>NC_089978.1:136307459-136613321 GCF_036417845.1 Apteryx mantelli
TGCTGGCACCGAGACCCCCATTTCTGCCCCACAGCAGAAACTTCTCACAGCACAGCTCTCCTGGCAACATACACCTTCCCTTGCCAGCCCCTTCGCAGCGACTCACTCTAATGGCACCTCTAGTCTTTCTCTTTCTCACAACTCTTACCTGAACAGCAACCAAGAAACTTTTTGCAGGCCAATGCTGGCACTAATACCCTCATGTCTGGCCCAAAACAGAAACTCCTCACAGGCAGCTCTCCTGGCAACATACATGTTCCATGGCATGCCCCTTTACAGACTTAGTCCAACAGCACCTCTAGCTTTTCACTTTCTCAAACCCTAACCCTAAAACATTTTGCAGGCCAATGCTGGCACTAATATCTCCATGTCTGGCCCACAACAGAACCTTCTCATTGCACAGCTCTCCTGACACCACAACCCTTCCTTTGGCAGCCCCTTTCAAGACCCACTCCTATGCAGTCTCTAGCCTTTCTTTTTCTTGTAACCCTCACTCTAACCCTCAGCATCACCCCCACCCTCACCCCCACACTAAAGCATTTCTGAGTCCAGTGCTGGATCTAAAGATCCCTGTCTCTGGCCTACAACAGAAACTCCTCACAGCACAGCTCTCCTGCCACAACACACCTTCCCTTGTCAGTTCCCGCACAGACCGACTCCAGTGGCACCTCTAGTCTTTCTCAAATCCCTAACCCAAACCCTAAAACATTTTTCAGGACAGTGCTGGCAGTCAGACCCCCCCACTTCTGGCCCACAACAGAAGCTCCACACAGCACAGCTCTCTTGCCACCACACGCCTTCCCTTGGAATGGGACCAGAAAGGGGCTGGCAAGGGAAGGTGTGTGTTACCAGGAGAGCTGTGCTGGGAGGAGTTTCTGCTGTGGGCCAGACATGGGGGTCTTAGTGCCAGCATTGGCCTGAAAAATGTTTTAGGGTTTAGTTAGGTTTTGGAGAAAGAGAAAGGCTAGAGGCGCCTTTGGAATGGGACCATAAAGGGGCTGGCAAAGGCACCGCTAGCCTTTTTCTTTCTCACAACCCTAACCTGAACCCTAAAACATTTTTCAGGCCAATGCTGGCACTAAGACCCCTATGTCTGGCCCACAACAGAAACTCCACACAGCACACCTCTCCTGGCAACATGCACGTTCCCTTCCAAACCCTTTCCAGACCCCATCCTATGGCATCTCTAGCCTTCTCTTTCTCTGAAGCCCAAGTCAATCTTAACCCTAACACATTTTTTCAGGCCAATGCTGACAGTATGATCCCTATTTCTCGCCCACAACAGAAACTCCTGACAGCACAGTTCTCTTGCCACCACACACCTTCTCTTACCAACCCTTTTCCAGATCCACTCCTACAGAGCCTCTAGCCTCTTTCCCCTAACCTTAATCCTGACCCAAAAGCATTTTTCAGGCCAATACTGGCACTGAGAGCCCCATTTCTGGCCCCCAACAGAAACTCCTGACAGCACAGCTATCTTGCCACCACACACCTTCCCTTGCCAGCCCCTTTCCAACAGCCATGCCTATGCCATCTCTACCCTTTGTATTTCGCACAAACCTAACCTGAACCTATAAGAATTTTCAGGCCAATGCTGGCACTAAGACCCCCATTTCTTTTCCATCCCTGGAAAGGTGATGGAGCAGCTCATCCTGGAGGCCATCTCCAAGCATGTGGAGGACAAGAAAGTGATCAGGAGTAGTCAGCATGGCTTCACCAAGGGGAAATCATGCTTAACCAATCTGATAGCCTTCTATGCTGGAATGACTGGCTGGGTAGATGAGGGGAGAGCAGTGGATGTCGTCTACCTTGACTTCAGCAAGGCTTTTGACACCGTCTCCCATAACATCCTCATAGACAAGCTCAGGAAGTGTGGTTTAGATGAGTGGAGAGTGAGGTGGATTGAGAACTGGCTGAATGGCAGAGCTCAGAGGGTTGTGATCAGCAGCAGTCTAGTTGGAGGCCTGTAGCTAGTGGTGTCCCCCAGGGGTCAGTACTGAGTCCAGTCTTGTTCAACTTCTTCCTCAATGACCTGGATGAAGGGACAGAGTGCCTCCTCAGCAAGTTTGCTGATGATACAAACCTGGGAGGAGTGGCCAATACACCAGAAGGCTGTGCTGCCATTCAGAGAGACCTGGACAGGCTGGAGAGGTAGGCGGAGAGGAACCTCATGAAATTCAACAAAGGCAAGTGCAGGGTCCTGCACCTAGGAAGGAATAACCCCATGCACCAGTACAGGTTGGGGGTTGACCTGCTGGAAAGCAGCTCTGCTGAGAAGGAACTGGGAGTGCTGGTGAACACCAAGTTAAGCATGAGGCAGCAAGGTGCCCTTGTGGCCAAGAAGGCCAATGGTATCCTGGGCTGCATCAGGAAGAGTGTTGCCAGCAGGTCAAGGGAAGTGATCCTCCCCCTCTCCTCAGTCCTGGTGAGGCCACATCTGGAGTACTGGGTCCAGTTCTGGGCTCCCCAGTACAAGAGGGATGTGGCACTACTGGAGCAAGTCCAGCGAAGGGCTACAAAGATGATTAGGGGACTGGAGCATCTCTCTTATGAGGAAAGGCTGAGAGAGCTGGGCCTGTTTAGCCTGGAGAAGAGAAGGCTGAGAGGAGATCTTATTAACATGTACAAGTATCTGAAGGGAGGGTGTCAAGAGAATGGAGCCAGACTCTTTTCAGTGGTGCCCAGCAACAGGACGCGAGGCAATGGGCACAAACTGAAGCACAGACACTTCCATCTTAACATGAGGAAAAACTTTTTTACTGTGAGGGTGACAGAGTACTGGAACAGGTTGCCCAGAGAGGTTGTGGAGTCTCCTTCTCTGGAGATTTTCAAAACCCGCCTGGACGTGATCCTGTGCAACGTGCTCTAGGTGACCCTGCTTGAGCAGGGGGGTTGGACTAGATGATCTCCAGAGGTCCCTTCCAACCTCAACCATTCTGTGTGTGATTTCTGCCCCACAACAGACACTCCTCACAGCACAGCTCTTGCCACCGTACACCTTCCCTTGGAATGGGACTGGAAAGGGGCTGGCAAGGGAAGGTGTGTGGCAGCAAGAGCTGTGCTGTGAGGAATTTCTGCTGTGAGCCGGGCATGGGGGCTCTTAATGCCAGCCTTGTCTTGAAAAATGTTTTAGGGTTCAGGTTAATGTGGCAAGAAAGAGAAAGGCCAGAGGCACCTTTGGAATGGGACAGGAAAGGGACTGGCAAAGGCGCCTCTAGCCTTTCTCTTTCTCACAACCCTAGCCTTAACCCTAAAACATTTTTCAGACCAATGCTGGCACTAAGAGCACCATTTCTGGCTCACAACAGAAACTCCTCATAGCACACCTCTCTGGCCACCACACGCCTTCCCTTGCCAGCCTCTTCAGAGACTCACTCGAACGGCGCCTCTAGCCCTTCTCTTTCTCACAGCCCTAACTCTGAAACATTTTTCAGTCCAATGATAGCACTGAGACCCTCATTTCTGGCCCAGAACTGAAACTCCTCCCAATACAGCTCTCGTAGCAGCACACACCTTCCCTTGCCAGCCCCTTTCCAGACCTACCACCAAGAAGATGGAAAAAGGGCTGTTTGTATGGCACAAAGGAGAAGTTCCCTTGCATCCTTTAGGAAGGCCATGTGGGCATGGAGGACTGCAACATGAGGTTACCACTTTAGGCGTTGGAGAAGGGCATTGGGAGGGAGTGATAGAGAAGCCAAGAAAATTGGCCCCCAGGCTGCTTACGTGACTGGACAGTGGGTCATCTGTGTCAAAATGGAGCATGTCTTGGAGGGCAGGCAGCAGCCTGCTGCCAGAGTGCCTGTTGTTACTGGGGCTTGGAGCAGAAAGGGACACCCTGGAAGAGAGAGGAACTTGACAGGGGATAGGGCAGGAAAGGGATAATGGGCAGCAGAGGTCTGTGAGTGGGAGAAGGAAGGGATACAGAGAACTGAGGCTACAGCATGGTGTGGAAGGCAGGGCTCCTGGGAAGTGGGCAGGGCCCTGGAGAAGCAGGGGACCTTGGCAACTGGAACTATGAGAAGAAGAAACTGGCATCATTGGCAAGGCAGACTAAAAGTGTGTGGGAAGCAGGACCTTGCCTTGCCCCTTCCTTTTCCACCACTTAAAGCTCCTTCCCAATATCCCCACTCACCCAAGAGTGTTTTGTCACCCTTCCTCATCTCCCTATCATCCTTGCATTACTCAACTGTTGTTTGGGAGCCTCAATAGCTGGATACTCTCTAAAGGAAGATCAGTCTGCAGTATAGAGTGACCACAACACAGGCAGCGGCTTCACTGATAGACTCACCACCACAGCACAGGAATACAGTGGGCTTACCAGTCTGGCTTTCGCAGGTTCCATTAGCAGTCCCTGACAAGACAAGTCTTGAATGCACCCCAGAAGTCCATCTGGGACAAAAGGAAACAGAGCCATAGAAAGAACAGGAATTATGATGTACATCCAAGCAGTCTATCCAGTCAATAAGGTTTATAGTACATAGATTCCAGGTTAATTCAGGTAACATAGTAAAGAGAAAAATATAGCTACAACACTTCCCAGGCTTAAGCTTAAATAGTGCTCCTTGACTCATGGGCAGAGCATCATGGTGGAGGCTCCAGCTGAGGCTTATCAGGGCCATTAAGTTAACTGGTGCACTCAGGTCCCTGTTATATACCTGTTCCTTTCTTACTCTTATTTTCTCTGTGGTGTACCATTAACACTTCTGCATTGAGGGAGGAGGAGAACTGGAGTGGTATGAGAGGGAATAGGGAGGGGGGCTCTTGGGGATGGGCATAAACCAGAAAGAAGGATATCCATGGGGATATCTCAAGTAGGGATAGTAGACTGTGGAGGTAGTCAGGAGCCAGCGGGAAGAAGGAAAAGTGGTATTTGCATAGCAGGAGTGCAAGTCACCTTGGGAAGAGGTAAGGGCCTTTTGGGGGACACTAGTGCTTGGGATAAGCAGCTCTGGCAGCAGTTAGGCAAGTCATGTGGGCACTGGGGGTTGGCTGGAGGAACCCTTCAGTGGGATGTGGGTTGAAACGTTTCTACTGCCTTCAGCCTCCTAAGCTAGACTGTATGAGCCCTGTAGCTCTTCTCCAGGCCCAGGACTCTTTCAGATGCACAGGCTCATCTTTCTTCTAGGTTCCTGTCTCCTGGGCGGCATCTGTTGCTTAGTCTGTGCCCTGAGGAAAGCATGTCCTTTACTAGCTTCATCTCCAGGAGGACGCCTGCAGCACAGGACCAATACTGCTGTAAGTCTTCCATGCACAGGGAACCATCTGTTCCGCAGTATGGCAACTGAGGCAGGCCTAGTTCCATCTCTGGCACCAGCAGAGGGGTTGAGGGGAAACAGGGTTTGGGGTGCAGCAGTTTGGGGGGGGTGGAAGGAGGGAGAGGGGAGCCAGGAGGGTTTCCAGCAGGAGAAGCAGGGGACAAGGGGAAGGGCAGGGGACTGTGAGAGTTTGGGGGGAGTCGCAGGAGTTATTGGGGGGGGGGGTGAGGTGTGGGGGAGGAGTTTGGAGGCAGTGGAGGGAGTGGGCAATGGGGCAGGCGTGGCTCCGGGTGTCAGGGGGATAAGAGTTCGGGGACAGAGGGGGGGTGTCTTGCAGGGCAGGGTGGGGCGGAGCTTCCCGTGGTCGGTATCTGGGAGTCTGGGCGCCGCCGAGTCGGAGAGTTCAAGAGGGAGCGAGCCGCTGCCGGCGTTCTGCGCGACGCAGCGTACGCTAGTGGTACCATGGAAACGGAGGACGCTGGTGACGTCAGGGTCGTGCTGGTGCCATGGCAACCAGAAGGCTCGCGGGGGGGGGGGAACTGTCACGCAGAGGTGGGGCCGCAGCCGGGCCGTGTGGTCGGGCCCTCCCTCGGCGCAGGGGCGCGGGAAGCACCTGCAGCCTCTGGGAGTTGCAGCAGGCACCAGGCTTGTGGGTTTCTGCTCTGCAGGAACAGAACTTTCCCGTTTGTTAGCAGAAAGCTATGAGATTGCTTGATCTGCTGCTGAAAGTGTTGCCTCAGTGCTACCCCTCCATGCCGTTATGTTGCACTGGTAATGCTTCCTCCATCACAGATTATCCCTCTTCACCTTCCCTTTCCCAGGTCAGCTTCCTGGGACCACACCTAACTGGCATCCTGAGGGTTGTTTGTTCTTTATTCCAAGGCATCTTAGGGTAGAGACCATGCTGTATGACCCTGTAAAGAGGCTAGCTGATTTCTCTTGCCCCTGAGAAAGGCCAGAGACCGTTTGTTGTGGGTGGACATCTGTCATGACCCTTCTGATGCCCTTTTCATTTCTCACCCTCTGTCCCAAGAGGCACCCCAGTCCCTCAGGAGCTGCCAAGCAGAGGTAGTCTTTGTGGTCTGTGACTTGGCACCTCCATTACCTCTGCAGCATTGCTGGGAAAGGACAGGGGCAAACAGCCACTGCTCGCAGGAGGAGGAAGGGCACAGACACCTGTGCACCTCCTAAGCATTTTGTGATGCACTCTGTGAGAACAGTGCTGATTCCCCTTCCTCTTATGGCTTTTGGGAGAAGGACAGAGGGTTCATCTGCCTCCTATAGCAGTTTTTCCTTTCCTAAGAAGCACTGTTGCCCACTGGCCTGCCTATCAGTAACTTTTCTTACATGGTGCTGGGATACCAATTCCTATCTGTGCTGTCTGCGGTAGGCCTCAGCACTTATTACTGAATAATTTAAATGGGAAGGAACCTCAGGAGATCTCTAGTCCAAATGCCTGCTCAGAGTCAAGTCAGCTATGAAATCAGACTAGGTTGCTCAGGGCTTTATCCAGTCAGGTCTTGAAAACCTCCAAGGATGGAGACTGCAGAGCTTCTCTACGCAGCCTCTTCCAATGCTTGACTCACCTCATGGTGAACAAGTTTTTCGCTATAACCAGGCTGAACCTCTCATTTCACATCTGTTCTCTCACCATCTCATCCTCATAGGTACTGGAAGGCTGCTATCAGGTCCCCCACGAAGCTTTCCCTTTTCCAGGCTGAACAAGCCTGGTTTCCTCACTGTCTCCTCATAGAGCAAATGCTTCAGCCCCCTGACTGTCTCGGTGTGCCTCTGCTGAACTCACTCCAGTTTATCAACATCTTTCTTGTACTGGAGATGTGTGTCAAAACTGGGCACAGTATTCTAGATGTGGCCTAATGAGTGCTGAGGAGAAGAGAATAATAACTTCCCTTGATCTACTGGCTATGCTCCTGGTTTTGCTGCGAGGGCAACTGCTGGCTCATGTTCAGCTTTCTGTCTACCAAGACTGCCAGGACCTTTTCAGCAGGCTCGGGACAGACGCAGTCTACTCATTCCTCAGCATTCTCCACATGTGAGAGAACTGTGACCCCTGCTTCCATCTTGCAGTATTACTCCTACCTGGTACTATGAGGTGGTGACATACCGCAGTCTTTTACACAAGTCTTAGTCTACCCTATTATTCATAGTACCTGCATGTGCTCTTCATCTGTTAGCTTTCTGAGGTTGTCTTAGCTAGCTGCTTTATGCAGTTCTGCAGGGCAGATGTACAGTGGAACCTGTGAGGACATCAGTACTCAATTTGCCATGTCATCAGGAGGGTGAAATTGCCGCATGAGGAAGATCATGGACAGCTCACTGTTTGCTAGCATCTATTAATGTCTTTTGTTTCTGTGAATCATCTCCTACCGCTTTTCTAGCTGTGCATATCCGCCGTGCAAACACAGTCCGTCACTGCCCCATACTGTTGTTTCATACATTTTTGACAAGGAACAGAATCACTAAGAGAAGGTTATAAGTGGTTGCCTCCAAAAAAGAAAGCAAAAACCATTAAAAAGCCTCTCCAAAAACATATACAGATCTAGTCCTTCTTTGATATTGCTTGGCAGACTTATTTTTAAAGCAATAGGCATTGAAGCAAAATCCTGGAGCACTTGGTCTAATGGCAGTGGGATCCAAACCTGAGATCTGCAGGATCATGCCCTTGTTGGGTTTCTTAAAAAAAACAAAACAAACAAACAAAAAAACCCACTCCCCTCTTGACATAAGAAATGGAAACAAAGAAGAGGCCACCTGACATGTAGAGAACTTGGGGGGGGATGTTGTTTTGGTCTTGTGGCTTCCTGTCGTAAGGCACTGTTACACAGTCCTTTTCTCTGTGGAGAACTGATCAAGTATCTCTCCCTTAGCATTCCCTTGCCTGTTTCCGCTCCTCAGTTGTGATAGAAAGATGGTTCATGGGACATGTAGTGAACCAGACCAGGGCTTGTCACTGACCTGTGATGCCACAGAGCTAAAAATACCATTTGGAGTTTGGTTAAGGACAAACTGTGGTGTTAGTAAAATTGAGAGGGTAGCCCAGGGATGGGAATCATAGAGGAGAAGAATACTAAGCCAATAGAAAGACCAAATGAAAAATGTGTAACTATGACCTAAGGAATTTCTCTCTCTCTTTCTCTTGCAGCCAATGAGTTCTGTACAGATTTCATCAGCTGTCAAGTCACTATCTGCTTTTCATGTTCCACATGCTTTATTTCACTTGATCCCAAACTACTGCATATCAACCCAAGTTTCACATAGAGACAATGGGCATAGGTTAAAAGAAGCAGGGTGTATCCAACAGAGAAGAAGCATGTATAGCAGGATGGAGAGCCAGGGCATTGAAGGTTTCCTTATGGAAGCAGGAAGCTGTGATTATTGGTTCCAGAGCCAGGAAGTTCTAGTAAGAATCCTTCATCTAGACATCTGCAGAAAGAAATAACAAGAAAAGGCTAGTGCGTGATAAATTTTTAGGAACAAATCTAAAGGTCAAGAGGCCTTAGTGGATGAGTAGCAACATCTTCTGTCATCCACGTGGTCATTTGTAGTTGCGCTCAGATTTGGGATGCTGTGAGGACTGCACATCTGAGAAGCATACGGAAATGGAATTAAAATAGATCCTTTTATCTCTCCATGGTATGCTCAAGTCTTGGTTTGCATTGAGATCATACCTGGATTAGATACAGTGCCCACAGGCAGTATAGTACAGATTGCAATTCAAACTGCAGCCCAAGAAGGCTCCACAGCACATGATGGAACCAAATACAGAGCAGAGGTAGGCTGCCTTGCTGCTTACAGAGCAAGGAATTGTGCAAGCCACCCAGTCCTTTGCTCTGCTTCAGATGTTCACACCTTGAAGGTGTATGGACACTAACCTGAACTGCAAGGGGAGGTGTATTCTCTTGCTGTGCGGTCATCTGTAAGAAAAAAAAAAAAAAAGAGAGAGAATGGATGGTGAGCTGCAAACTGCATGGTATGCTAGTGCCAAGCTTTTTTTCCTTTAGCCCACTTTAATCCCACTACCTTCGATTTTCACTCCTCATATTCTGAATGTAGGAACAGAAAAATGTCTACAGTGGGTCTGACCAGAGGTTCGTCTCCCCAACATGTCTCCGCTACAGCTGTCTGAACCCTCATATAAGTAAAAGGTCCTGTTATGCAATGCGATACCTTCTAAGGCAAGGACTTTTTTTTTTAATAGAAGACCTTTTAGTAATTTGTGGGGTTTTTTAATTGAGAATTAGTATTTTCATGTCAGATGATTTTTAAAATGTATGTACTGAGCACAAAAAATTCTTACAGAAGATGGTATAGCAAAGAGCATACTAGGTAACAGTATTCAGATATGTAAAGGCTGCGCTTTTTTATTATTATTTTACTATTTCATTGTTGCCATGGCTATTTAAGCCACTGCCAAAGTGTTCCCATGCTTTCCCAGAGGGAAATTGCTAGAGAATTAAGAATTCTCCTCCACTTTTTGATATGGGGTGGGGACATGGAACGAGAATGGAATTTAGTATACAACATGTAGGCACATGGTGCCACTGTCTAGATCTCCAGTGATGTTTTTTTTCCATTTTGTTCTCAAATTCTTTTCTAATAACTGCTAATATTCCATTTGTTATTTTGGCTCATACTGAGCACTGAATCATCTGACAGAGACTAACAATGACTTCAAGGTCTCTTCTGTGGGCTAATAGTTCATTTAGAGTTTTAAAGGGTAAGAAATTATTTTCCTATTATCCTCTGGGACATGAAAACACCCAAGAGATGGTAGGATTATTACATTATACCTGAAAGCATAGAACTAAATTCTACCTTCTGATGGATCCAGGTGGCAGTATGTAATATTGATTTTAAATAAATGAACAAATATTTTCTAGAGATCCAAGGAACTGGAGAAGAGACAGTAAATTGACAGAGAAGCTTGCTTTCTACAGAGACCTGGCTTGAGGCTAGAGCAAGTCATTTTGAACATATCCACACCACAAAACAGTCACAGTGCCAGGTAGTCTTGTCTCAAGAAAGGTGAAAGTGGTCTTCATTATTCCAGATTGAGAGTGGGTTGGTCTCCTGTTCTCTTTGCCTTTATACCTAAGAAAGGAAAATTATTTGTACATTATCCTCTTTCAGGCCAGTAGAGTGTAGAGAATGTGGATGAAGACACTCATGCTAGACAGAAATGAAGCATGGGTAGGGACTAGATTTTCTGTCATCTGGCTCCAGCAGCGGTTCACACTGTAGGTGTATGTACCTCAGGGCTGGTTCAGCCCAGACTGCCAAGCCTCCAGCAAATGGGAAGTTCTGGCTCTTGGGAATTCTACCATCTCTGTTGTCAGTGCTCTGAGGACTGCTGAACTGCATTCCTTCTTTCTACTCATGGACAGGGCTTTAGCTAATATATTCTCTCACACTTTAATAGTAATTTTCTTCGTAGCATGAACTCTAACCATTTTGCCTTTTGCTGCACAATCTCTCTCCATATTAAGCAAGAAGATGGTGGGTGTGTGTGTGTGTGTGTGTGTGTGTGCAAGGGGGATTTCTTTCCCTTTCTCCCATCAGCTGGACAAGCTGCTGAGCTTTCACATCTGTGTAAAGCAGACTAGAGTTTAGGAACATTCACCACTATCTTACAGAAATGCTGTGATGTCTTCTACATCCAATGTGCTTCTCTCCTGCCTTTTTTTCAGTTATGCTGGGGACCGTGAGACCAGTAATATGGCCCTGGTAGAAGTGGAGATGCTGTCAGGGTTCATTCCTATGAAGAGCTCTGTGAGAGCAGTAAGAGACCCTTCCCTCTGTCCTTCCTTGAAGATGTAAACATCTACTTTCCAGATGTAGCTCAGTCAGAAATATCCAAACCCCTATGAATTCCTGCTGGAGAATGGTAGCTACAGGGAGGTGGTGGGTTCAGATAACTAAACTAAGCAAGTGTGGATATACTACTGGGCTATTTAACAAGGCAACATTCCACCTATAGAACTGACTGTGCAGTTTTTCATGCTTAGTAGTGAGGATCATATAGTGAGGTAAGAGATTAGAGAGGAGCTGAAAAACACCTAGTTAGAACCACATGGGGTGCACTGAGACCCTTAGCTGTTGCCTGTGCCATTTACAGGGATATTCCATTGGGCAGTGTTGAATCCCATAGAGTTGTTCAATGACAAGCTCCAGTGTTCCATGAGATAGCTAGGAATATCTATCATATCTTTCTACTAAATATGTTGCCCTTTGCTACATGTGCTGAAAGTAGAAATGTGGCTCAAGGAAATTTGTTCCTAATTCGATAAAATATTTTCTAATGCTTTGTACACTCACAACAAAACCCAGTGCCCGCCTTATAGGTAGGGAACACAGTAAATGTGATGAGACACCTGACGAGTCTCTACTGCCCAGAGAGTCAGTCACCAGGCAGGTGGGGGAAGACTGGCCTCTGCTGATCCTCTTGAGTCCTAGACCACGTCAACAACTGCTTTGTGCTGGCTGAGATTGTTTCTGTGGCTATTTAAGGCACTGCCAATGTGTTGCCTAGCTTCCCCAGACCTTAGTTCTCACTTCATGATCTCTTTGGAACCTATGGAGAAGGAGATAGTGTGCCCCAGTGTCTTTGTCACCACAGACAGGGAACTCTATTCTGTAGGCTTTTAGGGGTTTATACTGCTGCTGGCTCCCACATCTTTCCACTGAAGAAAGAGTCCAAAGGGATCCCATACCTGACAGACACATGGATATCAAGCTGTTTCTGGGTGCTATCACAATCCCTTGGCACTGTTTCCACATTTACTGACAATATTCAAGTGTTGTCAAATAGCGTGTTAGTTCTAGCTACCTCCTACATGCATTAGCCATAAATAATTTTTATGTCCCGTTGTCTATACACTGCTTGCAGATTCTCTGTGAACTTGGTATGAGGTCTGAACAGAAGTGATCCAGGGAGGAGGTTTACGCAGGGAGTGACTTGACTCCACAGTTTTTTGCTGTACAAATGGTTCATAAGCATGGCCCTATTAAAGCTGCCAGAAAAATAAGATCACTTCTCCAGATGGCTTGGTTGTGTTGGTGTACTGGGATGAGAGGATTCTGGTACTACATCACTCCTCACCTCTGCATGAGACAACAACCCAAGGAATATCATGTCAGAAGGAATTTACAGTCCTAAGCTCCTGAAACAGTGACATCATCAACGCGTGCTTGATGTAGAAGCAGGCACAGTTCTGTACCTAATCTGCCTTCAGATTTACTGATCTCTTAACAGTACTTGACTCTGTAGTATGGGACCAGCAAAGCTGAGACATTTCTGAGAAGATACCATGGATGTTTGCACTAAAACAATGTCAGCTGAGTATACCAGAGCTCCTTCAAGCTTGACATGATTCTGCCTAGAAAGCCAAGTCCTACTGAGAATTTGACGCTATGGTGCCTACTTAGAGCTGAATCCTCACTTGAGGAATGAATGGCAATACCCTATAGCTTTGTGCTACATACACTTATCTGTACATAGACACATCCACTCCCAGTTGCCTGCACCGTTTATACCCCCGGGACTGCAAGGAGAGATGCCTGATGCAGAACCAACTTGTTGTTCCTGTGCACATGGAACTCCAGTGGAGAAGCATCCTTGCCTTTCACCATCACCATTACATCTCTCATTTCATGAGGAATCAGGGCTGCATACTGAGCCAGGGCCTGCAGGCTAACAACTGTATTCTGAAGACAAAGAGAGAGTTGCTTTGCTGTGGAGCAATGGGTACAAAATACAGCACACTAAGTCAGGCACTGTATGAAGAACCATGGCTCTGATTCCCATTCTAACACAAGCAGGGTCCATGCCACTAAGTGCACAGGCAACAGGATGACATCTGGCAGGGGTGGCTTCTGAGCCCTGGGGCTAGCAGGCCCAGGTCCTGGTTGATGCCATTTATACCACTGAGCAAAAGGATTTCCCCATGGCATTCCCCTTCACAAGTAGGTCTTATGTATACTTCTCTTCAAAAGCTAGATCTGGAGTGACAGGCACATGCAAGGCACACAGTATCTCTCTCCTTCCCCTATACCTTTCCCCAGCTTGTTACCTGGGTAGAAGCAAAGCCCCCAAAAGCATTTCTTTGTCTGCTGAGCCAGTGTACAAGCTTGCTCACTGTGGTTTCATTGACTGCCAAGTTTGGTTTGGAGACATGAGCTAGAAGGATGTAGGCTATTATCTCAATCATAGAGGAAGAAGATTCTCTCCCACTCGAATGTGATGACAACTGCCCTGCTGATGGGGGGAGGAACATGCAGAAGAGAAGGACATTAGCTCCCTTGTGAACATTAGCTCATCCTGCCCTGCTACCCCTGCAGGGCTGACAGTTTGCTTTACATCATCAGAAATGGCTGTGCCTTTCTGGGGCACCTCAGAGTGCAGGAGCCAAACCCTCCTGTTGTTTTTGTGCTCTGAAAGGCCAACCAGCTATGTTAGGCTCTACTTCTTCTTCTGAAAGTACAAGCAGAGAGATCCAGGCTGCAGATGTGGCTCCAAATCCTCCACCAAACCCAGGAACTGGTTGATTCTGAACAGACGCTTTTTGTTTAAAGTACAGTCATAGTCTCATTCAGTTCTGTGTATATTCAAAGCTATTCCCTGTTTGTGGTGGCAATGACGAACTAGTTTTCTTTCCCCTCAGCCCAGCCTAGCATAAGGAAGCCACACCTTTTTTTTTTTCTGCATCCAGGAACTGTTTCCTCAGTGATATTCCATGAGGAGAGCTTATGCTCCTGGATTTTTACTGCAGCTCATTAAGCTCATTAAGTATTCTAGCTTGGCTTTGAGATCCTGAGGATATTTTAGGATTCTGGTGTGTAGAGACAACTACTCTGTGCCTTGGAACCTAGTTCCACACTCTTGTAAAAGTTCCGGTGCAAAATACTCCCCAAACTATAGCATTTTTGCTGCTTCTGCATTCACCTGGGTTAGTCCAACAGGACTCACTGTGCTGAGAAGCTTTAGGCCTTTTTCCAGTCAGTTGTATCTATTGTACAAGTACTGGTCATTCCTTTATGGAGAATTGCTGGCAGGTTACCAGAGAAGCAACTCTACCCAAACGATTTTGATGACATCCTCACTACAGAGTGGATGGGCTGGGTCAACTTAAACCAGAGCTGGGCTCCCACCTGTGATCTAAGCTCACAGATACTGAGTGCACCTGAGTCTCTTTGGAGGCTTTACTGTAGCAATAGTAGCAGGTAGCCAAAATCCAACCAAGAAGTTAGGTTAATTGTGCAGTGTAGGCATCTTCTTGGACTGTACAAATGTGGAAACCTGTAATACTTTTAAATTCAAAGTCAGTTTTTGGAACTTTTTGAAAAAAAAAAGAATCACAAAATCACTCATTTGCATAAAAACAGCATAAATACTTTAGAATTTAGCTCAGGGTCTCTATGGACTAGTATTACTTCATTCTGTTTATCACAACAGAAGGTTTTTGCAGGAGGCATTTGTGATTTGTTACTTCAAAGGTGATATAAGCAGAATTTTTTTCGTGAAGTTGTAGAAGGTATCTTGGAGATGCATCCACAGATGACCTACAGATTAACCTTGATCTCTTTGGGATCCAACACCATTAACAAAGTTAGCAGAATCCCAGCCACCAAGCCGAGGAAGATATGTCTCTAGGCAACAGAAGGTAATCCTCTCAAACTGAGATTCTCCAGCAGACAAACTGTCTGCAGCTGGTTGTTGCACTCACATGCTCGGACACATTAGGCAGAATACAGACACATTAAGATGCACATGACTACAACTTTCTCTCACTTACAACTTCATTCCTCTTGCCAAGTAATCACTAACTATACCAGTGGAAGCAAGAGCCAAAGAAAACTGTCACCTGAGTCATAGGCACTTTGTGGTGTCCCGTGCCCTAGGGTCTTAGGGTGACAATTTCCAAAGTGCTTAGTGAGTTAGAAGCATCAGTCTAACTGGTCAATGGGGCTGTGTTCATACCATATGCACTTCCTCAACAGTAGCTTTAGTATATGCAATTCTACTCCTTCCTGTTTGCCCACCAAGCCACCCCGTGAAGCCAGCTTGGCATCCTGTATAACTATGCAGTGAACCATAGTGATAACTAGTCTAGCTGAAAAATCGCTTCTCCTTTCTTTTTCTTTTTTTTTCCTTGCTGTGTTATTTTTCAGTTCCCATTGCACTTCACCATACTGCCATATGAGACAAAAAGAAGAACTTAGTTCATAATGGGTTAGCAATACAGATGCAGGCACCAGAGAGGCCTGAACTGAGCAGAGCAGCAATGGGGAAGCAGGCAAAAGGCTTGAATTTAGATCTCCCACTCTGCAAATAAGTGTCCTAACCAGCAGTTGAATAGATAAAATGAGGCAAGTTTCCTCTGTGAGGTCTCTTGTACTTTGAATGAATTGCTGAAGGCTGATGAGGGCAACATTTGGATCAAACTTCCATAACTCAAGGGAGTGCTTTGACCGCAAGGATTAAATATGGATCACTTACTCTGCTTTTGACCAAAAATTTTCTCCTGGGCCTGAAAAAACAGTTTCACTGAAACTAGAGACTTTCCACAGCTTTGATAAATCACTGTTTTCTGACACAAAAGCCAATTTAACAAAAGTTAGATTTCCCAACCCACTCTAACTAAATCCTAACAATGTCAGGCCTTAAACACAGTTATTATCTCTAGAACCCAAAGTCTGCTTAAAAGCAACAACCTACCAGTTTCCTTTTCTAGCTTATCAAGAAGCTGCTGTCTCATCTCCATGTTCTTCATCAGCGTGAAGACATAAGCCATCAAGGCCTTGACGTAAAGGTTGGTGTCATCAAGTGCTACATCTTTGAGGCAATGTAAGGCATTATCCAGCATGGTGTCCTGCAAAAGGAATCCAGACCCAGCGAGTTTCCCTTGGCCACTTTTCACTGTGAAAATGTATCCACAGCTCTCAGTTATCCCAGCTGCAACTTCAATGTATTTCAATGCTAGCATCTCTCTCGTGGCTGTGGAACATGAAGTAGAGCGGACAAAGTATCACTGTGGGTTGAGAATAAACAGGTGACAGGACAGTTCACTGGGACAGGGGATTGTCACTACGCTGGAGAATCCAGCTCTAGGAAGTCTCTGGTAACATGCTGGCTCAGAACTGTCAAACCTGTGTGCTGTAGGTCTACGCTCCCAAGTGGATACAACATTGTTTTCAAAACTGTACTAATAAGGCTGGGATATCAGCCCATCCAGACTAGAACAATGTACATTCTTCTTGAAGATCACTGCTTTCATTTCAGGTCTGAAAAGGTGGGTTGCATGCCTGAAACCTTGTCTCCCCCCCCCACATTTTATCAGTCAGTTTAATGAAAGCTATTACTTCTCCCAGCAAACCCTGAATCATTGTCAGAGACAATTGTTTCTCCTGAGATCAGTGGAGAATGGGAGATTCTCTGCTTTGCTGTAGGTCAGGCCATATATGTTAGGAACTCATTACCCAGGTTTAAAATTTCCTTTTGAACTTATCATGTACAAACATGGGACATGACAGAACCTTTCATTAACTCAAGCTGGGCACTCCCTGAAAGCGCACACCCAGGGAAGAAGGATGGGTGGAGCATGCTCACAAGCCCTGCAAAAGTTCAAGTGCAACTTACATTCTTCTCCAGATGGAGCTCCAAAAGTGCAGCAGTGATATAGGCTGTTAATGAGAGCGTATCATCCACGCTACCCTGCAAGGCATGCAGAGAGACATCAGAAAGGGACAAAACCAACTATTGCTTGTCTGCAAACAGTGTGCACTGTCATTGTATAGCCACTAAAACTGCCTAAGGATAGCCTACCTGAGAAGGTACAGTAGCTTACCACTGGCTATTCTTGGGCATGTGGGGATTACAGGAAAGCACTCCAGGCTCATTGCCTGAGTATCACAAAAGTCTGGTCTCAAGGGCAGCCTCAGGGCTCCTTGCATGCAGCCTCAACATATATGCTCATAGAATGGCATGAGGGACAGTGTTAAGCTATTTATTTTATTAAAGATGTTGCAGTTGGAAACTATAATAAAGCTTTTATGATGCAGGATTGCAAGGAAGAAATAATGTAAGTTTATATACAAATCAGCTGACTGTGAGAAGCCACAAGTTAACCCAGGTAAACAGGTTCCAAGGACCCTCTTTACCCATCAAAGGATATTTGTTCTCAGGGGATCCCACTTGCATGCTCAGACATGAGACAGTGTGTCTTAAATGAGGCAATATGTCTTAAATGAGAGGGAATTGGAGCTGAAACTGTATGAAGCATCATTCACAGCTAATAGTGGAAACTCCCCTGAGGGCAATGGGGGGCCAAAACCTGTTCCAAAATATTCTGTTCAGACAGGAGCTCTGAGCTGAGGAAAGAATGAAAGTCAGAGAAGGGTGAGCAATCTACATGTGCATTCTGGTTTTATTTTGTACTGCTTCCAGATTTTAAGAAAAAAAAAAAGTGTAGTCCTTTGCTTTGCTAAAATATCAGCCCGTTATCTTTCATAAACTTGCTGTGTGTTTAATATGGGTACATTTGAAATCTGACCAGTCTGGATTATTCTTACTTCTACAAGGGCAGTGAACCCAAATATTACTATACTGCATGCAGACTGCAGACAATCTGCAATGCAGATTGTACCAGAGCACCAGAGCAAGAGTTTGTTACATTTCCAGCTAAACTGGAGGGATCATTTTGCAGGGGCCGGGCTCAAGGATAAGTCATGCTAGGTGGGCAGTGATCAGCACCTCTCTGGAAGTGGAGGGACAATTGTGACTTCAGATAATCCCACATCAGAGCACATGGACAGGCCTGGAAGGTCTGTATTCTGGGTCATAAGGCATGAGAAGAGAGAGAGTCCAGACAGGTTGTTCTAGACAAGCACTGGAAAATAAAGTTGTTTCTCCCTCTGCCCCTAACGTACCATGTCACAATCAGCCATGGTGCTATTTGGCTAGAGTAAAAATGAAGAAGACCTAGCAGAGATTAAAACCTGACATAGACAAAATGCCTGTTGTTTTAGGCCATGCTATTTCATTCTGCTCTGAGAAGCTGCCTTGGCTGTGCTGGGCCAAAGAGACACTGCTATCTGCTACTGTGCACAGTGGAAGAGCCTGGGGGAGCAACTCTCTCCCCACATTGTATTCCTCCCACTCTTTTACCTGTGGCCAGCAGCCCTACCTTCAAGTCATTGTTGAAGAGCTTTCCTGCACTCTGGAAGCCGCCACTGGGCAGCTGGTACTTCTGCAGCCAGAGCAGAGCATCCTGCACCTGATCCTTATTGATGTAAATGTGAGAGCTGGCTTGCCCAAAGGACCTGGCTACAAAAGCTGTCAGCCTGTGGACAGAGCACAGAGGAATCCCATGTCACTACCAGGAACAGAAACAGTAAGGACAATAAGTTTGAGATGACAGCACCAACTCTGGTCACTCACCATGCGTTGCCCTGGGTGTCAGCCTTCCCAAAAGCACTGTAGGAGCTGTCATCATGTTTGTAAAGCAGCTGACGCTGGTAACCTATGAAGGTGGGTGCAGGGACACAATGCTCAGTATGAAAGCCTGTAGCATCTCAAGCTGTATCCTTGCTGTGGGAAGAAGGCTCCACAGCAAGAGACTTCATCAGATCCTACAGTGCATCCCACAGCATCAGAGTGACAAGGAACAGTTGTGCATCATCACTGAAGTGCACTACATGACTGCTTTACATTACTAGAGCAGTTATGTGAAAGTGCTGTGAGTGCCCTACTGGTTTTACAGAATGGTTACACTCGGCCATTTCATGTCTCTCAGCTCCCTCAGGAACCCTCACTGGCATCTTGCTGTGAATAAAAAGAACTGTAAGAGTGAGGAGGAAAGTTTTTCCTAGGGAGGACAAATATGATATCCCGATTGTTTTTCAGTACTTTTTCTAGCAGTGTTGGAAATCAGAGAAATGCTTTCCATGGGGGACACAGAAATTGACAAGGCCCTGCCTTTGAGCTCTGAGGCAGAATGCTGTCTGCATCTGTTTTCTCTTCCTCCTCTCTCCACATGGCCTCACTGTTCACCCTCTGCCATGCTCTTCTGCTGCTAATATTTTCTTCAGTAGGCTCCTTTCTCTCTGCTTGTGGTACAGGAGATAAAGGGAGAAGGAGAGGAAGGGAGGGAGCAAACTGCCAGAGCATGCAGAGTAGCAAGATAAGGAGCCTGCTGGAATGTGAAGTGTATTGCAAAATGAGACACAGACACTAGCGCTATATTAAATACAGATTATATTTGGACAGAACTGACATGCTCCAAAATTCATGTCCTAAAACATAAGGAAACACCAAGCTACCAAATTCCTATCTGTTCCCTAAGGACTACACTTTATTCCAATTAATAGCAGCTGATGCCTTGTTGCCACAAGGGACTTCCCTCTGTCTCTGACAAGGTAACAAGCCACAGTCATCACCTTATAATGGAAATTTTTAATTATTCACACCCCCTCTCAGAAAAGCAGGCTTAAGGCCTCAATAAGTAGGCAGAGGAAGAAGTCCTGCTTCTTCAAAAACATGATTTTCCTTCCTTGATATACAATTCTGTCATTCTTTGTGATATCTTCCTCTTTCACAGCTCTGTCACTGTTCCCCACTTTTGATTTATAGCACCTTCTTTTTCCAGCAGAAAGAAGAAGGACAATATTTACCTGTTCTCAGGGATTTCGGTGCTTTATCTTCAATTTCTGGCACCAACTGTTTTATCTTCTTCAAGTTCTGGAGTATAAAGATGTTTGGTGCAAACTTAACCATGTTCTGTTCACCACAGCCAAAGGGCATCTCAAGTAGCTGGTCTAAGTTTTGAAGTGCTGGGCCCATGATATCCCGTTAAGTTTGAGATGGGGGGTGGGAGAAAGGAAAAGCACAGACATTCAGCAATATGAAACAAAGGAACTCCTGCTTTTTCTAAACACTACTGGGATCCTGGAAAGGAGCCCACTCCTCATGGAACTGGAGTGATTAATATCTCTTCCCTAGATTTCTTCTAACCCTTCCTGGATCAGTCCAGCACCAAAAGGGAAGACTGCATAGTTCTGGGAAGAGGGAGGGAATGTGGTGCTTGAAGGAATCTGAAGAAAGATTAAGAGAACCATCATTTCTGAGATGGTATTAAGGAGGGAAAAGAATTATAGAGGCAAACTAGGTGGAAACCTGGAGGGATGGTTTTGGTTCCACTAGGTGGATGGCAGTGGCAGTCATCAGAGAAGATACCCTGTTTTTTGCCTCCTCCTCCAGCCACTTGGGGATCACCCAGGATCATTCCTCATGAGAGGAAT
Source organism: Apteryx mantelli (assembly GCF_036417845.1). Lineage (NCBI taxonomy): Eukaryota > Metazoa > Chordata > Aves > Apterygiformes > Apterygidae > Apteryx > Apteryx mantelli. The sequence continues at coordinate 136,328,030 of NC_089978.1, forward strand.
AACTCCTGAAAAAGATGATTTGATACACATTTCAGAGGCCTGTATCGCACCTGTCACAACTTATATAGTGGAGGAATTGGGTTGATGCAACATTAAAGCCAAAACATTGTGCAAGCTGTTCCCACAGGATCCCAAGAATAGGGAAAATCTTTCTCACCAATCACAGACAAAGTGGCTCTGCCAGATCCCTCCAACACTTCTTCAGGCAGAGTCAGGGAGAATTCTTGAGAGACTGTGTTCTCTGAGGAAGACAAAACCCAGAATTTATCCTAATCACAGAGAAGAGTGACATCCCAAGGAGACCCAGGTATGGCTCAGTGTGACACTGAATCACAGCAGCCAAGACCCTGCAAACAAATGCTTAAATACAGGAGATTTGCCAAGTAGAAGACAGACATATACAAACTATAGTGGTTGTGCTCCAAAGCAAGTTTGGTGCAAACAGTGCTTCCTTTCTGACCTCTACCCGTGGGTATTTGCAGTAACCCTGTCCCTTCCATCCTGCTCTCGTGATGGACAGCAGTTAGGGATTTATGTCACATACCTGTAGCACACAGAAGGGTGTTCTGGGTGTTCTCTTAAAGGACACCTCCTAGCTGCATGTGGAAAAGGAGTAGTTCAGAGAGAGAAGACAGAAAAGGAAGTCACCATCCCTCAGCAGGTCTGTCTGTTTCTAAGATGAAGGGGCTAAGCTTCCTCTTAACATCTTGCTAACTGCCTTGGGGGACAACCCACTGTACTTGAGTATTCTCCACCCCAAGGTCCAACTAACCTTGACAAGCAGGGGTTTTATCACTGTGTCCGTCTCTCCTCACAAAGGTGTCACAGTAATCCTATTACCACATAGTTTGTGTGCATCTTGTGCCACACTGCTCACAGTGACATTCACTTTGCCTGCAGGGAACACAGAGGCACATCACTAAGCAGTTGCAGCAGAGATCTTGATATGCAGGAAAGGGGAACAGACACACTGAGGCAGGCAAATTCTACCCCTCCTCCTGCTAAGTGCCGCATATCCCTCTGCCCAACCTCATTCAGGCTCACCCAGTTTGGTAGCTGTCACATTCCACACAAAGGTTTTTGCCTCATTGGCACAGAGGCAAACTGGTGAACTGGCAGCCTGGACAGGCATCCACCTTTAGTTCTGGGGTCTCTGTGAGGGTGGTGTGCACCTGAGTGTGGTGGGGTGTACAAACACACATTGGCATAGTGTTAGTACCAGACACTGCCCAAAGGAGCAAACTCCATGGGTCATGAAGTGTGAGACTGCTTTGTGGCCCAGATGCAAATATTAAGGGCTCCTTAGAAGCTCACAGTTGTCTTTGGGCTCAACCTCTTGCTCCGACAGAGGTTAGTGATTGGGGGAATACTTGCCTGTATACAAGCCTTCAGGTAGTTGAAGACAGTGGCTTTTAGGCTGAAAGTCTCTCCTTGGACCACAGAGTATGGCAGTGTCAGATCCACAAAGAAAGGCTGGAAGACCCTAAGAGTGGCCAGAGGAGACAGCCCAAAGCCAGTATCGGCAACACAAAAGGTGTTGGCATTCCATTCAGTAATAGTGTCAGGTACAATTACTTGGAGAGATGCTTTCCCTTCCTCACTACAGAAGGAAAAGAGAAAGAAGCATTTTCTCAGAAATGGTCAGAAGTCTCCAGGAATCCCTCTGGGATAGACAGGCAGAGGCTCTTACTCACCCAACAGAGACCTGATCCCAAATCCAGGTTTCTGGGAAATATATCCGTGGTTTTGGCTTCTCTGTGTTATCAGAGTGACGCACAAGATCAGCATAATCAACAAGATTGTCTGCAGAAAAGGAAATGATACATCAAAAAATAGCATGTGTAGTTACAGGTGAAATTAGTTCTTTCATTCATAGGCAATCTGACAAAAAAACATAAATGCTTTTTGACATAAAAGAAGGATCTGCAGGATTAGCTTTTCAGTGAGAGTCTGACACAGAGTCTGCATCTTTGGGGGACACGGCTTTAAGGAGAGAGAGTTAGATGAAGTTTATCCTGAGGCTTAGTCTTGACAGATCCATCAGATTTGTTCTGGATCCAAGGAGAAGCAGCATACTCAAATGGAGTTGTATTCCTTTAAGTAGCCTGCAAAAGTAGTAGCAGAGCATACTACATTTTGTATGAAGACTGCACAACCCAGGGACAGCCAATAATGCACAGAGACCAGCGCATTTATCTACAATTTATAAAATGAGGACTTTGAACTGGACACAAGTTACCTTCCTTTTATATACACACAAACCAGAAATACAGCAGGATGGAAGTCAGCTGTTTCAACTGCAGACTGGCCACTTCAGTCAAGGAGATGGGCATGTCCATTCCTTACCAACAATATTGTCTCTGCTAGAATACATCTTTTTCTCAAAGTCTGGTTGCATACAGGAAACTGGTTTCTTGATTTTAGTGTTGGTTAATATTGCGCAATAGCTGGGAAAACAATGAAGAAAATAAATCAGTGATAAATAGAAGGGAACAAGGAATATTGAAAAAATCTCTCAATACCAAGTATTAATCAGTGGACTGGTGGCAACTGAAGCTCTTAAAAGTGCTTCTTGTTTGTATACATTCGCATAGATTCATAGGCTGAGCTTCTGGGCAATGTGTGAGGAGTGGGAATCAACTTTCAAGGAATACCAGGGCCAATTCTTATCTCTCATAAAAGTAAATTCCAACCACTTCTGTTCCTCATATACCTGACTCTAACAATGAGGTTAGAGTCAGATGCCATACCTCTCATGAAAAACTTAGGAAAAAAAAATTCTAAGTTTTAAATCTATGCACAAGTTTAGAACAGAGATCTGACTTCTTGTTCACACACAACTGTTCTTACACAAGTTACTACACAGTCCTGACTTAGAAAACTAATGAGGAATTCAATCACAACTTAGTATGGATTCTACTTTCCTTTGAATGAGAACACTAGGGCCTGTGCTTCCTAAGGGTGGAAATATTGGGCTGAACGCACCCTCGTGTGCTTGCACTGAGAAGGAGAGGAATTCATTATCACAGAAAGAATGCATTTGGTCCTGTGAGCAGTCTTTGCTGTGATTCAATGGTCTGCAAGTCACTGAGAACTCTTCTGCTTTCCTGAAGCACCACAACCCTTGTCATCCTGTCATGGAGGATGTACATGCCTGTAGACTTAGACTTGCTATTTGATGCACAGTCATCTGTTACAGGCTAACTAATAATAGAGATATATTAGGATGTCCTTCAGCTAGCATCCAACTTATTCTAGGAGTAAGCACCTAGAAGACACCAAAGTACCGTGCCTTTGTGGGGAAGGCAGGATCTGTGAAAGGGTATCTGTAAGATAGAGTTCCATCAGCCTGAGAAGCCTATGCAAGCCAAACTCCATTTGGGGTTGTTTTCAGAGTGCTGTTACCCTCTTCTCTTATTTTTAAGTGCTTTTACTTATGTATAGTTCTTTAAGCAGCATTCTGTCATGAGCAGCACTGGCTGGGTCTACATTCAGAGATGGGCTGTTATTCTTTTTATGGCTATGATGATTGTTAGTGTATTGGTTTATTTTGTCATTAGTCTTGGCAGTTAGCTGTAAAGCCAAGTTGTGTGAAGGACCTCTTTTTATTAAAACCATTGGAGGAGAAGTAAGAACAGACTCAATGAAACACAGACTAAAGAAGTTTATAAATATAATAAAGCCAAACAGTGATCAATTAAAATATAGTGAGGTGCTCCAGTCTTAAAGGGGCATTCTTGCCAGCCCCCCTCTGTAGACACTGTAGCCTAAACTAAGAGTTTATACTGTTTTTCTCTAATCAAGGAGTTTGCACTATGTTTACTCAGAAGTTCCATCCTTCCAGGGAGTCCCCAAACAAGTGTGGCTGCGCTGGAGAAGAACAAGGCAGAAAGGACTTGTAGCAGGCTAAGTCAGGGCAGGTGAAGTTTGCTAAGAGGAAATTCTTCTAAGCATTCCAGATGGCATACTGGCAACCACTGGCTCAGAAAAATCTTGTTGCAAGTGTAGAGACTCACCTTAAATAGATTAAAAACATCAGCATCACTTTGGTACCACGGTGCTCCCATCCAGATCTTTTTCTTCTGGGGACTGGATTGCAGAGGCAAGCAAGGGTATGCCTCAAAGTCTTCCAAGTGATAAGGGAACCCTCATACTCCAGTTATAAAGCTGTCATCAAAAATCTGTTCATACAGCTGCAATGAAAAAACAGAGGTCATTATAAGGAGCTGGCCAGCAAGCATGTGTATGGGTGAATCATTTGAATTGTAGACCTCTATTATACTTCATAAATCTTCACAGTTACACTTTATAAAGCTTTACAGTTGAAGGACTTGACACCAGCCCAGCTTACACTAAAGAACTTGAAACCAAAAGAGTGGATGTAGATGAGAAGTCTTTAGTCTGTGGACTTTTACCTGAGTCAGTTCAGCCTCTTAACTCTATAGTGCAAGATTAGGATAGCACACATGATTCAGTTTGAGCACAAGGCATTGGTATATCTGATTTACCTATTTAATGAGTACTACTTTATATCTGTTATTAGATGATGCAAGAAGCTTTATATAAGATATATACATGTGTATTATCTGTGGCACACATTTTGGAATTGTGTCAGGACTGAATTCTTGCAGTATTTTTGTTCTAACTAAAAAGTCTTAAATCGAAGGCCTCTGAAGGGCCTCTGAAACACACAGCTGCTTTAATGTTAAACCCCTCTAGAACGCCTCTAGATTATCAGTATGCACCTGAGTGTCAACAAAATCCTAATCACTTTTCATCAACCACTGTGTGCCCCTTGAGGCCACACTGGGTTCAGTCCTCCCTGGCTACTCTTTCCTAAAGAACAGCAACTACTCAGGTGCTCAGCCTGATCTGTCACATAGATATAATGCAGCAGTGTTTAGAGTGGAGGTACAGGAAGACTTTACTGGGACAAAATTCACTTTTCAAGACTTGGCCTCACTGCCTTGCGGAAGACAGGAGAGCAGAGAGGCATGTGGATATGAAGGATGCTATTAAGGACTCTGCCTCAATGCAGAGAGCAACAGCAGCTCTTCAAAGCTGCTCTCCCAACTCACCCATGCAGTGCACCACTCTCCAGGCAGAGGCACACAGTCTAGGGCAGATGCACTATAAACATGAGCACCACATAACTGTTCAGAAGAGGCATAGGACTGGGAAGTGCCAGGGTAGCCACATAACACCACAGCATTGTCCAGGGATGGACTGTGGTCCTCCCCCTGCCAGGAGCCTCCTGCCAAGACAGGGAGACAGAAGGCAGGCAGACACTAGGGGGTGAGTCATGGCAGGCTGCACTCACAGTCGTTGCTGTCAGGGTATGGTTCTCCAAAAGGAGTACACTCTTGTCAACAGCTTGGACAGAGCACAGGGACCCTGGAGCAGCCTTGAGGTCCAGAGTGACTTCTGACCCTGGGACTTCCTCCTTACATGAGAAGTTCAGTGCCACCTACAAAATGAGACAAGATCAGGGGCTTAACATTGGGGAGGGGAACCCTGAGACTCATAGGTGTCTAGGCAGCTGAGGGAAAGTCAGAGAGTAAGATAGGGAAGAACATTAAGATGCTGAGACAGGCCCTTATGGAAACCCAGTGAGAAGGTAACTGGGATTACCATGCAAACAGCCCAGTCAGAATTCCCCTACCATCATACAGCCCCATCTCTCTAATCCAGGGCTACCACAGGTAGCTAGACAGGTAGGGTTCCCCTTTGCATTAGGGAGAGTGTAGGGGGACAGTGTATTCCCAAGTCACTCATGGAGAATGGAGGCAGAAAACAGAGTTCAAGGTGCCTGGTTTACTCCTTGGGAGAGGACCTTCACTCAGGGTTGGGGAGGGCAGGACTAGAAATTCAGGAAGGAAGGAGATTATTGGGTATTTGGCTTGGCATGTGTCCAGGTTACACTTCTTGGCTGAGAATAAGACAGGGCAGAGCTTATCTAAGATGTTATTATCCTCTCCCTTCACATTCACTGTGTTTCGTATTCCCACTCACTTTGTGTCTGAAGCACTTTGCAACTTCAAACTCTTCCACATCAGCCACCACTTCTCTGTCCAGGAAGACTGCATATACTAGTAGCTTGATGTCAGGCAGAAAGTCATAACCAATAGTCAAAGTCAATGAGAAAGAGCCCTTGAGATCTGCACAAGGTAGCAGCAAGGAAGAGGAGAGGGAAAGCATTCATTTGAATCTACACCACACAGAGTCAGCTCCCTGGGGCAGGACACTCAATAAGAATCAAAGAAGGGAATTCAATAGTTTCTACCTGCAGATAAGAATATTTCAAACAGACACTGTTGCAGCAGATTAACAATAACCCCCGGACACTGGCCATCTCTTTGGCTCAAAGTTGGAAAAAATATTCCTCTTTTCTCTTGCACCTTGTAGACAAGCAGGCAAACTACAACAAATTTTATATCTTCTTCAAAAGTACAAGCCAGCAGTCAAGTCATAAGGTTGGGTTTTAAATTAATTAGACCAAGCAGGAGAAGGGCACTTGCCTAGATGGCTCCTGAACTGATTTGAATGGAGACTGTGCTGGTCTAGTGAGGTGGACTACACACCAAGAATTCAATTCAATAGTTCCTGCCTCTGGATAAGAATAACACTTGCAGAACTTGTCACTGGATAGCAGTCACACTTTTCTGGAATGTGTTATGGTGTACTTCAGATAGTTCTACTTACTCTCATCCTGGAGAATTGGCACCTGCTTCTCTCCACTGAAAAGGATCCTGCCTTTTGCTATCACCTGAAGAGCAAAGAGAAGAACCATTCAAGGGCATGAATTCTGCAGGCACAATGAATGGGAAAGAAACAAGAGAAGAGAGAAGGAAACTTGTGACAAATGTTGTCACATGGCAGGACATGACCTAAAGAACTCTGCAGCCAGAGATGGTGATAGCACAGCTGGGAAGGGACCTGAGAGGTAACTGTTAGGCAATAAGAAGTGGCCACTTACAAAGCCAGAGACGCATCTGAGTCTACAGCTAACTTAAGCACCACTGAACTATGATCTTCAGCTTACTAGGATACAGTACTTTTTGCTCTTACAAATGAGCCAAGTTCAGTAACCCAGATACTCATAACCTCTCAACTAGGCTATAGTCACACTCTTCCTTTAGACTTCTTTCTTTGAAAGTGGACTTCATCAATACATGGTTATGTATCCCTGGTGTGCATCAAGGTCCTGGGCAATTTCAGGCTCTTTCTTGGACAGATACAGGACAGGAAAGGCCAGCTGCCCCAGAAATACTCTCTGAGTTCACCTAGATGGAAGTCTGGGGCACACCTGCTGGGCAGAAAGCAGACCAGCTCTCCAGTGCCACTCATGTGAACATAAGAAAACTAGGGTTAAATGGCAGTCATCTATCACCCATGTTTAACTCAAGGCATTCCTAACAAGACAAGGCAGCTGGAAACTAGAAGGACAAGGAGCTGGGAAATAGAAGGACAAGACTGGGGCAGAACAGAACTTACAAACTGACTTCTGCTGGCCTGGGGGTTGTTTACCCTTTACCATAAGTATCTGTGTGCTATTGTGAAAAGGATAAAATACCAGTAAGCATAATCTTGCCCTCAGATTCAGCTGTCTTCTGTGCTCACCAAGTAGTAGAAATCCATGTGATCTGCTTCAGAGCTGACTTTATTCTGGTCAAGGATATAATCCACCTGCACCTCCTGCTCTTGATCACAGAGCAGTATGTCATTCCTGGCCTGGATCTTCAGAAAGCCGTTGCTCTCAGAGTAGAAGGGTTTCAACCAGTGTAAGGTCTCCTCGATTTTTGTGCTCAAGTCGGAAGAATTCTTCTCAGTGTCATTTGCAAGGGAGTAGGTACCCTTCAGAGCACAAAAGCATGGCTAAACCATCAGTATCAAGTGACAAGGGAGCTTGCATACCTTGTGTCTGCCAAAAACACTAAGTTATTACCAGAGCTGGTGGGCAGAACACATATCTGTATGTTTAAAAAGTTCTTTTGTTTAAATAACACTTTAAAGGCAACAATACTTTCTCTGCTGAAGCTTTAGCGAAAGTCTAAGTCTAGTAGGTTCGGCCACAGTCCCATTTTGTCTGCTCTCTCCATGGGAACACACCCCACACCAGACTTCAAACTTCTACCATGTAAACAGCACCCATATTTTCAATCTGCACTTCTCGCTGGATGCCCTGAAGCACAGCAAGAGCCAAAGTAGCTTTTGCATGGTGAAGTTCTACTTCTCTGCAGCAAGTTTAGGGCTCTGTGGACGACAGCCATGGGCCTGGGAACAAGCACTAGAGCCTGTTCCCAGGCTCACTGTGGACAGAAATCTACATCCCAGATTACAGATCCTCTAATCATCAAATCTAACCCAACCCAAATTAGGGAACCCCATTCTGGATAGAACTGAATCTCTAGGGAAAGCAGCTGGAGCAACTGCTCCAGTCTGTGGGGAATGGATGGCAATAGGAGATCATGTTGCTTGGGTACGAATTCCACGTCAGCTGCAGGAATGCAGATAGCGGGAATGTGGGTGTACTACCAGACTGGCAACAACAATTTTCAGGTGTATGATCATAAGTTGGGATGAGCAGAAGACAAGTGCTTCCAGGCCTGGTCTGGTCCCATTCCTCAGTCTCCCCTCACTGTATTCTCCTTTTTCTGTGGCCCATGCTCACCTTCAAAGAAACCAGAGTGCTGTTCCAGCTGGTGGTATCCAGCAAGAAGTGGACTTCCTCTTTTTCATCTGTGAGGAATGACAGGTGGGTCTCCTCATCATTGATGTCAACTGTTAGGTAGACTGTTTCGTTTCTGAGAGGAGAGTCACCACTATGGCAATATATCTGCAGAGAGCAGGAAGAAATTAATGCCCTCTTCTGCCACACTCCTAGGGCCTGGCATCCTGGGAGATATAAAACACCCCATTTTCTGGAAACTAGGTTTAAATGCCAGTGCTTAATACTGATTCTTTCTATCATTAGGCTTCCTAAGTCCTTTCAGCTTTCAGATGTGTTGGATCCAAGTAAAAACTGAACAAATACACAAGAACACCACTGTATAGCAGTTCAGGACCAGAAAAAAGGGGTAGTACGACCAAATGAGAAACCCCTACTGGGGGAAAAAAAGGTAATTTCTGTGGATCCTGAGATGTTTCTTGGACAATGCTGCAGATCTCCTGAAGATCAGAAACAGTCTTGTCTCCAGCAACTTAACTCCTTCTGTTCCCTGCCCTACCCCATGCTGGGGTTAGTACTGGTCCAGGTGGAAGTGATTCTAGTCCCAGTAGCAGTGCACTCCTAGCATCACCCAGGGTACCTGGGTCAGAAATGACTGCCAATGAATGGATATACAAGGCTTTAGTGATTTCTGCCAAGTTGCCATGAGCATTTGGTCAGCTGTCTAAAGTGAATACCATTTCCTAGCCCTCCACGCCCATCCCCCATCCCCCAGCCCCTATGCCTTCAATCACATAGACTAGTTGCAAGAATTATTCCTGGGGAAGCCTCCAGAGACTGCAGCTGGCTCCAGAGTTCCTGTCCAGGGAAGTTATGCACTAGGTTAAGGGGAAAAGAAGAATTTGCTTCTCAAGGAGGTTTCACTCACAGTTGCTGGATATCAGCAGGGCAGTGCTTACTTTCCTGGAGACCACTGCTTTCTGCCAACAGGTTAGACCTATGATGTATTCTCAGCAGAGAAGGGGCCCAAGGGTATTACCTTCCCTGTGTATGGTAGTCCATGTTTGTAGAACGGATGGATATTAATAAACTCTACAGACTTCATTCTCGTAACAATAGGAATTTCAGACACTTTACTAGTCTTCATTCCTGGATGGAGAGATGTCAAACTGTCAAACACTAGCAGTGCTCTTAGGGAAGCAGAAAATGAGAAGATCCTTCTCCACTATTTAGTGCATCTAAATTGAGGAGAGAGAAAACATACTTTTAGAGTGTGATTCCTCCAATCTGTCTGAGCCCTCTGCTTCACAACAGGATACATCATGCCCTGTAAGCACCCATTTCTCTTTATGGAAGATTAAGAGAAACTAGTTGACTGCTTAGTTATAGATGGCTACACCTTAGGTCCTAAAAATGGCCTGAAGAACCACACCCACATTGTCTTGCTTTGGAAAGGTAGATGGCAGTTTAAAAAAAGCTACACATATACTGACGCTAAAGCTGAAAACTTGCTTCCTTATAGTTAGAGCTGGGGCAGACTAAAAGGGAGCAGCATGGGATTCCTAACAGCAGAACTATACATAAGCAGTCCTGCCTCAGGCTTAGGAAAAGAGATAACAAGAGACTCCGTGCGTAGGGGCTTCCTCTCAGGGTGCTACACTACAATTAGCAAGGACTGCAATGGTTTGTTGCAGACTTTTCCACAACTAGCCAGGGCTTTGCAAGTGGCTGAGGGACACCTGAGTGTCAAGGCAAACACTAAAATGACCTCTACCTGCTATTGGAGATGGAAAGGGGAGATAATTAGGAAATCTAGTAACAATACATGGAAGAGGAGGAGATACTAGAACAGAGACCATTGTCATGACAGAAGAGTAGGGAACTCTCAAGTTACATTTCCAAAAGGAATTTAATTGCCACAGAGAGGCCAGAAACAAAAATATCAAAGAAAGAAAGGAGAAGTTGACTGCAAAGAGAGGAACACTCTTCCCATGTCCTCCAGTACCTGTTCCATCTTCCTCTATTGCTCCTTTAACAGCTATATAGCTGTCAGATTCAGTTAATTCCAGAGTCTCTGTCTTCATTGAAAAAGTAGCACAGCCATTCTTGTCCATCTGGAGAAATAGATATGAACAGAGAGAGAGAGGGAGAGAGAAGGAAGGAGTCTATTCTGGTAGATGCTAGATAATCCTAAAGAAGTTTTTCCAAATACTTTTGGAAGGCCAAAAAATTATACTTCTGCAGAAACCCATCATGAATACCTCAGAGGAGAAACTGAACATGCTTGGATCAAACTGTCACCAAAAAAATGGCACAACCATGTGCTTCAGGCAGATCTCTTAATGATTATGTTACACACAAACTCAGAAGGAGACTGGATTAAGCCCAGCTCCTGCAGCTGAAAGAACACGGATGTCTTTGTCTGAACAACAGGTAACCTGTTCCATGAAACTACATGGCCCAGTGGAATAAAGCTTGCCACTAAGAGTTCTGTGGCATTCCTTTTCATCTCTATAACACGGTCATGTTAAACTGCATCCAACCAGTTCCAAAATCCAAGAACTGTTCCAAGCATCAAGGTGGAGATAGCCAGTCTGCCAGGAGGGGGAAAGATAAAGTGTTTCTAGTTGCACCCCTAAGTTCTTCTCCAAAGAATCCTACAGGGCCTCTTACAACCCATGTGAGAGGGAGCTGGCATACAGTTGGTATTTTGCACAGCTAAGACCTTACAGCATTCCAGCTGGAGCTGTTTTGCTGCTGGATGCATTTTAAAAGATACAGAGATCCAGCTGGATTTTCACATTCTGCTTGGAGCCAGAACGCCTGACATGTAAAAATATTTTCTTGTGACTTGTAGGCTGAATGAGATGCATCTGAAGTCTCTGGGAAAAACTAAGTGTGGGGCTTAACCACAAACACATAATGAATACAAATGTTCTGAAAGTGTAACCAGTACTGGACACACTCTCAGCCAGGACACTAGCAAGCTTAAAATGATGCATAAACTATGTGGTTATGGCAGCAAACAGGGCACTAAGCCACAGGGAACATCTGATGCTCTGATATCCTGTTCATTGGTGAGAGAAGTCACATGACTGAATGGACCAGTAATCTGATTCTATACAATATAATACGCTTGCGAAAGGTGCTGGCCATCACTACTTATACAGAGCTTGCACCTTCTTTTGAAATACTGCTTTAGATATGGCAGCCAGAACAGTAATCTGAGCAATAGAGTCACAGGAACAGGGATAAATGGTCTGATCAGGTCTATCGAGTGGGAAGACACTGGACTAAACAGACTGATGCACACCAGAGGTGCATCCAGGCAGATTAAGTGGACAGACATGTTTCCCGCAGGTGATATTTTCCACCCTTCTATTTGCTCACCTACCCAGCTTTTGTGCTCCTTCATCTCAGTAGAATTTGAAGTTTCTTCTTCAGAAGAATGTGAGCTCAGAATAAAAGAAACGTCTATTTTCCCCTGAATGGGCTTTCCATAGGTGTACCCGTGTTGAAGGGGAGAAACATCCACCTGAAGATGAGCCACTTCAGCAGAAAGAGTAAACAATGAGACCAGGCCACCTCCCCATCACGGAGGAGGTGGAGACTGGGAAAACTCTGTACCTTGTCAGCTCAGGAATTTCAGCTTGTCCCTTGACATCACTTCACCTTCTCAAGCCATCATCCCGACTGTCCCCTCTACCCAGAATCCTTAGTGTCCTTCAGACACACAGTAAATGACCAGGTGCAAAAAGGAGCCAGTTCCACATGTTTGGCTTCCCCAGCCATTGTATAATGAGAGAACATGATACTGGAATGCCACTTCTCTGCTATCGGCAATCTAGAAGTGATTGTGGAGCCGAAGGACAGAGATCACAATAGTATCATGTACTCACTTGCCACAGACCTTCACCTGAAATTCCTCATCCACTGTAGTAATGAACGGAGGGTGCTCAAGCTTCATTTCAAATTTCATCAGCTCTGCATATAGAGGCATGGAAGGGGGAAGGATATGGAGGAATAAAAAAAGGCCACAGTGAGCATGGGCAGTGACTGGAAGTTCTGTTATAGCTGCAGTTCAGACGGAAAGAAGACAATAATGGCCCCAGTTGCCCATCACCATGGTGTAATAGAGGTTACTCCCTTTGTCCCCACCTCCTTCTATTTGCTGCTACAATTCCTCATGGAGCTGCTTCCTACTGCCACTCAGTCAAGCATAATCATTTTAAACAGCACAGGATTTTCTCCTAACCCACATTACCGCAACTGAACTGGGCTAAGGCATGATGTCAGTTCCCATTATGGGAGGTGACTGGAGAGGACAGTAAATTTAGTCTAGAAGAGGGTGACAATGAGCAGCAGAAAGTGCTCATCACAGAACCCAGCTACAGCTAGAACAAGATATCAGGCCACAACCTCACCCTTGCACCCTACACACCTGCAGAAAAATCAGCCCAGCATGAGATGTGCACACAGACCCCTCTGTCCCAGACTGCTGTTTTTCTGGGACAAAAGGTCTGATGAACATGGCCAAATCACCCTGCTCTCTTCTCCAGCTACTCAAGCTGCTTCTCCCTTGTCTCTGTCTCCCAAGTCTCACCATATTCATCAACTCTGAAGTTTTTTTCAACCCTGCCTCGTTGCATTGAGATGGTATACACCCCAAGGGCTGCTCCAGAGGCCAGGAGGAAGGACAAATCCACCATGCCGTGTCTTGAATTTACATTCAGCCACTCAGCAATACAATTATGTTCAGGATCTTGTTTGGGAAAGAACATGCAGAGCCACCAAGTCACACAGTTAATGGGGGTACCTGACAGGTCCAGCCACATTCACTCACAAAGTGAGTGCAGCAGGCTCTACCAGGGCTCACCCTTGCCCCTGTAGAAAGGATGCCAGAGCACCAGGAGAGGTTCCTTTTCCTCCCCCCATTATTCTTCTAGGGAATGTATGAGTTGTGAAGCCTGCCAATGACATTAAAGCTACCAGGGAAGTGGTAATGTTGGAAGGAGAAGCATCTGTTTCATCTGCAGAGCACTTTGCCTTGTGCTTTGTGATCTGTGCAGGCAAGATGTTGGCCCTGCCTCTAGCTCAACTGTGTGCATTGCTGAGGCGCTAGTTTGATAAAAGAGCCCTGGCTGGCCAAGGAGAAAACACTTTATCTGTCTTATTTCTGAGGTTATATTTGTGGCACAGCTCAGTCCAGGATTGAAAGGACATAGGAGAAGAGACAAAGATCTCCCTGTAGTCAGGTCTTTGTCACTCACCTCCAGCCATATCTGGGGATACTGTAAAAAAAAAAAAAAAAAAAAAAGGAGAGAGAGAGACACACAACCTCAGTGTTGTACAGGGTAAAACAGCATCCATGTGACCCAGTATTAATAACACTATCTGGCATGGGCCCTTGGTCAGAAAATTCTGCCCTATCCAAACCCCATACTAGGTCTCCTCCCTCTGTGCTAGCTTATACTGCAGTCTTTCTCCAAGGGGCCAAAAGATGAGTGGTTTCCTTTCAGAAATCACTTGTTCTTGTGGTTTAACAGGCATGCAGGGAGAAGGGAGCTGTCCCTTTCAAGGGCCTTTTCAATGTGTGTCATGTTGAGGCTTCTTGTTGAAAAGCACAGGGTGATACTCACCCTATTTTTAATGACCTTAAGGTCTTCATCAAGGTTCACAATTCGAAACTTCACTGCAGAGGAAAAGAAGAGAACAGTAAAATGTTCTGGCTGCAACACACCCTTGCATAACTCTGCTTCTCCCTTTTTGTGCTCCAGTATCTTTTTCTCTCTTTGTTTAGCTCAGAGGTATTCAGTTCTTGCCTCAAACAGCCCCCTTCAAACAAAAATTGACCTTGTGTGGGAGGTTTATATGCAGCTGAAGGTTGTAGAAATTCATTGCCTTTACCTGAAAAGGTTGTTCTGATGGGTAAAACAGCAGGTGTGGTCTGTGTGCAGACTATTCGTATGGTGAGATCTGTGGAGTAAGGACTTTATCTCTCTGTATTTGTTCAGCTCCGAGCACACTCAAGCCATTATTTATGAAATGATTCTAGGTGTTCCTCAAATACAAGCAACAGTCTTCAAAAAATTGCCCAGTGTCCTGGAGAGTCCTGGCTTTCCTTCTAGGCCTCATTTGAGATACATCACCAAAACAAAACACCCAAGAGCAGCACGCTGGGCATTTGGTGCAGCATGGCTCAGAGGAGAGCATCCTGACTCACACCATTCCTTGAAATGCCTGATAACAAAGACCTGCTTTCTTCCAGCTGCAACAGGCTTAGCTTGCTGCACTTGATGAAATATTCACCCCAGATGTGGCTGCTACCCTGACCCTTACCTCTACATTTCTACATGCCACCTGTTTGCCTTACCTGTTTCTCCAGGTTTGTAGAAGGCCTTGTCTGTCTCTACCAGAATTACATTCTTCTGTGGCTTTACCAGCACTTTCTTGCGACCTTCAAAGAGCACACTGTCCCTGCTGTGGATCACAGCATGCATAAAAACCACCTCCTCTGGCTGTCAGACGAAAAATTTAAAAGTGCCTAAGGCTGTAAGCAGCTTGACGGGGAAACGGAGGCACCTCTCCTGCCAAACTGGGACAATGCTGGAGGTTGGGCCTTCTTTTGCTCCAGTGTTTGTTGCTATATTCCCAAAACAGCATTCAGAAATAAAATCCCCTTTATCATCCCCTCCAATTTCCCTCTTCTCCATTCCCCTCCTTCGATTTATTTCACTCCTTTCCCTAGTCACAGTCTTCTCTATGCTCCCCAGATTCCTCTTTCTCCTTCTCTCTCTTTCTCCTTGTCATGTTTGCCTTTTTCCACACTTCCCTCTCCCCTTTGCTATCTTCTCCATCCTGTATCTCCTCCCTTTAACATGGCTCGGACACAGGAGAGGCTGAAGCCCTCTGGTTTGTGAGAAAGGCAGCTGAGAAAGGTGAGTCTTACGTGTGAAGTGAAATCGTCCATTTTCTTGGTAATGAATTCTGGCACCTGGATTGGTTGGGATAAGGAAATAGAAAACAAATTTATCAGGGAGTTTGAATCTTATCCTAAATGTGAGAGACAGCCTTACTGTTAAACAACCCCCAAACTTCAGAGTCCAAACTCCACTGTATGATTCTGTCTCTTATCCACTTGACATTACAAGGAGAAGAAGCCATTACCTCCTGTCTCTGATTCATGAACGTAAGAGTGATCCATCTGACATGTGATTCTTTCACTTCACAGAAATGAAAGATTTTGGTCAAACCAAGGAAAGCAGTAAGAAAGTCAGACCTGGAGCTAACCAAGATAGCAAAGGGAAATGAGATACTGGTCAGATGAAAACTTTGGACATCTCAGTATCAGAAAGACCTTAAGAGATTCTACATATATGTAGGGAAGATCACTGCGAACAGCTGAAGCATAGCTCTACTTCAGAAAACAATTCTGCCAAATAGTGTAATGAACTCCATCACACAGAGACCAGCCATCTCAGGCACTCAGCTCACCAGAAGAAAGGTTCTTTTTTGCTAACTGCAGGCTTCCCTGAGTTTCCGGAGCCAGGACTGGCTCTCTCCTAAGGCTTGGCACTGAAAACTTAGTTAATCATTGTCTTGTTGATGCAAGAACCAGAAGCGACTACAGCCCCTTCTTGAGTTGTTCTGAATCTGAAGGGCAAGCGGGGCATAGATACGTGTGAAAAGTCTGCAAGAATGACACAGGGACTTAGTATAGTACTGAGGAAGACAATGGCAGTTTGGAGAGTCTCAGTGTCAGACACATCTCCATGGCTCTCCAAAGATGTAACTGAAGTTTCTGTAGTCATGTAGTCTCATGTAGTAGTCTCAGTATGGCTAGCTCAACTAACTACAGCAGGAAAGATGCTCAAGACACCCAGGAAATATCCAGACTGCCTAGGTGAAATCCAGTTCATTATGGGTTCAGCACCATCACCATCCAACACAGCTAGGTCAATGTCTGTGCAGGTTGCAACCACATCTTGCAGTACAGATAAAGCTTTAGAGTAGAACCACTCTCAGAGCTGAAGGGTCAGACCTCTGAGGAAGCAAGGATAAAAAGAATTCCCTAGGCATTGGCTTGCACTATGATATACAAACATTTGCATGAACTAAACACTGATAAGGGAACAGAAAGGCAGTTTTTTCCAGCAGGTTTTAAGTAGGATAAAATGGACTAATATAGATGAAAAGACCAGGCTATCATCTGCACAGGGAAGGATTCCTTACTTTGCTAGGTTACAGGACGCTACTGTATTTTGTCTTGCACTGATAGGGGATTACACTTAATCTGTTTGCACAGACCCTTACTGATGCCATGCATGACAAGGCAGAGAAGGATAGTGTGCCCAGAATGGTGCTGGACTTCTGTCTGAAGGAGAGAGCATCCTCTGCCAAATCAGCAATCACAGCTACACTCACCTCGAAGCTGATGCATTCAGAAGTGCCTGGCTTCTCCACATTCTGTTCCACTAGTGTGTGATTCTGGGCTTCCACCTCCAAGGTGACAGCCAGGTGGACAGTCTCAAGGAGAGACCTGAGGTGGACACAGAGCTTCTCCTCTTGGGAATGGTGAATGACAGCAGGGAACACCACCACATAGTGACTAGAAGAAAGCAGGAGACATTCCAAGATAATTCAGAAGCTGAGGTAGACAGGTCAGAATACATCTCTGCTGCACTCATGAAGATGTAGACCATGGATTAGAGAGGTCTGGAGGGCTGCAGTGGAGGACAGCTCCTTTCCCACACCAGGAAGAGGCATCATGCTCCATGTAAAACCAGAGGGCTCCTGTCATATGCTTGCCACCACCCTGACACCAGCTAGGACCAGGCTGCCCAGTGCAGGATTGCAAGTACAACAAGAGCAGTGAGGCTGTTTGAGGAATGAAGACAAAGATTAAATGACTGAAGCATACGGCTTCAGGCCCCGCACCAAATTTCACCGCATCACTAGCAAGACATGAGATGAAAAAACACAAAAATTGTTGCTTCTGTAGCTTTTCAGTGTTAGTCCTGCACTAGCAAACACTGGGGTCCTCATCTGCAGTGGTGCTGAACATCCACAGCTATAACTGAACTCAGTAGGAGCTGCTTCTGCTCAGCCTGCCTTGAGAACAAGGCCACTCATCTCTTCAGTGCTACATGATGCAGCATTTCACCACCACACTCTTCAATGACAGCCCCTTCCATCAAGCCCACCAAAATCAAAAGGAGATAATCTCACGGTTCCAAGCTTGCTGCAGCTGTGGCTGGGAATAGGGTCAGAGCTAAGAGGAGCACTTGTGCTCCCATTGCTTGGGCTGGGACAGACAGCTGACAAGATCCACACAGGAGCAGAGACCAGCCTGTACTGATGGGCTGGTGCAGTCCTAAATACCCCCGTTCAGATACTCCTGAGTCCAAAGAGTGGGAGAGTTGCAGTATGGAGACTGCGTCTCTCCCAGGCTAATGACATTAACTAATATTTACTTACTTCCAATAACAACGGAGTAAAGGCCACTCAGCACAGTCCTCCACCCACATCCAAACTCAGATGCCCATGGTTTTCCAGGCCATGGAGTGTCAAAGCACTAAGGGGAAGATGTGGGGTGGGTAAGCTCTAAACCAGGTTGAAGTGGATTCATGAGAGAAACCCACCTCAGTTGTGGCTGGTCTGGATCCTAGCTGTGGCATTGCATGACCACCAAAGCTGTGCACAAGCTCTTATCCTCAGTTTGAAGAAGGCATCTTCAGTACTCTGTCTCTGCATCATTAGTGATCCTTCCCTCATCCAGTTTTTAATTAGAGCTTGGAGACAAAACCTTTCAATCCACCTCCATTCCCTGCATCACTTTCTCTGTTCACCCATCCAACCCAACCATGTCTGATCCTCCTGGGTACAGAACCTTCTCTAGGGCTGCTCCTGCATATCCAGCATCAGATTCCCCTCACTGCTCCACTGCAAGGCCTTTCCACATAAACCAAGACATTTTAAGGTCCAAGACCCCTATACACTTCAGCTAATCTCTACCTTACAGCCCCCCACACCACTTGTCCAATCTTCTGCCAGCTTCATCCAGCCATAAGGTATTTCTACCTCACCATGACCACCCATCTCTTCCAGAATCCTCCCAGGCACTGCAACCTTGCATTTTGTTTTCCTGGGTGGCAGCAACTGCAGCTGATGGGAACATGGTTTGGACATATTTGCCTTCTACCTATGACCTTGTTTGAAGGTGGGTGTCTTCACCCTGCCCTGGCCCCAGCTGTGTTTTGCAGAGCATAACCAAAGGTACACAACATAGAAGGGATTTGCTGTCTGCCCCCTTTGCTCCCAGCTGAAGCAATCCTCTGTATTTACTTTGGCACAGCCTCTGTATGTGTTCAGCATCCACTCTCTTAACGCACAGTGTGATGTAACAGGAACACACTAGCCTTTAACCTAGCACTGACAAGCAGATAATGTGCAAGTTTAAAGCACTGTATGTCACTGATCTGTGAGCATATTTGATTCTCTGAAATCAACAGGCTTTTGAGTACAAGCCTAAACTAGTGGGAGAAAAAAAACAATCAGACTTCTGTCTGATTTCAGAAACATTACCTAGGCTTTGCATCTCTGAATGGTCAAGTTGGCTACCTCTAAAGTTAAGTGCAAACAGAAAGACAACAAAAATATAGTAACATGCTAAACTTCTTCCCTTCTTCCAGGCAGGAGTGGGGGCACTGGCAGGGCTGTGCGGGGAGGCCCGGGTTTGTCTGGCAGGAGGCTGCAAGGCAGGAGTGAAGTTTTAATAAGAAGTAAATAATACATAATAGTAAAATTCAACCCAGTGACATCACAAAGAATGAATTTGCCCTAGGATGTTTCCAATGAAATCCCAGTAAAGAAGCTCCTGATGATGATTGAAAATTGTGCCCCATACCAAATATAATAACTCAGCACTCCTGCTGCCATCAGCTGTGCTGCATAAGAGAAAAAGGCAGAGCAGACATCTCTCAGGGAAGTAGTAACAAGCATTATGAAGCCTTGAGGCAAGTGGCTCTGGAGTCTGGGAAAATAAAAATTGTCTCCACCCCTTCCACCCGCCCACATCCCAGCCCCAGCCATGCAGTTTGACTTCCATCTTTTTGGTTTTGAAGCAAAGAGAGAGACAGACACCCTATCAGGGCAGGAGCTGCATAGTCCTTCAGCTCTGGAAGAGGAACAGAGGGAAGAAAGAAAGCAGCAGAAGCAGGGGTGAAGGGAGGACAAAAGAGAGGCTAACCTTTCTGTGGAGGGATTTGACCTGCAGTCAGCTATGTGGAGCCACACTCTCCTTTGGGGCAGCATCCTTCTCCTGCCTAGAGTGGCTGGAACACCTGCAATGCTGTAAGAACCTCAGTTGCTTCACATCTGCGCGCTGGTCTGTGGGGAATCCTCAGGGTAGGGCGTGACAGAAACATGTCAAAAGTCCTGAGACAAGGCAAGTTTTTCTAGAGGGGCATCATTGCTCATATGCCCTAGGTTTCACTTCATTCCCATGTGCCCCTGCCTGCCCACCCTGCAAGGTTCCTTGGCTCTTCTTCTAGTGCCTTTGGTGTAGACCATGTATTTCTGCAAGGATTCAGGTAAGATAAGCCCTGCCAAGTTTCTGCATGTGTTTAATTCTGACCTGCCAACATCTGCAGGAAGGTCTAGTTTTAAGTCTAGTTTTAAAAACTTGTCTAGTCTAGTCTAGTTTTAAAAGCCTCTTCAAGGGGGAGTACAGTCTTCCCCTTGGACATGTTGCACAGGCTGATACAGCTCACTCTCAGATAAGGTTTTACTGCTGTCTGTTTCCTACCATTTCCTTTAGCACAGAGCTTTGCTTTGTGGTAATACCACTTGCTTCAATATCTGCTGTCCTGCCTGTGTGCCAATGCTTTCTGTAGCTTCCTTATAAAGTAAACCAGCCTGGCTCTTGGAATCCCTGAAAGATAACCTTGGAGATGACATCTCATACTTTTATAGCTCATAAGACAAAAGCAAAGGGTGAATTGGAAAAAGGGGGGAATGTGTAAGAAATTTTTCCAGAGTAGAGAGTACACCCAGGGATCATGAGGAGCAAGGGAGATCTGGGAAGTTCAATCAGTGAGTCTTTAGTGCACCTCCAATCCTTATGGTCCAATGGCAGGGAGGAGGTGCCATGAGACATCCGAAAAAGAAAAATCAAGACACAGTTGACATCTGTTATCAACTGCCCTGATATTAGCAGCAGACAAGCTGCTCAAGGCAGCTTGACAGCCTTCAAGTGTGACAACCCTCAAGGCTCCTGCCCAACCAGACTTTGACTCCCTTCTGCCAGGGTGTTGAGCCCCAGCAAAGAACTGCCAACAGTTCATGTCCCTGCCTCCAGCTGTTCTGATCATTCCAGGTCCTGCCCTCCTGATGCCACAAAAGGTGCCACTGGCGGACCCTGTCTAGCAGCATTAAGCAGGAAGAGTCAGTGATAAGACTTTTCAGGGTAATCAAACCTCTGTTTTCACCAAAAGCCAAGGGCAAAAATGAATTTTTTCTGCTACCCAGTACTGTTCCCATTGCCAAGACTGCTGTGTTGTATGTTTTCTCCTGATGTGCCAGGAAGTGGAAATTGCCATGGATAAACCTCTGGGAGGTAAGAGCCAGCAGTTACATCTGGCTGAAGAACATGGAGGGTTACAAGACATGGATCAAAGAGAGGATCCTAAAGTCTGATCTGGAGAACACATTTTGATGATCTGCAGAAGCCAGCTGCTTCTTGAATATTGGGTCTTCTTTGGTCCTAGCTGCTGCAGTACTTTATAAGGTGATATGAAACAGTACAAACAGCTTCTTGGTGTTATCCATGTGCACAGCTATGCTAGTAGCCACAGACATGTGAGATGTGGATTGAGAGAGCAAGGAGAACAAGTGTGTCAGGAGCTGAAGAGCAGGTGCTCCTGAGACTTTGTGTCTAGGACATGAAGTTATGACAGTGGGACCCATACAATGTGTGTGGCATTGGCTCTGAGCCCAAGAATAGCTCAAAAGACAGAAAGCAGATAACCAGCCAAGTGAGCTGCTGATGAGACATAGCGTGGTCCAGTGAAGAGGCCAAAGTTTCAGGAAACTTGCAGTGTAGTCCAAGCCCTGCTGCTGACCCCTTGTGTGACATGAGGAAGCCTTTTCACCTTAGGTCAAGCTTATTTAATTTCCTCCACTTAATCTTGACTTTCAGTCTTGGATTCAGTGGCTGTCTCTTACTGTATATGCGTGCAGCATGTAGCACAGACTGACTGGTCATGCTGCAGTACTGACAGATGGGAAGAGCAGTGTAATCTGGTCTCACAGCATTGTGACACTGGAATGGAGAGACCAGGAGTTTTATTAGGAAGTATCCAAATCTCATGGTCAAAAGCAATCCTCCTAAGAAGTCAGCTTCACCTGGAATCTTTTTCTTTTTGTAGGAATTATGCTGTGGCAATACCATCTCAGCTCTACTACCCCTTCTCAGAGAAAGTGTGCCTCCAGCTCAGCAGAAAAGAAGCAGTCCCAATCCGTGTGACAGTAACTTTGCAAAGCAAAGCTGAGAATCAGACTCTGATCATTCAATCTATCTCTCAGCTCACCTTCTTTCATTGCACAAGCTTCCAGGTAAGGAGGAGATTCTCAAGGGTTGTCAGTAGGGTGGATACCATATGAGTTCTGCTGTTGCTGGACAGGAAGGCCAAGGATTGTGCCTTCCCTTGGGCACCTTTTGATCAGGCACTGAATCTTCTGTTTCAGCATATATGTAGGGCTGACAATGCCCTTCCTGCTCTGGAGCCTCACTGATATTTTACTCTTCTTGAGTTTTTTTTTTAATTTTTCCTTAGAAAAGATTCTAAAAAGTGCTCTGAGATCTTTCAGGGCAAGTAGAAGGGGAGCAATATAAAATCAGTATCAAAATCATTATTTCAAAAGCCTATGGATCCGGGATCCTGAATGATGGTTAATTTACAACTATGCCTGCTCCTGTTGGAAACCCAGATGAAGTGGCTTTTATTGTCATCACGTTCCTAGAAGCCAGCTCAGAGTTTCAGAAGAAACAGAAAGTCGTAATCAAGCATATAGACAAGAAAACTTTTATCCAGACAGACAAACCTGTGTACAAACCTGGACAGATTGGTATGGATAGAATTCCATGTCTTATGAGAGAACGAAAGATGCTCGGACAACAACATATGGGGTAGCCACTAGCTCTTGGAGCAGGCAGCTGAGTGGTGCCTGCTCTGCAAGGAAGACAGGCCACAGCCTTCATCTCTCTCCGCCATTCCAGGCTGTGCCTGTTTTGAAGGATTTGGGGATACTTCCCACCCATGCCAGCATGGCACATGTTTTCTCCAGTACTAGCCATGCTCAGAGAGCCTGCCAGTGTGGACAGGGCTTGTGTGCTTTGGCTGATCTATGAGAAAAGATTTACACAATGATATGTTGTATTCCTGAGTGCTCCTGTAGCTCCGGAGTGTGTGACTGCCCTAAATCCTTCCCTCTCCCACAGACTGTTTGCCTCAGAGGGTCATGCAGGCCTCATCACCACTCTAACACAGTTCAGATCGCCACAGGGCACAACCGTTTCCCCATGTCTCTCCATCATCTCTGCTGGCATGACTCTCACTGTAAGCAAAACTGACTGCCCCATTGCAGGTCCAATGTCTAGAAAAAGTGCTATTTCTCACCAGCACAGTCAGCCTTCCCAGAAACCCCACATTACCACCCCAGGCCCTCTTTTCTGGCAGGGCTGAGATCTCATAGCAGATCTTTGAACACAAGGGCCAAGAGTGGCTGGCTCTGAATTCTGCCCACACCTTCTGAAGCACATTGGCACATCTTTCTTAGGAATCCATCCCTATTATTATCAATTGACTTGATTTAATTTCAGCCAGGCCTGTTTTTCTTTTGCTCTGTAGTCAAGTTGCGAATCATAACCTTGGATCAGAACTTTATTGCCAGCAGTGAACTGGTAAGTCAAGAAGGAAGAAACCTTAATAAGTCTGAAAATGGTATGGGGCTGCCTCCAAGATTTCTGGATCAATTCTTGGCACAGCCAGGAGATCATCTGTGGACATCTAATCTCAGTCTTGTTTTGGGTGCTTATAAACAACATTGGGCAAGACCTGCTACACAGATACTGCTCATGATGCTGAGACAGCACCTGTGAATTGTTTAGGGAAGACTCATGGATGGCTGGGAGACAAAAAACTCGGGAGGTGAATGGTAACTTACATGAAATCATCCCACCAATAGCTCTGTTATTCCCTTCCCACAGCACCGCCTGGTGGAACTGAAGGTAAAACACCTACTTTATAGAAAGTGGTGATCTCTTCTTGCCTTGGGGAAAGCAAAGGGTTGGAGATGATGGTGGGGAGAAACGGATGCAGAAAGCCATTTATCTCAGAATGAATGGGAACAGCCCTTGACCTCTTGCCCTTCTTTCCATTAATGTCCACACAAGTTTTGCAGTGCAGTGTCATGATATCTATCAAATAGGGGTTCCTGCAATAAATGGTGGGTGTCACTGAGCAGCAGTTACCTCTCCACCAACTTCTCTGGAGTGGCACAGGACTTTTAGTCCCTCCAGGCTGCAAACTGAAGATTTGTGAATACCTTAAACAATTCTTTAAGAGCATTTTTATAGTAAACATACAGAAAATAAAAGTTTGAGCAGTTAATGTTGTGGCCACAAAGCTAGGGAAACTTCCCAAAACAGCTCTCAGGGTTTTTTTTCCTTATAATCTTTTACTTTAGTTTTAATATTATAGGTAAAATATAGACTTCACTCACCCGAGCCGAGGAAGGATGCCTGAAAGCAGTGAAGGGTTTGTAATAACCCACACAGGAAGGTCCCAGTTCAAACTAGCAATGGACAGTAGCTAATGCATATTTGCACACCACACCCACCAAGCAATCAATATGAAACATAGTTTCTCAGACACCTACTGAAATGCTTTATGCCAGTTTATACAAATGTAGTGCTATGATCCAGCTTCACCATTTCAGACAACAGCTCTCACATTTCATATGTTTATAAAGTGCCCATCAACTCGTCACTAAGTCCTTCCTGGCTGGACAGTGCCACTGTAGCCAGAGTTCTGAATCTTTTATTTCCAAGAAACAGCAGTAGGAGAATGCTGTCCACCATGAACTGACCATCACAATCAATAATGCCTCCAAATGCCCCTGCAGTCCCACAGCCCTTGTTCAGCATCGCCAGGCTTTACATCCTGCATTACACAGAGAGGCCTCAGTCCCCTGCATGAGCTCCTAAACTCATTTCCACAGACTTTCCCATGGATTCAAGATACCAGACGCCACTGTAATTGCTCCTAAGTTGCTCATGCCTTAGGTAGTACATGCTGCCAGGATTGACCCTCTCCACAGTGACCCAGGAGGCTAGGCCAGCTCAAATCACCACAAGGCATCTTTGAGAGGGACCACCTGGACTACCAGCAGTTGGTGCATCTTAGTGAGACAGACAGGCAGTAAACCATAGCTTTGCAGCAATCAGTGAGATGATGGTATCAGCCAGAGAGCAATAATATGATAGACTGACTTTGTGGATCACAAAGAAAGGAGAAAGCTGGGACCCACCTGTAGCTGTGTCATAGACCTGGGCTCTCAGGACAAGAGGATATGGGCTTAGACCATGCTGTCATAGTTCAGATATCCTGCAAAAAAATCTCTTAGAGCCCTGGGAAATAACCATTCTCTACTACTGCCCGTGCAGGACCCCAAAGGAAACCAAATTGCACAGTGGCTGAACGCTACTCCTGTGGGAGGCATTGTGGATCTGTCCTTCCCTCTGGCTGCAGAAGCACCAGTTGGAGAGTACATCATCAAAACTCCTGACCGCATTCATACCTTCAGGGTAGAGGAATATGGTAAGGGTCTCAGTGAGCTACAGCAGCAGAGAAAGATGTGTTCCCTCCAAACTCCTCCCCCCCCCCCACAGGGGTAAATGGGCCTTGCAACTGTGAACAGCTGTGCTAGCTGTTCTCGTGTCTGAGGTGTCCAACTACCTGCCATAGGTGTAATCACTGACTTTCACTCTGGCCCTATAGCTTTCTCCTGTCACATGTCCTGAGGAGGGATTGGGGCACTGTTCCACAGCTGTGATCTGTGAAGGAAACTAAGGCTCTCTACTCCCACCACACCCTCCTGGCTGGGCTAGCAGTGCATTCCTACCAGGCCCTGTTCTGGTCATCTCAGAATGACGGAATGAAGGGAGAGATTTCTTTTCTGTGAACATCCATCTGGGGAAGACTGGGACAAATGAGTTCTCTCTCCCCACTGCATTTTATTTCTCTTGCTTTCTCACAGTGCTACCCAAGTTCAGTGTCTCCATCCAAATGCCTCAAGTGGTCACCATCTTGGAGGATAACTTCCGTCTCCAAGTCTGTGGCATGTGAGCTGACTTAGCAGAAGCTGCATTCTTACTGGTAAGGAAACTGAACAGTTATTAATAATTGAGCTCAAAATGGTCTCCGCTAAGCCTCCCCCTCCTTAAAATTTGGTACCCTAGTATCCACCACTAAGGAATTCTCCTGGATTCCCACCTTTCTCTGTCTTCTCTCTCTCTACTTCTTTGTGAGCCTGAAAGTGTAACAGTGGAACCCCTCAATGGGGCATGTGCCCTACAGCATTGTACCTCTGCTGCATTGAGAGTAGTGCCAGTGTGGAGGAAATAGCCACTCCAACTTATAGCCAGCACAGTGTTCCCTAGCAGTGCATGCTGGAACAGGGGTTGAGTTGGAGAGGACCCACCACTGCCTTCTGCCTCTTCTTATTAAGTTACTGTAACTTCTTGGCCTCTGCTGAGGTCATGATCTATGAGGATACTGTAGGCTGCTGGGATTCATGGCTGCAAACCACAGTCTAAGGCTGATGTTGTTTACCTTTGAGTCAGTGTTTCTGTGTGTTTAAGTCTCTCTACCATGTTTGCCAGGTACACGTATGGGAAACCAGTCCAAGGTAGTGTGAAGGCTGTGGTGTGCCGTAAAGATGTTCGGTATAATCGGAAATTTTCCAAAGCCAAGCACGATATTTGTAAGGATTACACAGGCCAGGTGAGCACATGGGACATCCACTCCTCCTGCAAAAGAGAGGAACAAGGCCAAAGAGAGAAAAACAGTGATAGAAGAAGTGGGATATGCATCAGCTATAGAATCAGGGTTCTCTCAGCTCAGAGACCATTTACCAATACGTCCTTACCACCCCAGTGTAGCAGTCTTAGCCCAGCTCAGGAATTTTGCCAAGTTTTTGCACTCAAGTACTCAAAGGTAGGAGCATGAGAAGGCAAGCTAACTCCTGGAGATTTGCCTACAAAACAGATATTGTGACAGAGCAATACAAAATACAGACACTGTCCATGTAACTGGCTTCCACTGAATGCTTTTTTGCACCAGCTTTTCATCTGGTGTAAATACCTATGTGCTGATTCCCAGAAATTCTGGAGAGACAGAAATTACCTCTTGCTCCTAAGCATGCAATTGCAGCTCAGTGCAAACTTTAGTCATTCTTCTTTGGGGTTGAATAAATGCATCTATATTTGTTTACATCTTTTTAAATAATCTAGCACACAGCTTAAAGATAAATTCTGCCCTATCAGAAGGAATCCTGGTCTCAGGGAGAAATGACGACTCCTTTCTGCTACTGGCACATGAATGACTGTGTAAAGATGAGACACATGCTTATGAAATAGCATCTCCTATTAGTGACTGCTCCACAGAGAAGATCTATGTGTCATGGCAGTATAGGAGTTGCTTCTTTAACTCAGATGTCTTAGTCCCCTACTTTTAGACTTCTGGGCTTTGGGTTTAATATGCATTGCAGAAGGGATTAGTGCATCTGTGATTGGTTAACAGATACAATTTCACATTCCCAGACAAACGAGGATGGCTGCTTTGTCACTGAGGTGAATAATAAGGTCTACCACCAGAAGCATGATGACAATTATGATTTCAATCAGGAAGCTGTGGCTTTTCTAAAAGAAAGTGGAACAGGTAGCAACAACTTTCTCCACACTTAGTGGAAGAACTTTTTCTTTACACTCATACATCATATCTTCCTTTGGGTTTTCTGCTGTAAGACTCCTTGGGGATCCTAGGGGCTTCCCATCAAACCAGCAGAATTTCTGCATTGGCTTCAGGGGCAAGTGCTCAGTGTCTTCCCTGGGAGCACCATGGCAGCACAGACATTCTGATCTACCCTACCATCAAGGTCTGACTCACATAAGCAACATGAGCTCTTCCAGTTACAGAATGGGCTTTATCAATATGCTTGCTCTTCCACAATGTGTTCTGACCAGTCCAGCTCTGACAGTCACCTTGCTTTGGCAGAGATGGATTAGAGCTGCTGTTTCTCCTCTTTTGGCCACAGTAGAAATGTGTACAGATTCTTCTGTTCTTAAACCATGCTTTGGGAAAGTCCCTCAGAATGAGGAGACACTCAGAGCAACCACAGAAAACCCAGGCCCTGGCTGTGCACCATTTAATAAATAGCATCTTGCCAGATTTATCTCCACATTCCAGACATGGAAACAAGGCTACTTGTCCAGAGCTACTGTTAGATATCCCATCTTGTGAGGTTTCCCCTTTTCCAAAAATTTGCAAGCCTTTCCTTGCAAGAAAATGTTTTCCGGCCCTTTGCTGAAAGCAGTGACACACATTCACTTAGCAAACAGCTGCAGCGGTTTCAGCTGGGTACCACATGCAAAAACAGCAGACCATAAGCTAAAGTGGCTGAAGCAAAGGAAAATATTGCCTTTTAGTGACTTCGCAGTGAGAATGGTAGGAGAATGGAAGCGGACAATTTTGAGTGGAAACATCTTCAACCAAGTCAGAGCATTTGGGAACTGTCTGGCAGAGATCTCCTGGTAGACTTCTGTCATTCTGGCGGTTCTGAAGGTAGGAGGCACTGTTGCCAAATGTGTAGGCTAAATGACTCTTGAAGTTACACAGAGAAGCCACATTCCCTATGAGCGATAGGCCATCCCTTATCTCAGTCTATCCAATCCTGCTGCCTTTGATCAGACACATGATTCTCATCTGTATATACTGTCTCCTCCTTTCTTTCCCAGGTGTGGAGTTTAACAACACTGAAAACTGCAAGGTGACTTTTGATATCACAACTCTCCAGTTTTGGGGGACAAGCTATTACTATCAGCAAGGAGCTCCCTACTATGGAAATGTAAGTAAGTGAACAAGCAGAAACATGAGAAGTCCAGCAGCTGGGCCAAAGGGGTTGGCAGGGACAGAAATACTAAGGAGTCCCCTTGTTCTGAGCTGCTCAAAGCTGCTAGCACAGTCCTCTGTCCCAGTCTCTCCTTTGATGTCTCTACTACAAAATAATCCAAAGGTGTGACCACAGAGTAGACCCATGACTTTGCCAGATGGCATGGCTGCTGCA
The DNA here is from genome assembly GCF_036417845.1 of Apteryx mantelli. Classification (NCBI taxonomy): domain Eukaryota; kingdom Metazoa; phylum Chordata; class Aves; order Apterygiformes; family Apterygidae; genus Apteryx; species Apteryx mantelli. Next base: position 136,357,104 of record NC_089978.1, read on the forward strand.
TAAATGGGGAGGGGCTGGAGGAGTTAGGGGGTCACCCAGAGAGTCCTTTTGGAGAGAGAAACTGAAACTGCTATTGGGAGGTAGATTTTCAATTCTGAGGCCTCAAAATCTGTTTTCCACCTTGTTAAAGCTGGAACTCAAAAGTGCCAATGGGACCCCCCTGAAGAACAAGAGAGTGATTTTCACAATGTCCTATGGTAACAGGAAGCAGACCAAGACCTACTTCACAGACAACAGTGGGATATCCTCTTTCACAATGGAGACTTCAGCATGGGACAACAGCAGTAGAGTTTTTCTACAGGTTAAGCCAACAATTACATTGGGTTTGACTAGCACTAGCTAGTATACCCCTGAGTCCCATAGTCTGTCATTGTCTCAGTACAATGACAGAGAGAGACAGAGACAGAGACAGAGGCAAGGAGAAATGAAATAACAGATCTAAGAGAAGAGGAACAGCCCATGGCACCACACACTGTCCCTGAGCTGTCAAGAGATATCATGAAAGATGGGGTAGTGGACAAGGGCTCCATGAAATTGGGACTGAGGTCTACTTACGTAGGACCTTGTCTGAGGTGGACCTCTCCACCTTCTATCAGGCTGGGCAGGGACAGAGAGCAGAGAAAGGACTCCCACTCTGCATGGAATGGGAAGACAGGAAAGGAGCCAGGAGAGGAGCATCTGAAAATACACACGGAGAAGAAAAGATCAGTAAACAGTTTGCATTATATCATCATCATGACATAAGAACTAGAAGTAGCCAGCGATATGTGAAACAGAAAACTTAGGAGAGAAAGAATGAAGTCTAATAGGAAAACAGTTGCTGCAAGCCAATCTGGAACAAAGCAGGTAATCAGGATGGAAGGAGCAGAGTGCGCCTTACTATGGATGCCACCTACAGGAAACTGACTGAGACAAGTTCTACCTTTGCTTTCCCATGTAACCATGAAAAAGGCTCACTTTCCTGCTTTTAAGGGTAGGCGTCTAATAACTACCCATCCTATTTAAATTTCACTTCAAGTCAAGTAGCACTTCAAGCCGAGCCTTGTATCTTTATCAGGGTACATACAGTATTTTATACGATGGATCCTGATCTTGCTGCAATTACACAAGTCTCTGTGCAGATAAGTTATAAGTTAAAAATGAGCAGGGCTATTGAGCTTCAATTGTCCTCTGCCACCCCTACCATGGATCAGGGAAAACGTTGAGAGAAATATAGTGTCTGAGTGGAATAACACCGAACAGTGAAATACATTATCAGGGCAGACCCCTGCTCAGACTTTCCCCATCTGCACCAGACAAAAATAAAAGGTTCAGTGGTTTGATCCAGGGACTAAGAAGCCACTCTACACAAGCTGATGATCTGGCCTGCTTTTGGGGTAGCAGCAGCATTGCAGAAGTTCAGACTTTAAGCCCAAGCCATAGTGGTACACAGCTCCCTTCCACTTAGGTTCTAGTTACCCCAGAGCCTGCCAGGGCTGGGTGGACAATATTAGGCTCCACAGAAAGGAGCTGACTGAACTTTGCCTATGCTGAAAGCTTTGCCTACCCTGAGAGAGTTCAGAGTATGCTGTGCAGCTGGTTTCAGCTGACGGTTTTGCCCCGGGGAGAATGGTAAGACACCTTCAGACACTGAGTCACCTTTTCTATACCACAGGCAAAGACCCATTCTGAGGACTTGAGTGATCGAAATGTGAGGGTGTCTTATGGTACTGCATCCCTCACACTGAAAGCTTTCTACTCCTCCAGCCACAGCTCTGTGAAGATCCAACCGGTGCAGGCAATGCTGCCCTGTGGGGATGTGCAGCGGGTCACTGTGCATTATCGTATCCTGGCCACAGAGCTGGGGAATGGGGCTGCCAAAGCAGAGTTCTATCACCTGGTGAGTGCAGGATGGCACAAGCAACCAGGTCAGCTTTCTGACAAGTCTGTGTCAGCACAGTGTCTTTTGCTAGCAGAGACATAGAGCATATCAACCCATCACTCTGTTTGTTCCCCTTCAGGTTTTGGCTGGAGGATCCCTTGTACATCATGGCCAAACAACTGTACTTCTTGATCCGCCATTGGGTAAGAACGGCTAAATGCCCAGGAGCAGATTAAAGACCCAATAGGAAAGCCCTTCCAGCCTAAATGGGGAAGGAGTGAACAGAGATCTGAGACCAACAGAAAACAGAGTTGGCTCAAAAATTCAAGAGGAAATGGCAAATATGCTGCCTTTCCTCTGTCTTTTATTTTGCCTGTTATTTTTCTGATCAAATGATGGAACTGTCAGAGTTTATCTGCCAAGTGGAAGTTATCAGAGACCTCCAAGAAAACACTCAGCATCTGTTTGGAAGACTCAGAAGGGAAGTCACTTTCTCCTTCAAGGGCACACTGTCACCAAAACCCCTTGTAATATAAGGTTCCTGTTACCAAATGGCCCTAACTCACACTCTGGTCTGGCTGTGGCCTCCCCAGGAGCAAGACAAAATAGTTTTTATCCAAGTAACTGTGTAGAAAATGAGCATGTTCCTGGCAAAATCCTTGGAGATAGACTTCCTTGCATCCTCCTATACTTCTTCTATTTCTCCTTCTCTTCCCAGCTCATTATAGTGGGGCTTTCAATGTCACTCTGCCCATTGACATAATTTCACCCATGGCTGCCCTCTTTGTTTACACTGCCTTCCCTGAGGGCCAAGTGGCAGCTGACAGCTTCAGTCTGAAAGTCTCCAAGTGCTTCAGGAACCATGTAAGTAGTGCACAAAATGTAAGAGGTAGATGGGCTGGAGGGTAGCTCATTAACTGTAAATTGGCAATAAGTGTCCAGCAGAATCCAGTAACCACAGTCCCCCATCTCCTTCCTCTCTCAATGTCTTGAGTCCCTCCTTTTTGTGCTGTTTCAGGTGAAGCTTGGCTTCTCGGACACGGTGGCTCTCCCAGGATCAGCTGTCCATCTCCATTTACAGGCTGCACCAGGCTCCCTGTGTAGCATCCATGCTGTAGACCAGAGCGTCCTTCTCCTGAGGTCAGCAGCTGAGCTATCCAGGGCTAGTGTGAGTCACTCCAGTGCTGAGCCCTGCTAGCATTACATATATGTTTTTTGAGAATCTAGTTGCAGGCACTGGGTAAGCAGGCACAGTGGATATGTTAACAAACATTTGCATGGGGACAGGACATGGCTTCATGAGAAAGAAATGAAGGCCAGTATCAACTCTCAGCCCAAATTCTCAGTCTATATTGAGGGATCTAATAGAGTAACCCACCATTACCCCCAGTACAGCCCAAAGCCCATCCTTGTTAAACTTAGAGCACTTTGCCACAATGGCAACCAAATGGCAAGAGACTTCCATCTCCTGAACCAATCCATCACAGCGCTCTGAAATAAGAGCTGTGTTAGAAGAAATGCCCAATGTGTGATAGGCTCCATATCTTTGTCTCAACACACATGAACCAGCCAGTCCTTCCATTCACAGACTGAACAAGAAATGGAGCCTTCGCAGTGGAAAGCCATCTCTCCTCCAGACCTATGATTGATTGGGTCCGAGGACCCTTGAAATGCCTCTTGGCACTATCTTGGTGGATCCAGGATGTACCGTCAGTCATACAAGATGCTCCCCTAAGGACTCTTACAGGGAGTGTCTCCTCTCAGTTTGCATTAAGCACTCAGCTTAAATCTGTGAACTAGATGTGGCCACAGCCAGGTACTTGTGCCCTAAAGGGGTTCATGTTCATCTCTGGTGCTATGCAGCTGAAACCTGTGGAGGCTATCCATGAAGCTCAAAAACCTTTGGAGCTGGGCTTTTGTTGCAGGCAGGATCTGAGCTGTGCTTCTGCAGTCACAGAGAATCTCTGGATAGAAATGTAAAACTTTCTCCCTCTCACACTAACCTGTATTGTTTTCATTCTCTGTCTACAGGTGTACAGTATGTTCAGCTATCCTCAAGAGTACCCCAGTGTCATCACAGACTCTTACAGTGACTACTGCACTATCCACAAGAGTCTGGGAACCATCAGTTCCCCTCAGAGTACTCTTCCATTAGGAACAATGTCACCCTTCATGTACAACAGCTATTCTTATGCAGTTTCCCAACCAGATGTTTATGAACTTCTGAGGGTAAATCTAATTTCTATAAACCTTGAAATATCAGAGCTAAGCCCTTTTGTACCCCAGATCAGCTTCTGAGCCCTTTTGTACCCCAGAGCAGCTTCACAAATCATCTTTTTTTGGGAACGCTAACAACTTTAGGTTCTGAATTTGCTGAGCTTCTGATCTAAGAGATCTCTGACACACCATGCTCTCAGCTTGCTAAATTCCCATTGATCAGGCACAGCTCCCCACTAAAGCACAGCTCCCCACTTTTGCCAAACTCTAGACCCCCAGACTTTCTAGGGGTTGGAGGGAGAGGAGAGTGTCAGCCTGAGTCAGAGAAAATTGGAGACTGAAAAAGCAAAGCATCTGGGGGGGGGGGGGAGAGAGAGATGGGAGAAAGGAGGGAAAAAACAGGGATGAGTAAAGAGGTCAAAAGAGGGGTGAAATGAGAACAAGTCTATGCTGGGGTGGGGAGCAAACTATGATACCACAATAATGACTTTGTGTGTGTGCATGCATGTGTGAGTAGTCGTCCCCACAACCCTGACAGTAGAGATTCACCTTTAATGTGAGGGGCCAGGATCTGGGCTCTGGGAGCAGGGTGATTCTGCATTCTCTCCCTGTGAAGCTCTTAAATGAGTCAGAGGTGCAACAACATGCTGATATGCTGGGAGCCTGGGGCAGAGATGGCCCCTCAGACATGCTGCCCCCTCCACTAAGTTCTGCCTTCTTTTCTTCCCCTTCTTTCCACCAGAATTCAGGTCTAACATTTTTAACCAGCCTTAAAATCAAGTCTCTGATTGAGTGCCACACCCAGACCACTTTCTACTATGACTACATGTGTACATCTTGATTTATCATCTGTTTCTTTGAAAATCATGGGTAACATACAGGCTGCACAAGGGCAGCTGCACATACAATGTACTGAGGAACTGGGGATGGCTTCCAGAGATGAGTGAGAGGTTACACAGGAGATGCGCACAGGAAGAGAGGAAAGGTCCTGAGAGTGTAAATGTATGGAGGGGTGCCACTCCCTGGCAGTGGAGGGGTGGAGGGTTGGCTGCACAGGAAGAACCTACTTGGAAGATTCTGCTGGCAGATAGGAAGATAATTTGGTCAAGGGGGAAAAATGAGACAGCTGTCACAACAAGGAGGATCTGTTTGTAATACTGGGAAAGGTTTTGCTGAAAACAGGCGAATCAGCCAATATTGACACATGGGAGTATCTAGGCCTTTCTGCAGGGTCTGAAAGAGCAAGAAGTGTCTATGAGCAGGCTGAGTTCCTCCTGGAGGAGCCCATGCATGTGGCTGGGATCCACATGTTCACCTAGGGTGTCTTACTGTGGGAGACTAATGTTGAAGGAGGTTGAGGGCATCTTGAAGAGGACAAGTAATGCATGTGGGATCAAAGTGGGTGTGGGAAGGATGGGGAGTTGAGCTGAACTCTACCTGCCTGAACTCTACCCACCTGAACTCTATCCTAATCTCAGAGATACTCTGTGTTTGAATGAATGCTTATATTCCCAATAGCTTATGATGAGCTGGCAAACTCAGACAACTTGGATACACAGATAGATGCTGCTATTGAAGGTGCTGAGTCAGAGCGTGTTGAGCTGGGCAGCAAGGCAGGGCCAGTATGTACCTGGTTTCCAGAGACATTCATCTGGAGTCTGGTTGCCATCAAGTGAATAATCATGGGTTATAACCCCACATGGATCTCAACCTCCTGCCAGCTGGATCTGAGAGGGAATGGGCAGGAGCAGAGCCAGGGCATTATTGCCTCTGTGTCCACAGAGACAAGGAAGGTCTGAAGAAATAGATAAGGACAATGGAGATTTGGTTCAGTTCCTGGCTCTGTTTGAGATTTTCCAGATGATCTTGGACAGCTCAAAAACACATCCTGTAGGATGGAAGGGACCTCCAGAGGTCTCTAGCTCAACATCCTGCACAAGGCAATTAGATCACACTGCTGTAGTCAAATTCTGAATATCTCTAGGGATGGAGATTCCACAGACTCTCTGGGCACCTGTTCCAGTGTTTGACCATCCTCACCGTAATTTTTTTTTTCTTATATTGAGTCAGAATTTCCCATGTTCAGACTTGTGTCTGTTACCTCTCATCCTATCACTATGCACCTCCAAGAAGAGTCTGACTCCATCATCTCTACACCTTCCTGTTAGGTAGCTCTAAACAACAATAAGCTCTACCCTTAGCCTTCTCCTCTCACAGCTGAAAAAACCCAGTTCTTTCAGCCTCTCCTTGTACATCATATGCTCCAGCTCCCCAGCTATCTCAGTAGCCCTCCACTGGACTCATTCCAGTGTGTCAGTGTCTTTCTTGTACTGAGGGACCAAAATGGGACACAGTTCTCCAAATGCGGTCCCACAAGGGAGAAAGAGAAGGGAAAAATCAGTTCCCTAAACCTGCTGGCTGCAATCTTCCTTATACAACCCTGAGGAGATGTCTTCCCTGTTGCAAGGGCACACAGCTGATTCATACTCAACTTGTTATCCACCAGGACCCTTTTCCTGCAAAGTTGTTTTCTAGGCATTTGGTGCCCAGCCTGTATTGCTGCATGTTGTAACAGCCACCCTTGTCCCCCTCAATTAGGTATAGTCTGATAACTTGGTGGGGATGCACTCTAACACTTCTTCCAGGTCATCAATAAAGCTATTAAGCAGTATCAGCCCGATTATAGATCCCTGAGGGATGCCACAGGTAAGCAGCCACCAATTGGACTTTGTTTCACTGAGCACCACCCTCTGAGCTCAATGGTCTAGCCAATTTTCCATCCTCCTTATCTTCACTAACTTGGCTACAAGGATACTATTGGAGACTGTGTCAAAGATCATGCTATAATCAAGGTATGCAACATCCACAGCTCTCCCCTTATTTACACAGCCAATTATCTCAACCTTCTTCATTCTCCCATATGTCAATGTTCTTCTGTAAAATGGGATTTCTACCTCTTCATCTTATCTGGCTGGAATGTGCATATTTCAGAGCATGGGATGTCTTCTGTTGTGTGCATACAGATCAATAAGTGACTCTCATAATGACTGCCTAGCTGTGGTTGAGGGTTTGGGTGTTAGTGTGGCAGAAATGTGACACAGTACTCCATGGCTCAGACTGGGTGTATAACATGGTTTCCTGGGGGCCCAGTATGCCCACACAAAACAGGAATTTGAGGTGCAACACTGTCCAGAAACAAATTTTGATTTTCAAAGGTCTCTCAGTCATTCCTTGCCCACCCACTTGCTATCTTTTCCATACTTCTGTCCCACTGCCTAAGAACCCTTCATACACATTCCCAGTTCACACTCCTTCTTCATTTTTCCATCTCCATTCCTCTGCTCACAAATTCACCTCTGGCTCATCCCAGGAAAAGTAGTAGCACTACCATAAACGCTTGCACAGTTGAGAGTACAGTGCTTCCGAAAAAGACCAAGAAAAATCATTTTTGTAAGAATACAGCTGGGTCCGATCACAGTTCATGCTTGGCAGTCCTGGGAAAACAGGGATGGGACTCTCCCATGCCCATTCGTCCTGGGTCATTTCTCTATTTCCCTGCTCATGTGAGTCCCTCTCTAACTCAAGAATATATCTGAAATATATCTGTAGTACTGCCTTTTCCCCCAGTCACCTTCGCCTGGCACCAGCTATTTGTATAAGTATTTTATATTTCTGTAATTTCCTCTCCAAACCCCCTGACCCCAACAGCCCAACTAATATTAAAATGTACCTCCTCTTAATATGGTAACCAAATGGGGCAACTGTACGCCTGATCATTTTTTAAATAGAGTGAACACATAAAAGTTAAGGCTGTGATTCAAAATCAGCAACATGAATCCTTTTTTTGGAAACACTGTCACTTTAAAATGCATCTCTCCAGCCCTTCTCCTCCTACGAATTACCCAGATATCCTCCCAAACACCTCAAGAGAAATCTTCACAGAAATGGGGACAACCTCTTCCTCTCTGTTTTCTCCTCAGTGATTCAGGGTCTGCTAAGCTACCTGTCACAGTACCTGACACTATCACAGACTGGAAGGCCCTGACTTTCTGCACCTCAGAGAGCCATGGGTTGGGAATCTCAGAGACCATCAGCCTGCAGAGCTTCAAGCCCTTCTTTGTGGAACTCACCTTGCCCTACTCCATCTTCCAGGGAGAGTCATTCCCCCTCACAACCAAACTCTTCGGCTACCTGAAGCAGTGCATGGTGGTAAGTGGCTCCTTCCAGGATGGGTGTTGGGCAGAGGGGTGTATGGTAACATTACTTACTTCACTGATGAAGGCCCAGACAAGGGGCTGTCCCCTCAGAAACGGGGTAAAAGACACCAAGGAAGCTCTTCACAAAATCTCCATGCAGAGCCATCTCTCTCCAGGTTATCCTTCCCCATAGTCTCAACTGTGCTGTGACACAACCCCCACAGAATTGTGGGGGCCATAGGCTATTGGTGGCCCACAGCTATAGCAAGAGTCTTGCTTATCATGGGCCTCTGGGCTTGACTGACCCCCAACTCCCTTTTGTTTCACCTCTAGCTCCAGCTTAGCCTAATGGACTCTGGGGATTTTGAATTTGTGCACGCAAATGTCAGGTTCACTATTTGTCTGTGCCCTGATTCAGCAAAAACATTTTTCTGGGATGTGAAGGCAACAAAACTAGGTAAGAGGGACGAAGGAGGCGTAGGGTCTAAGACAGGAGTGGGAGGCAGTGGCAGAGCTGTCTGAGGAGTCCAGAGCTGGGGTGGAAGGGAAGGTGGCCTACTATGCAAAGTATGAATGAATGGCCTTAGGCTGAGCAAACTGAAATGTTGGCGCAGGTGTGCAATCGGGTCTTTTTATGTTTTGTTCTTTAGGGCAGGTGAATTTCACTGTCACTGCTGAGGTGATTGAGCAGGAAGATGTTTGCACTGAGAGTACAGCTTTTGTGCCAGAGACTGGAGGGAAGGACACAGTGGTTAAACATCTGCTGGTGAAGGTCAGAGTCTGCTCCAGGTTCCTGGAGGGATCAGCACTTTCTCAGACTCAAAGCAGCCCAATGGAGTGGCTCTTAGGGAGTTCACCAGTAGGGTAAACGCATTTCTCAGGGAGGCTAGTAGAGGAGTGATTCTGCAAGTAAGGTTGAATAGGGGCATGTGCTGAGGACAGCAGCTCAGAACATGCTCTGTGAGTCACAGCTATCAGAATTGCTTGCTATCAGGGCCTTGGCAGTGGTGTCAGTATAAAAACTTAGAAGCCTGCTTCTCAACAAAAATTTACCAGTAACGCACATATCCCTGTTGTCCGTGTGAGCCCCTTTGCAGAATGTGCTCTGACAAAGGTGGTGGGGTGCCCAGCTGACATCTCATTTTACTGCTCTCCCTTGTAAGCTGAATAGCCTTCTTCCCACCAGGCAGAGGGGCTGTTGGAGGAAAAGACCCACACATCCCTTCTGTGCCCAAAAGGTAGGTGAGGGTACCCAGGAGACAGGGATCACTGGGCCTGTATATGTGCATGGATCAAGAAGACCAAACAGAAGCAGCGTCATCTTTGAATATCTCCAGTACTGTCTGGAGGGGCATGGAGAGGGGAAAATTGGGGACTTTGGAGCATTCTCAGGAAGTTTATGAAGAGGCAAAGCCATTCAACTCACCCCAGTATCGCAGCCTTCAGGCAGCATCAAGCCGCTGTGTAACCACATCACAGAGTCACACATCTGTGGATGGCCTGATCACTGTATCATCCTGTCATTTGAATTCTGACTTCAGTTCCATGACCAGGTGATCCCAACCTTGTTTATGCTATTTCCAGAGAATGTCTGTGGGTCTGCCATCTCCCTCTTGCCTGTTGTTGTACTGATGCTTTTACCATTTGCAGGAACTTCTGTTTCAGAGAAAATCACCTTCACTATGCCAGAGAACACGGTCCTTGGGTCAGCGAGAGCCCACATCTCTTTCTTAGGTGAGCTCTAGGGGTTCTTGGAAATTAAGATTTTCTTCCCTGCAGGAGGCTTTTCTTCTATTGCCACCACCATATCATCTGTAGTAAAGCAAGTAACAAAAAGAAATGTATACAGTGAGGTGTAATGCAGGGCCCCTAGGTCTTCCAGGAAAGCATCCCATTCTGGCCTCTCTTATACAAGTGACACTGGGCCAGATGGACTCGTAACTTCACCCAGCCAAGGGCAAGATAGGAGGAGTACTGTATCAATGTTCCTACCAGCCTGCTCCTTTGACCACTTAGTTCTACACTGCCACAGGTCTGCTGAAGTTAATGTCTCCCCAGTGTGAGCAGAGGTGAACTGAACCCCTTGTTAGTGGGTTACTTGGAGAATCAGTGAGCACAGAAGTTTTTTGTATGCAAGAATATGTAAAGCTATCTAAGCTGTGGTTCTGTCCCACAGGAGACATTTTGGGAACAGCACTGGACAACATAGACGAGCTCCTCCAAATGTCCAGTGGCTGTGGAGAGCAGAACATGGTTCATTTTGCTCCCAATGTCTTCATCACACAATACCTTGAGGAGACAAGACAACTAACTCCAGAAATCAAACAGAAAGCAATTGGCTATCTGGAAAGTGGTAAGCTGATTTCTGTTCATGTTGGATTATTAAATGGTGATGTTCACTAAACTGGGTTGTTTGATGGAGATCTCAGCAGAGACCTTGGTGCTGAGCAGGATTTATCCAGTGTCACTTGCCTGATATCTTGGGAATGACAGTGGTGTAATCAGGCTCTTGTGTCTCAGGTAAACAAGCGGTAAAAGATACCCCTCTGAAAGCCCTTTGTTAAGCTCCCCAGAGACAATGCTCTCTATAACTATCACTATAATTATTGGAGGGAGAGGCTGCCACCTTGAGAATGTGGCAGACACAGAACATCTTCACTGTCTCCTGCCTCTTTTCACAGGATATCAGCAGCAGCTCTTATATAAGCACACAGATGGCTCATACAGTGCCTTTGAGGAAGGAAGTGAGCCAGGGAACACATGGTAAGTACAGATCTCCAGAAACAGCTGAGGGGCAACAACTGGATCTGGTCATTCTCAAGCTGGCCTGGATTTTAGCAATTGGGGAACCTGAGTGAGTCTGGAGATGTGAAGTTATTTCAAACAGAAACCACTTCTAAGACATTTCAGAAGAGAACCACACCAGTGAACTGATTTGAGGTACCCCTGTTTGAGTGTTTGTGCTTGGGCACCCCAACTGAGAGTCTGCTTCTGAAGACTTAGCTTCAAAGCTTTATTCTTCCCAAGATTTCCAAGCTGCATTGTTCCCAGAGAGGTGTGTGAGAGGGGTTGAGTGAGCAACCTTTATGGTCATCAAATACCAGCCCTTCTGGCTTTACATCACACACGGGCATCATGTTGGGACTGACAGAGACCTGGGGGAAGCACTGAACTCTCAGTGAATTTTCTCTCTCTCTCTCAAATATTCTTTTGCTGAAAATGGAAAAATCTGAGCTTGAGCTACAGACTTCAAGAGCATCTATCTGATGGCTATTGCTTCCAGTTCACCCGATTTCAAAAGGCCCTGGCCTGCTGGTATTTCTGCAGGGATGAGATAGCAGAAGATACAGAAACTTCTGTCTCCCTCTAGAGATGAGCATCAGTGACTGGTTCAGTCTGGTTTTCTTCTCTCTTCCTTGGCTCTAGGCTGACTGCCCTTGTCCTCAGGACCTTTAGCCAAGCCCAGGACTTCATCCACATAGACGAGCAAAATATAAAGGATTCTGCCAGTGCCCTGATAAAAAGTCAGACTCCTTCTGGCTGCTTCAAGAGTGTGGGGAAGCTCTTCAGCAATGGCCTAATAGTATGATATGCCTTGGCTGCTCATTAGGCACTTCAGAGCTGCTTCAGTGTCTGGCCCAATTTGGGTGCCTTAGTTGTGCTTAGTCATGGTGGTGCTTCTTCAGGTTGTGGATGATGGAGGTTTGCGTTTGATGATACCCATATAGGAACTGCACCAACACACCCACATCCAAACACGCTCCCTAAAACGGAAAAGGTTTTCAAGCTCTCCATTATTCCTTGGTAAACTGCTTTAGTTTCCTTCCCTACTACTGAGCTGCCTTTTCTTCCTTCACTCTGAGCCCCCACTGTATAGAGAATGATAGCAGCTATTCGTGAGATTCAGCTTTCCAGGAGTGTGCCGTATACACTCAGAAACACAACACTTCTATATGCACAGACACACACAGAATACCAACAAAGCAGAGCCACCAGCAGTTCACTGCACAGGCAGGTGTCCTCAGAGAATCACGCCTCCAAGTGTAGAGAATGGTATTTTTTGCTTTCCCTCACAAAAGCTACATTCTTCTTTGCTCCTCCACACCTTGCCACTGTCCCAGCCCTCAAGTGAGATGTAATGTGGTACTTGGGCTGTGGGAGCATCACTTACCTCTGGTGCTAAAATCTGCTACTGAAAATCCTTTGCAGAAAGAGAGGAAATGTGCTCAGTGTCCAATGGAGGGAGGGAATCAGTTACACAAACGAACTTGGGTCCTGTGATTGAGAAGTGCTCTGGCAGTGGTAGTTGCATGAGCAGATACCAGCCCTGACACTTCCCTAGCAGAAGAAAAGGATCAGCGCTGTCGTCTATGCAGACTTGGAATTGACTTGGAAAGCAGAAGGCACTGGAAAACTTCTCTCTCTCTCTCCGCATGGCAGCCCTCCTCTTCTCTGTTTTGTGAGGACTGCAGGGTGCAGTGGAGGAAGGACTGGGGCTGAGCTCTGCAATCATCACAGCTCTCATACACTCAGGGATGCCACGCTCTGTGAGTATCAACAGTGGGGACATGCTGTATGCACAGCCTCTTGGCAGACAAGTACATTCAAAGTATGCCTATGTTCACATACATAGGAGTGCATTACCAGCTTTTTCCATGTGTGTCTTGTCCCTGTTCCCACCTCCTCTGCACATATCAAAGCTGCAGTTCCTCCTCAAGACACCTTGTCAACAATCGGTGTGCTTTCATTTTTATCCTAGGATCCAGTTTTGTGGAAAGCTCTGAAATGTATAAAAGACTTGGTCAATGCAGATACTGACAGTTCCAACCTCTACAGCCTGGCACTAGCTGCAAATGCCTTTGCAGTAGCAGGTGATAAGGCACTGATGCAGAAAACACTCAAAAGATTGGATAAGGCACCATAAAATCAGGTACCAGAGTATGTGAGGTGGGAGTGAGGGACTTTGGCAAAATTGTGTGGAGAGTCCAGGGCTAGACTGCCATGGGACTGCAGGGCAGGAGTGGGGGACACTGTCAGAGCTGTGTGGGGAGCCCAAGGCTTGGATATTCTCTGTTTGCCAAGCTGACACAGACTATATCCGTAATGTGAGACAGACTTGCTCTATGGATGACTTCACAGTACTGGTCTCCCAGTCATCCAAACCAGAGGAGCTTCATGGATATTCTAGAGCTCCTTCCCAGCCTGAAGTTGTTTTTTTATTAGCAAAAGCAGGGTGTGGAGGATAAGGGGAAGACATCTGTATCTTGTCCCAATGTACTTGTTCACTCGGTACCTAAGCACAGGGACTGAGGAGGACTCCAGGGTCTTTAGATACAGCTACATACTCCATAAGTCTTCCCACTCTACCACTAGATGACCAGATGTTCTGGAGTCAACAGTCCAAAAAGGAAGGGGACTCCCCATACTGGTATCGGGCGCCATCTGTTGATGTGGAATTGACATCTGGTATCCTCATGGCTCACCTTTCGAAGTCAAGTTTGTCTTCAGATGACATCAGAAAAGCATCCCAGATTGTGTCTTGGCTCACCAAGCAGCAAAACCCCTATGGAGGCTTTGCTTCAACTCAGGTAATCCACTGGAGCCATCAGCAGCAGAGAACCTGCTGTCAGCTGGGGCTTGTGAGAGCAACAGGTTCTAGCACCGCCCGTAGAAAAAAGAGAGAGAGAGCATGTGTGCTCCTGGGGTTGAAAGGGTGAATCCTAATACTTGCATTCTTCTAAGCTAATTCCATGCTAAGAGTTCAAGGGGAATGTATACCCCCGCTTTGGACTGTAGCTGTAGTACAAGGGAGGGAAAGGCTAAGGACTAGACATGCACAGGAATCCTATTTTGTTCAATGTGTGTCTTTTCCCTCAGGACACAGTTGTTGCCCTAGAAGCCCTAGCCCTGTATGCAACCGAGACCTTTAGCAAGGAGGGCCCTGATCTTCAGGCTTCTCTCTCCTCTGAGGGCTTCAGCCAAAACATCCAGGTAGACAACACCAATCGGCTCCTGCTACAGACAGCGGAGCTGGCAGCCATTCCCAGAGAGTACAGTGTGCGCGTGCAGGGCCATGGGTGCCTCTTCCTACAGGTAAGCCCAGCCAGGGAAGCAAGATCTGCCTGGGGAAAAGCCCTGCAAAGCCAGGGAAACTCTCACTCTGCTGTTCAGCCAGGACTGAAAACAGACTGTAGTGACTTGCAGAAATCTAGGGCATCAGGGCTGGTAGGAGTAGCTGGGATTCAATGGAAAAGGAACAGCAGTTTCCCATATGAGGTTTGGATTGTCTCCACCTAGTCAGAGCTGTACCTCTCCTCTAAGAATCCATGTGACAACCACCAGGAAGAGTGCAGTAGCACAACCTCTGCTTCTAACACATCATTTTCTCTTATGCCAGTGCAAGACAGCAAAAAGCAGCCAAATCCTAGGCAAGGATATTTGGCAGCAAACAGCTGCTATTCTCTGCCAACTAGCTTCTTTCTGTCTCTCCTGACAGGCCATTCTGAGGTACCATATCCCTCCACAATGAAGCGATCTCAACTTTGCTTTGTCTGTGCAGACAGAGTGCACCTTGCCCAACGCCACCCAGTTTCCTGTCACTGTCCGTGCTCAGTAGGAGACACTCAACTGTCCTTTTCTTCCCCCGTGCTGAGTGGCTTCTGGCCTGTACCAGCCTCTAGATGATCAGGATTCCCCTTCCCTCATGAGGTCCAAGTGCTAAGACTTCCCTGTTCTTTTAACTATGCTCTCCTCAGCTGGGTGGAAGGTACCAGGCCCTGGAGGGATGGTTTAGGCTGTAGTCCTGTCTCTTCATTGCATCAGTCATCACAATTTTTCCCAAGGCCTGTGGGTCTCACCCCCTTACACAATGAGATCTCAAAACACTAGTGTTGTGAAGGTCTTGTGGGACTGACTGCTGACCTCATTCCAAAGTCTTCCCTTCTCTGCTCCTGGCGGGTTGTCACACCACCCTCCTCTGCTTTACCTCTGCCTGATTTGTGCCAGAACTGCCAACATGACAGGAGGAGGATATGATATTCCCAGCCCTGCCTAGAGAAGGAAACTCCAGAAACCTTCCAAGGAATTTGTTCTCCTTGGCTCAGCACAGCTGAGAGAGATCAGGGGAAGCACAAGAATTTATTACAGTGCAGAAAGAGGTATGCTTACAGGAGGAGCACTGGAAGGAAAGGCAGATCCCTCCACCTGAGTGGCAAAGGTGGGCTGGAGAATCTGCAGAGATCGTGATTCAGAAAGTAATATTAGTGCTGTTCCCTGGGTTCCTGCTGCAGCTATACAGGAAACTCTGTGTCCACCAACATGGTCCTGATCCAAGTGGAGCTGCTGTCTGGATACAGCCCCATGGCAGGTTCACCGGAAGAGGTGAGACTGTGAGTTTGTGTCCATTTGGGGTGGGAATGGTGACAGATGTCCATGATGCAGGATTGTAAGCAATCATGCAGGACTGTAAGCATGATCATGAACATTCCTGTGGGCAGGTAAATACAGTTCTTCTCTTCCCAAGAGGTCTTTACACTTGGTGTCTCTTCCAGGCCACAAGGAGATCTTCACTTTGCCTTTCTCCACACCAAGCACTTCTTTGGCCCTGTGAAAATTTTGTCCATGCTTTCAGAAGGACAAATCCCCCTGAATACTTCTGCTTCCTTGATAGAATCTTTCTGACAGAGTGTGGCTTTTTTGTTTTGTTTATCTATTTTCAGCTAAAGAAAATGCCTTTAGTGAAGAAAGTTGAAAGCAAAGCTGACCGTGTTATTCTCTATCTGGATGAAGTGAGTGGAATTTAGCCTAATGTAATCATTAAGAGGACTGTGAGTTGGCAGATATTTTTTAGGTTACTCATGTATCTTGTTTCCATGGCTATTTTAAGTAGCGAGTGCTATTGTTGCCTGCCTGTAAGCAGCCTAAATGCAGTAGGAAGCATCCAAGATTGCTCACAGAATTTGCCAGGATTCTCAAAATTAAACCAGATGGTTTTGTGAGCAGCAATGCTCACTCCACAGCCTCATTAGTCCACAGATTAGCAATCACTCCAGCCTTTCACTAGCCACACTCATAGCTAAACAATACCAGAAACAAGAGCTGTCATGAATTTGAAAACCTCTGAATTTCCAAGGAGCACTTCAACATTTCTCTGGCACGTGACTCTTTATCCCCACCTGTGTATCAGCTGAGCTAAGCTAGCCTCATAGTGAACTGGTTATTTTAGCGTAGCTGCATTAGACTTGCAGAAGGGCTCTTTTTGTTACATCTACAGCACAGAGTAGAAAGGCGTGTGGAGAAAGATTTCAGCTTAGACTGCCAAGTAGCACAAAATGGAATCCACTGAACAGCAGCTCATGTAACTACCACCATCCAGCAGATGTTCATCCACACTTTGTATTTGTCTAACCTAACAGGCTGTGTGAGATTATAGAATAAGAGCTGATCTAATGTGACTACATAGGAACAAGTAGCAACTGAGGCCTGATGCAGGAAAAGAAGCCCTGCATGAAGGAGTTCAGAGCAGAAACGAATGGGAATGTGGGATGTGTTGGGAACACTAGTACTGCATTTAGATACCTAATGCTCATTGACTCCATGGATTTGATATTTCTCATGAACTAAGTTAAATCTGGTGCCCCCAAGTGGGGTATGACCACAGAGTTTGAGGTAAAAGGTATCTCTGAGATGGACTGAAAGGCGGGACTGATCTGTCACAGTGGTGAGGCCTCTGCAGAAGTCTGTGTGAAGGGAACGTTCAGGGAGTGAAGTGAAGGCAGGTTGAAGGGATTGTCTTACAAGACTTTGGTTCTGGCTGTAATCTTTGCATCTCTTGGCTTTAGCTGACTCGGCAGCCTCAGGTCTACACCTTGCTGGTGCAGCAGAACACACAGGTGAAGGATCTTAAGTCTGCTAATATCAAGGTCTATGATTACTACATGCCAGGTGAGCTCAGATGCTGGACTTCAGAAATCTCAAAAATGTAACATTGGAAGGAACTTTCTGAAATTGTCAAGTCCAAGACAATACCATCTCTGACACGTTCATCTAACCTCCCCTTAAAAACTCTCTAGTGACTTACCTTCTTGGGCTTCAAAATGGTGGAAAACCATTGCCCCCAAAACTTGCAAGCTTGAAGCTGGCACGTGGCTCTGTTTAGTGTCTAACTCTTCCAACAGGAGGAGAGCCAGGAGTTCAGAGCTGTGCTTTTGGACATTCATTTTGTGGGAGGCAGAAAAGTGAGGGGATAGCTTAGGATAATGACAGTGACAATAATTTGGCCTATGTTCTCTAAGGTCCCTAATGGGAGGAAAAGCTAAAAATGTGTCAGGGATTGTTGTTTCTTTAGAAAGTGAGGAATCCCATAGCAGTGCTGGTTGGGACTTATGGCTTCAAAAGTCCCTTGAGTGAACCCAGGCTAACTGCAGCGCAGAAACTTTGACACGTACAAGTGATTTCAGTTGTCACAGTGGCAGGAGTCATGGCCTGTAAACTGAGGGCACACCTCTCCTAGAAGCACAGGCACAATGCTGGGTTGCTTTAGTGATTTTTTGGTGAGTGTATCTCACTGGCACTTTTTCTCTCCTCTTACAGAAGAAACTACAGTGATGAGCTACAATGCCCCTTGCAAGTAAGGTGAGGGCTCAACATGTCTTTTGCCATCACAGGCATGGTCCTGAAGATGATGGAGAGGGAGGAAGATGCAGGCTAGGGTCCTTGGTCAAGAAACTTGCCACATGGCAGGTTGAGGGTATGAAGTGATTAGCGGGACTAAGGGTGAGTTCCTGTATCCCAGTGGTTAAAAAAAGGGAAAGGGAGAACTGCACTTGAAGGTTTGAGGTGCCCAGCTCACGACAGAGTTGGAGGTATGCTACAGAAAACAAAGGCTGCCTCTCCCAAGTCCCACCACCAATCCTGCCATTGTGGATTGAATATACTTTCCTCAAGTCAATACAGTTCCTACACCTGTCACTTTCACTGCAATTCCAGAGCCTTCCAGCCCTGTGCATGCAATACTCCATGTTCATCTTCATTGCAGGGCCTGACTTCTTTTCATTGCTAGGCCTTTTGGAGTCCCAGCCTGGCTTCTGATCCTTGCCAGGAAATGAGCACCTGTCCCATTCTGTTTCCAGGCTGGGCAAAGTCAAAGCTTGAATTTTGAGTGCCTGGTCTTGTCCTAAACTTTGATACATCCACATTCTTTCTTGTCTGCAGTCCATGAGCTGCAGAAAAACACCTGCTTCATGAGGCATCTAATATGTGGAATAGTCTCTGTGTTTCTCAGATAAAAGACACTGTTGGGGGCACCCTGTGGTTGTGGGTAATAAGCATGTATGCAACACTGATGCCTTCAGTGGGATATGCACAGCCCTGCTCTAGGATGCCTGCCACAAGCCCCACTATCTTAGCGGAGATTCTGCTTTAGACTTTGCACATGGGGCTGAAACATGCGCTAAGGGGCCAGTTAGAGAGAACCCTATCCTTGATGGCTTGGCAGTTCTGTTTGGTCATGAGGCACAAAAACTTCCTGGTGGCTAGTTTTAATACTTCAGGAACACAGACTTTTGTCCTTTGTTGTCTCCACAGGAACAGGGACAGACCCATCCACTGCAGCCTTTACCCCTCAGTCCTTTGTCATGTCTGCTCCAGCCACCATGTGGAGATGAGAAGTGAAGAGAGAAAATGCTTGAAATTGCCTCCTAAGCAGTTAGTTTCCTAAAGGCTCAGACTGTGCCTGGCATCTTATTAAAAGTCAGGAGACTAGAATTGTCTGGTTGAATGATTATCCAGACTTAGTGTTTTCCTCCAAAACCAGGAAAATCATGTTTAAGAGCACCCAGGAAAAATAACTCCTTCAGTTCCATTCTGTGTGCATATACAAGAGTAAAACTCAGCCCTTCCAATAGTGGACTTGCACAGGAGGAGGTGGAGCACACACCAAGGTAGATTTGGTACTGGGAGAAGGTGGTCATTACACCAGCCTGAGATGAGGCAAGGGAATCCTGGGATATGATCAACAGCTCCTTTGGCCAACAACTGCATTTAGAGATATCTACTAAGTGTAATTGGCAAGGAGCTATTGCTGAGAAGAGATGAAGGGTTACAGTCCCAATAGCATTGTATTACTATTTGGAGACAGCTTCAAAGCAGGGTTGAAGGTAAGAGAGCTCACAGAAAGGGTGCAGGAGATGCATCTATCACAGCATGTTCAATTGCACCTTGTTCCCCAAAGCTGCAGAGGTCCTACTGCAGGGAGTGCTAGGAGAAACCATGAGAAGTGTGAGGAAAAGCAGTAGAGGAGCTTCAAGGTTTGTACACTAGTAGTAGTAGAAATGGTATCCCCATGGGCTGAGTCTGTAGTTCGTCAACAACTGGCACAATGACAGCAGGGTCAGGGATGATGCTTATTTTAATTATTCTTCTCAGGCATATCCCAGATATATAACCCTTCCCCCCACCCCCCAGGCCTCCACAGTGCAGTCACAGCTGCTGGACTGTGGTGATCCCTAAGTCCATCCACTGAGGCACAAGACCACATGTGCTCAACTTTAATGTGGGCAGTATACCAGCTGGGGCATCTCCTTCCATTCAGGGCCCAACCTGAAACATTGGGCAAAGGCAGGAGTCACTGGGTGGCAGTTCCTCTCCTGTTCTTTATCACAACTGTGGGAACTTGGGCTCCCCTTTCCAAGGAGCCATGTGGGACTGCGGAGAACACAAGCTAAGACAAACAAGGAGGGCTTGACTCATCCCCTCCCATGGCTATTACCAGGCTGTGGAGCAAGCCTTGTCTTGGCTGGTAGTGGGGCTGGCTTTCTAGACAGGTCCCCAGGCAACGCTCTGTCTGAGGGATGTGACAGGACACAGCACTTGCTGTGTCAAGATTCTGTTTTATCTTTTCAGAGGGGACTTCTCCAGACTTGTCCTGGCTTCAGGCTAGTACTAACAGGCCACCCCCTTTCTGACAGCTGGCATGTCACCCCAACAAGACAAAACATTACATCTTCCCAGGTGCAGCTTGCTCCTTTGGCTCCCTGAATCACTTGTCTCCTACCCTGCAATGAATGTACTGGGTGGAGGGAAATGGGGCACCATCTAGGTCTGAGGCCCCTTGTTAGCACAGATCATTGTAGCTCTGTTTTCTCACTCCACATGAGATAGTCACTAGGTTCAGCCATTCCTTCTTCACTTCCATTTAGACAGAGGCTGTGCCTATCTCTGCTATCCACTAGAGCCTTTCACCTTACTCCCTGACTGCAAAAGAGCCCTGAGCCTAGCTCCACGCATCCAGCCACAGGTAACTGACAGTTCCTCATTCTTGCTGGATATATGCTCCCTGATAACAACGATCCTTCTTCCTGCCTTTGACTGCCTATGTAGCTGAAAGACATTCCGTTTCTCCCACTCAAGACCCATAATTTCCCAACCCCACTGTTTCTATCACAGTGTGTCACAGGGGCCTGCTGCCTACCTCAACTGCAGACAGCACTGTAGTCAGCCAAGGCTCTCTCCTCTGCAAAAGGAAATGAGGAAGACAGTTACACACACATGCATGCGCACAGAGAAGAGTGCACAATGTCTTTTCCCAGCCAAGACCAGAGACCTAGGAACCCAGCTCCTAACCCCAGAGTAGCAGAGGAATCTGCAACCAACCTGGCTGGTAGTAATCGTAGACTTTGATGTTGGCTGGTTTCAGGTTCTTCATCTCAATTACTTGTTCCAGTTGCAGAATGAAAGTCTGAGATTCATCACTGAGCTTGTGGAGGTGGAAAGAAATTAGCAAGGTTAATCATACATGCATCTTCATCTTTCCTGCACTAAATCTCTCTAATCCATTATAAATTCTAAATTTTAGAAATGGATGTATGTTAGCAATAGAAAATGCTAACCAAATAACAATTAATTTAGGCAAGGTTCCTCTACACACATTTCTACCAGCATCCTTGTCCCACTGTTAGCCGAGCCTTGGGCTTCCCACACAGCTCCTGTCCTCTGGCCTCTTGCTCCCACCATGCTCGACCTAATGCTCTTGTTCTCATTTACCTTTTCCAGATAAATGTAGACCACATCAGGTCTTACTTCTGTATTCTTAATGATGGTTTTGCGCTGCAGCTGGGACAGGAAACAATAACATAAAGAAATTTGTAAGCTCTTTCCTTAGGGCTTCCTGTTAGACTGAAGGGACAGTGTGTCTTTCTCATGCACAAAGGTTTTAGTGGTCATATCTTTGGTAGTCCCTCCTGGAACATCCCTCATGAGCCTCATCTCAGGGATGAACTATGCTGTCCCTGCTCTGTTAAAGAAGAGTGTCCCGCTCTGGGGACAGAAGGTCATATGGATAAAATATAGACTGATACGCTGGTCAGCAAACGGGTATAGGCACCAGTAAAGACTGTCATTATCTTATAGCACTGTCTGCCAGACTGCTCTTAAAGACCTGCCTGGGGGTTGTGCAAATAATTCAGCTTTCAGTTTCATCGCTGAATTGAAGAAAATCTTCTTGGCTCAAATTAAAATGATTCTTTTCTTAGAATTTCTGATAAACAAATCCTGGTGTTTAGCACACTGAAGAGCACATCTTCTTTCTTTCCCAAGGCATAAGAGTGTCAGTGGGAGAACCCAAACCACCCTGAACCCGCATAGCCCACCCTGGTGGGCCCTGCAGGGAAATGAGAAACTTTGGTTCAATTTCAGCAGTAAAAGGGTTCATGTTAATAGTTGCCTCACAGCCCGAAATGGGCAGTTCCCAACAGCAGTAAGCAGTGTGACCCATTTACTACAGTTCCTCCTTTTCTGATTCAAGGCTCCTTACCAACATCCTGGATTCTGGAGCCAGGATGAAGCCAGACAGCAGGGAGACCTCCACAATCACCATGTTAGAAGTGACTCTGCTCCCAGCATAGCTGAGGAAGAAGATCAAACTGTCAGAGGGTCTCTCCCAGTTCCCCCTTCCCTCCACCATCATACCGTGTGTGCAGGACCCTGAGCCCAACTGGGACCGGGGCCAAGACAGGACTGTTCACTCTCACAGGAGGTAGCCAGCACCTTTCTTCACCACCCCTCCACCTGCCAAATTCACCCTCCAGCCTGTCTGCCCCAAGTGCACAGTCCCTCCATTGCAGCCTTGATGTTTTCCCAGCTGCTGTCCCGCAGTAGAGCTGTGTGCTTGCTGGAGAAGTGCATGATCCTTGGGGTCACCTGACAAGGATACGGACAGTGAGGACATGCATATTGGCCTGGCTACAGTTGGTCAGCTGTGTGTTGACACGCAGAGTGAAGGTTGTGGTGGTCCGTGGGGGAGGCTCATGATACCTCAGCACTGTCTGCAGGGTGAGCATCAGAAGAGGAAAAGACAGGCCAGACATGAGATGCGAGGAGAAGAGGAATAATCCTCCACCTCTCCTCTCTCATCCCACCACCTTACCTGAGCAAAGACACAGCTGCTGCCATGGACCTGCACCAAGAAATCCCCCGGGATTTCTGTCAGTGCTGCCTGCTGCAACAGCAGCCGTTTCTGGCGGGTGACTTGGAATGTCTTCCCAAAGCCTCTCTGGGACTTCACCCTCACAAGTGCTTGGCCTGTGCTGAATGTCCTTGCTGCATATTTTGCCAAGGCTTGCAAGGCAACGACTGTGTCCTAGAGATGGAGAGACAGTCACCTCTCTGTGAGGATCAGCTCTGTGAAGCCAACTCTAAAAGGGAAGACCTTAAAAGAATTCATCCTGCCAAATTCAGGTGCAACAGGATATGAATCCACCTGGAGCTATTTGTTACCTGGGTGGAAGCAAAGCCCCCGTAGGCATTCTGCTGGTGGGTCAGCCATGCCACAATACTGGCTGCAATTGTCATGTCACCTGCATGCACTCGTGGCTTTGAGAGATAGGTCAGGAGCACATAGGCTGTCAGTTCTATGTCCACTGACTGAGTCCTAGGCCAGAAGTCTGTGGAAACTGGGGAGCTTGGTCTGGGGCTCCAGTGGATTTGTCCTCCTGGGGAAGAAAACAGAGCATGCAGCCTATGTGGAGAGAATGAAATTTGGGATTCTAGAAATAGGAAAGAAGAAATACAGTGTTTTCATGGCTCCTTCGGCTTATTCCCTGGACTCAGGCCAGGGTTGCTTTCTTCAGTTTATTCTCCAGGGCTTCACCCAGTCCTAGCTCACAGGTTTCTAACTCCTCCCTCAGGAGGATCCTGAAATCCTCCAGGCTGAAGAAACTTGGTTGCAAGTCACTTTCACAGCTTGCTCAATAACATATTTTATCTGCAGTCACACAGTGCAGTTACTGCACAAATACAAGGACAGCAGGTGCAGTTTTTTCCTCAGCAAGCCTCTTGCATGGATTAACATATTCCGGGTTTGGCCACCTTAGATGCAGTTGGGATATCTTGCTTGAATACATTACTCCAGATCCCAGCAGGTGAATGAGAGGCCCTACCCCAACAAGCAGTCAGCACCTGATTTGATGGCCTGTTCCTCCAGCTTGTGCAGCAACTCCTGGGTTGTCTCATAGTCTCCAGACAAGGCAAAGGCATAGGCCAGGACAGCTTCTGTGTAGATGTTGGTGATGTTGTGAACTGCCTGCTGCAGACAGCTGAAGGTATTCTGTATCAGCTTGCCCTGCATTGGAAGAAGACACATATGCCAAGCTCATACAGGGCAGGCTCTCTAATTTCATGGAGCTTATTCCAGGGAGCCAAACTACATCTTGTTGATGTAGCTCCAGAGAAACCCACTAAATTAAACACTATTCACTTGATAAAACAGGCAGTGCAGCCCCAGTGTGCACTGTGAGAAATAGCCACGACTGTTCCTTAATAAACTCCTATCACTCCATGACAGTGTTGTACCATTTTGAGGAATTACTTCACAGTTTGGCCAGACATTTACTCTCTCACAGCAATGCCCTACCTAGACCCAAGGAATGCCACCATTATGAACTTCTTCCCCACACAGGGCCCAGGTGTAGGAGAGTAAAGCAGAGCAGGTGATGAAGGGAGTGTGCTCACCTTAAGTGGCTGACCCAATTCCAGCAGTGCTGCAGCAACATATGCCCCTAAGGAGATTTCATCATTCGCACCACCCTGTGAAGAGAATCAGTCACCAGAGGTGCGGGATTCCAGCCTAACACAGACACACCACAGTACCTGGAGACTCCTAGAAGTGGGTCTCTAAGGCTCTCAGGTGCATTCTCCCAGACCAACCTAGGATCTGAAGCACATTTCACTAAGTGGTGATTCAAGTGCTCATGCAGTGGCTCCTTATAAGAACTGCCCCATGCCCTGTTTTCTATAGGGCTGGTTACATGGATTGCAGGAATGACTTTCCAGGATCTTTTGTGATCCCCATAATCCTTTGTTGTCACAACATCCAGCCAGCCAGTCCCCAGGTGTGCTGCCTGGCTTGGCTCTCATTTACCTTCAGGGAGGAATGAAAAAGACTCCCTTTGGTGGCAAAGCAGCCACTGGGAAGCTGGTTTTGCTCTAGCCAATGCAAGGCATCCTGGACATTCTTGTCATCTATGTAGATGTATTTCCTGGCTTGGCCAAAACTCTTGACTACAAAAGCTGTCAGCCTAGGAAAAGGATGAGTTGTGAGAGAAAGAGAAACACACAAGGAAAAAGTTAAATGCTTTCCCCATGCTTGTCCCTGAAGTTAACATTGACATAGCGGGGTGCTTAGAAAGAGTCAATTTCAGACAGAAAGGTAATCTAAACGTGGAAATGGACCCTGGGACCCAAGTGGCTCTTCTCCCTCAGCCTGGTTCCACAAAGTCATGCACTAGTACTTTATCCAGTCATTTTATCATCTCTCTCAAATACCTGGAGACAATCTTGAATTACTTCAGGATTCCCCATTTTCTTCCTTCCTTTCTTCATTGCTCCCAGCCCAGATATCACAGGGCCAAGTCAGGCCAATGCAGATATTTCAGACTCTCCCAAGCAACTCCCTCCCTTGGGAGATGATTTTTATTGCTCTTCCCTGATCTTCCCTCAGTCAATACATACATCTCTTGGCTAACAGGACACCAACAGCTGAATTCAGTGTTCTGTGTGGGGCAGCAGCATGGCCACAAAGGGAAAAGGGGCCTTTCACCTCTATGGGATCACATCTTTATATTCCATTTTCCCAGAATCTCTTCTGACCTGCATTACTCTTTTTCTAAGTGGCTATCCCTCAATCTCTCTCCATGTCAGAGTTCCTGAGGGGCTCCATCCAAAAGAAGAAACACATATCCTATGAGCTATTTCCAGACGCATCAGCTGCCCTGGCCCATACAGAATAAATCAGGAGCAAGAGATGTCCCCAGTGCTTACCAAGTGTTGCCTTCCCCATCCTGATGCCCAAAAACGCTGTAGGACCCATCTCTATGCCTATAAAGAAGCTGCATCTGGTACCCTGGGGAGATGGGAACAGTGATTAATGTAGCACAGTAACACAGAGGGGGCCAACACTGAGAGAGTGAGTGTAAGTGTAGAGGCTATTAGTAGGGTGGACACAGGGGAAGGCAGAGGAGCAAGGCAGGTCTGTTGTACTTGCCATTGTGCAGGAATCCCACTGCCTTCTCCCTGATCTCTGGGGTCAGCTGCCTCGTCCTCTCCAGGTACTGCAGCACATAGACAATGGGAGCAAACAGCACCATGTTCTGCTCCCCACAGCCATGGGGCATTTGCACCAGGTGGTTTAGGTTCTGCAGTGCCATCCCCATGAGGTCACCTACCCAAGGGTGTAAGAAACAAAGCAAGTCTAAGCATGATTTGAATTGCTCCTCAGCCAGACACTGGACAATAGTGCTTTATTTCTGCACAGGAGGAATATACTGGAGAGCAGAAGAAAGAGGAGAAAACAACAGAGTGCAGGACAGAGAGCTGTGACTGTTCTGCCTCTTTCCAATCTAGGGAAAGTGATACAGGGTGGCCATAGTATGGAGTCCCTGAGGAACTTTCCCTTATTAGCTTTTGTCCTCCAAAGGGCTCCTACCATAACAAGTACTATTTGTAAATGACTGTGAGTGGGGCTGCTGTTCAGATGAACATAGAAGCACTTAGAAAAAGGCTGAGATGTCTCTGGTCTTTAGCATGAAAGGCTGTGAAGCCTGTTCTATGTGGCCATACATCAAGCATCAAAATGTCAGTAAGACAGTGGTGGTGCTAGTCAGATGGCATGAAGCTGTCCCCCACCCAGCCAGAAAAACCTTGTAATCTCTTCCCTCCTTTGGGCCCTGTTGCATAATATCCATGGCCATTTATGCCAGGCCTAGCTTCGTATCAATTCTGTCACAGGGACAAATGGGCCCAGTACAAAGAGGGGGACTGAATGATAAGTATGTCTGTTCCCAGCAGCTTCTCCAAAGAATCCCTTTGCA
This sequence comes from Apteryx mantelli, assembly GCF_036417845.1. Classification (NCBI taxonomy): domain Eukaryota; kingdom Metazoa; phylum Chordata; class Aves; order Apterygiformes; family Apterygidae; genus Apteryx; species Apteryx mantelli. The sequence continues at coordinate 136,383,740 of NC_089978.1, forward strand.
ACTTAATAATGCTGAGGAGGATTTCTTCTCTCCAGGAGCTTCTATTATAGCAGTGAAACTTAACAGGCAGATAAATAGTTAAGATCTTTGCTGATTTTATCTACACAGAGCTAGCCAAACTCCTGAAGTCCCAGTTAAACCTTGGCTTAGAATCTCTGTTCCAAAGTCCTAGCCAGGAAGATGAAGATTCATCTTCCCCTGCAGATTTCTTTCCCATTAAAGCCTAATTGCTAATCCAAAAATCTGCAAATCTGCTGTTGGCAAACCTTGCAGAGGATAGAAACTTAGTATCTTCTTTTTCGACCAGTCTCATGTCTAATGGATCCCTGACATCATCACCAAGTCAAGCTATGTTCATCTGTAACAGAAGTCAGTGAGCCCGCAATAGAAATGACTTACCTAAGATGGAAATGGAAGCCCTGGCAGATCCCTTTACTACATTAGCAGGGAGGCGAAGGGACACAGGGTCTTCAGCCATGTTTCCTGATAACCACAGCGGAGAGGAGTTGGATGAAAAAACAAGCCAAATGCATCTAACCAGAGGGACAATGCTGGCACAGGCAAATGGGATGCTGCCTACATCCTGCTTGATGCAGGCCACTCCCTAAAGTCTGCCCCCAGCATCGCATCAAGCTCCATTGCTTGGGAACTTTTCAGATTAGAAATGACATGAGAACTAGTTGCCAGACTGAGGGCTCACCAAACTACTAGGTTCACATTTGGTCTTCACTCTGTAGGGGGACATCCTAGAGAGACCTGCAATGTTGCAGGGTCAGGGTGGTATGGTAGGAGGTGCTCTTCCTGGTGACTGCCAAGCCCCAGGGGAGTGCCAGGGACTGCAGTGTGGAAAGGAGACTACAGAGCAGGAGTTCTCCACCTATACTTAGTGGCAAATTCAATAGGACATCAAGTAGAGAAGTAATTTTTTTTTATACTTTTTTGTGAAATTTTCTTTGTGAAAACTCATTTGAAAGCATTCATTCATGAGCTTTCCCCACTCCTCCCAGTTCAATCCTACTCGCATGTCTAGTGATTTCAGGCTGCAGGACCCATCCAAGCGGCCCACAAACCTCCTCTTGGGCACAGCAGGGAGCTGTAAGTCTTCTCCACTAGCACGCCTTCTGGCTGCACAGGAACATGAATATGGGACAGGAGAAACAAGATTACACACAAAATTTCCAAACAGCAGCAAAATTTCAGAGCAATTTCAGGTCTAAATTCACTGGTTACTGCCCAAGCTGTCAGGGATTCCATCCTCATCAGCTTTGACAGGGCTGCACGGAAGCTGTCTGCCATACTATTCAAGAAAGCAAGAACAAGCCTAAGGGTTGTTTTCTAGAGGTTGCTCTCTGGTTGGTGTACATATACAAAAGCTTATGTACATGGATGATTGGGCAGGGAAAGGTATAGGGAGTGGTACAAATATGACATATGGGTACAGCTCAAGAAACAGTACTGCAAGAAGAGAAAAGGCTTGGCTAGATCCTGGAGAGAACACAGCAAACTGAGTCAAGGCCTTGATATGCTAATGGTGGCCAAAAAGTGAGGAGAGAGAGAAAAACATTTAGCCCAGCTCAGTCTCTCTTTGTGGAGGAATAGGGATCACATGGCCTGTCATACTCAGGGAGAAAAGCGAGCTTGCTCTCATACTGACCCGGACCAGCAAGCGTTTGACCACAGTGTGCCTCCGCCTCATGGTCGATGGCAAGGGCTTCTTGTCCCCACAGCGTGGCATGGTGTCCAGTACCTCAATCCTGACTGTGATATTCAGAGTCCCTACCAAATAAATTAACACAGCCTTTTTCTTACGCCTCTGGTCAAATGTAGTACATTTGCTTTAACTGACAGTGATCCAAGGTGCTTCAGGAGGCTGGTCTTCATAGCCTCAGTGGTCTGACAGGTAAGGGTGAACCAGCCAGTGCTGATGGCTTGTCCAGACACCCTGAGCATGAGGGAACTGGGTAATGCTTCACCAACAGTGACTCTGGTCCAATATATGTGATGGTAACAACAGAAAGTTCAGCAGTCCCTGGGTCCCCAGTGTCCCCTTCCCATCACACTTGGTGCACAGCACCAGACATACACACCAGTGTATCCCCTCCCCGACCTGGTCCCACAGCTCTCTCCCCAAGAAGTTCTCCACATTTAGTTCCTGCCCTCTCTGATGAGCCTGTCCAAGAACGGAGAATGAAAGCAGATGTGATGGTCCAGGGTCTTGAACCACTAACAACAAACTTTGGTATCCAGAGGAAACAAGCTCCTGTCAGTTTCAGTGGACCTTCCACTCCCTCTCTCACTTCAGTTTTAGGATTCTCCACCACCACATCCATTTTTGCTGCCATACCCAGCTGGATTGCTGTTACATTCCACATGAAGATCTTGGACTCCTCCACACATAAGCACTTTTTGTCTCTGCAGGTCTTGCACTGCTCCACCTGGAAGTTTAGGGATTTAGCAAGGGCCACATGGATCTGAGGGAGTAACAGATGCAGGTGAGTAAATGGGCAACCCAGGAGAGAAAACGTGCCACATGTGCTTGTAAAACTGGAGGGCATGAGAGAACTGTACCATACACTGTTACCTGTATCACAGTTACACACCTGTAGGCACTGCTGCAGGTAGTTGAACACAGTAGCCTTTAGCGTGAAGGTCTCTCCCTGGATCACAGAATATGGAAATGTCACATCCACAAAGAAGGGCTGGACAGTCCTGAGCCTTGCGATCGGGGCAAGGCCAAAGCCTCTCCCAGCCAAGCAGAACATCCTGACTTTCCACTCAGCAACAGTATCAGGCACTGTGACTATGGTATCCCTGCTGCCATTGGAGCTGAGAGAAAGAAAACACTAGCATGAAGGAATTCAGTCCACCCCGCTGCAATAGGAAGGGCTCATGGCCTCAGGTGAGGGGAGCTAGGCAGATCCTCAGATTCTGATCAACCTCTGGTCTATCAGCAATGGCCTGACTCCAGTAATAAGGTGTGGTAGAGGGAAGATCAGCTACTGTATCAGTTGACCTCCACTCCAGTGACTCAGAGTAAGGCAGCTTTCAGCAATTTGTTCCCTAAAGCCATGTATCCTGCTTAAATGCTTTCAGTGGCAGTGTTTCCATGAGCAAGAAACTGCCCCAGCACTCCAGCTCTACACTCAGTCAACAACAGTATGTCCTGGAAATCAGCAGGACTACATCTCCCCTGGGTTTCATCAGTCCCAATCCAAGCACTGTGGCAACAGAGGCTACAAATTTAGCTGATATTCTTGCCAAATTGGGAATCTGGTAGAATGTATTCCAATGTAAGAAGAGAGGATATTTGGTGGTTTGATCTTGAACCAAAGGAGCATTGCTCTCTTCTAAACATGCGTAAACTTGAGTCCTGCTCTTCAAAGTCTACCAGTCCTTCATTCTGATGCACTATAAATGCAGGCATTCAGATGCAGACCTCTCTTTACACCTATGGGTGGCTTTCATTCAAATACAAGTCAGGCAAGACTTAATAACAAAGGGTTTATCTTTCTGTACTCCTTACAGTCTGGCATCACTCACCCAACAGAGAACAGACTCCAGATCCAAGTTTCAGGGAAATACTCGTGAAGTCTACCTTGGGCTGTGGATTGAAGTTGTTCCTTAGAGACTCTTTGTTCTTCTGTAGAAGGACCCCCTGAAAGAAAGAGGTATTCACGTCAGGGTAGGATAGATGAAACCTGTGAATGATAGATAGCCTAGCACTGGGACAAGTGGCAGAACAAACAGTGAATAGAGGCCTGGGAAGAATCTGACATGGGAGTACACAAGCAATTGGTCTGAGTTCGTGGGAGAAGGAAAACAGGAAGGAAACAGAGAGCAGTAGCAGGAGAACCAGCTTGCAGTGAGCTGGCCACTGGTAGAAGGTTTCCAAGACTTGGCTAGGCAAAGCCCCTGCTGATCTGATACAGAGTTGGCACCAGAGAGAGTAGAGACCTCCAGAGGGCCCTTCTAACCAACATGTCTGTGATTCTGGGAATAACAATACTCCCATTTGCTTATCTGCAAAAAAATCCCAGCCCTCTGTAAACAACAGTGGTTTAAATATCAGTAGTCACATGAGTCATTTTGGTATGATTATCTAGTGCAAACTGAGACACAAAGTAAAGGACACAGGTGGAAATAGAAGCCAGGCCTCAGCACAGCCTGTGGTATAATCACTGAGAAACATTCCCCTCAAGATCTTGGCCTATGCTTGGGTTTGTCTGTGTCAGGAAAGGAAAAATCATCCTTTAACATCAGGGAACATCTAAGTAGTGACATTCTTCAGAGCCTTTTTATAGGGACTGCTGAGGACTGATGGACCTAGAAGCTACGCTTTGGCAACAGCATCCATTACCCTTGAGAGTGTCAACATCCACCACTGGTAAGCCCCAGAGATCAGAGGGCTCTTCCACCCAGGTGACCTCAGGTCCTAGAAGCAGGGCAGACTGAAAGTGTGGCTCACCCATGGTGGGCTTCCTATCTGCCCGGTGAAAGCACTTAGTCGGTTTCTTGATTACAAGGTTTGAGAAGATTTTCAGACCCATGTTCTGTTAGAAAAAGAAGGAGGGCAGGGGAAGCAGAAAAGCAGCTGTGAGTGAGGAAGAGCAGGCACTGCTTTTCAAAATAGCTCTGAAGACAAGTACTGCTAGCACAGCCAGGTGCCTGGGCAGTCCAGAGCAGCACTGACCCAAACAGACACAGTGTTTAGGGAGGTATGGCACAGCCTCCCTCATCCTCTCTTTCTTAGGAAGGCATTAAACAACTGCCTCTCTTCTGGGGGCCAGCTGGATATTTTGCTCTTCTCAAGCAAGCGCACAGAGGAGAGGTGTCAGTGCCCTCCCTCCCCCATCTCTAATGCAGACTGGAGGGAATAGCTGGATGAAATCTGCCCTTTGGAGTCATACAAAGGAGCGATGGGAAGCACACCCCCTCCTTTTGCTACTGGGACTGTGACATTGACCTGCCCACAAACACAAGTGCTGTCCCTGTGCTGATGGCATGGAGAGTGCAGACAGTCATAAGAACCCTGATTTACTCCCACACCCATGCACTGACTGTGTGCTCTCTCCAGCCCCACCAGATAGCAGAGCCTCCTAGTTTGTGTCACCATTGCAAAATAATAGAGGACTAGGTCTGATTCCCGGGCCTAAGGCCAAAGGGCATTGCCTGACTTGTGTCTGCACTGCTTAAGGCTTGCCCTTTCTAGAGGAGATCTGCCTTCAAGACATCTAATTGGAACAGTCCAAAACAGCATGCCAGAGAGCATGCTAACAACTAAGTCATGAGAACAATCAGTGGTTTATTGCTGGGGATCACTCCCTGCATCTCTTTTCTTTAACAGTGTAGACACACATATCAGGGATAAGTGCACAGGACTTCATTCCCTGACCTAAAATGCTGGGTTCTGCTGGTCCAGAATCTCATCATCTTGCTTTCTGCCTCATTGGAGAGATGAATGCCCACACAGGTGCTCATACTCATAATGGGATTGTACTTCTCTTGAGACAGCACAGCCAGGTCATGACAAAGAGGAGGGGTTGTCTGGGGGAGCCAAGGCTTTCTCAGACTGTTTGGGGAGAAAAATGTCTCAAGTGTTCATAATTTCCAGAGCTCTGGGAAAAGTCAGAGATAATTACCCGGAAGAGGTTAAAGATGTCGGGCTGAATGGAATGCTGTGATTTCACTTGCAGGAGAGTGACATGGACTGAGACTGAATGCAGTGATTTGAGCGCTCTTCTACCTGGGCAGGGTATCCATATCGGTAAATAGCAGGGAACAAACCGTACACCTAGGGGAAATTCACAGACAAGGAAGAATCAGGCAGAGAACACATACCTCCAGTTGCTTCCCTTCACTGTCCCCCAGCATAGATACCTATTCCCACCTATTTCTCTAGGCAGTTCCCACTTCCATACATCCACCTGTTCTTCACACAGAGACCCACCCCTCATCTGTTAGCCTCCAGCTCCCTTTGCCATAGCCACTGCTCCTGTCTCTCTCCAGCTCATAACATCAGTCCTGTTTTTTGCCTGGTTGCAGAGACACTCACCATTTGACTTGTCAGCTCTCTCTCTGGCCTCATGAGAAACTTGCTTTCATCCACAGCCTGTACCGCACAGATGGAGCCAGGGGTTGCCTGCAGTCGGAGCTGCACTGTTGACCCTGGGTGGGTTTCTTTAGCTGTGAAACTCACCATCACCTTGAGCAACACATCAGGAGAGCAAATATGAGAGAGAAAGAGGGGGAGATGGCATGAGAGACATGCAGAACAGACGTGTGGCAAGGCAGAAAGAGGGAGACCAGGGTTAAGTCTTCCCTGCTCAACCATTCCTATAAATAGAAGTCACTACCGAATGGAAATTTTCCCTGCTCCTGGGCACTATGCTGCAGACATTCTCTTCTTTTCTCCCCACTTGTCTCTTTAAAGTACGTGGGACTCTCCTTTCCACAGGCCTGCTGACTCCTCCTTGTCAACTCTTCCCCAGTCATAGGTGTGAGTCTCACCTGGTTTTCAAAGCACAAGGTAACATTAAACTGGATGCTGTCAGCTGTCACCCCTCCATTGGGGAATATGGAATACACCACTAAGGAAGGTGATGGAGTGAAGTCAGCAGTGAAGGTCAAAGGGATGGAGAATGAGCCCTTCAACACTGAGGAGGAAAAGACAAAGTGTTTTTATCACTGCCCCACTAAGATCTCCTTCTGGCCTCCTTCTTGTTCCTGTTTTATAATCCCATACTATCAAACAAACACTTTCTGTTGCTCTCTCTGCTCTCTCCCTCCACTCTTTAAGTCCATGTGCTCCATCATTCCACAATTCTTCCCCCGTCTCTCTTTCCTTTATTGTTTCCCTCACTCCATCTTTCCTCCCTCTCCCGACTGATACAGTTGCTTCCCCAGTCTCTTTCTATCCTATTCTTTGACTGCCCAGGGGCTATAGCTTGAGACAATTCAAGAGAAACTTGGGTAACTTCACTGTCCTGTCTAGAAACCCAACAGCCCCAACTGTTCTCCTTTAGTCAGCCACAGAACCAGGTCACTGCAGACTTACTGTTCAGCTTCCCAATCTGGACATTCCTTTGGCCCCTGACAACAATTCCAGCCTTCCCAGTGACCTGAGGGAGGAGGGACACTGGATGAGCAAACTGTTATTGTCACCAGAGTACAGTAAAGCTCACCCTGCAAGCATGTTGCACTCTCAAGCAACCAAAGAAATAAACTGTGGGTCCAATCTAGCCCCACACCTATGGCCTGGCAGATTTGCAGACTACAGTGTGGGAGGAGAAGATTTAACACATCAGATTCTGATCTCTCCAGTGAGGACAACAGATAGGTAGTGAGCTCCCTGGAGAAAAGGGAGAGAGATCTAAGGCATTTCACCTCTAGTAGGCAGGTTTCCAGAGCAGATCAGAAGCCTTTTCCACTGAGCAGGTGTTTGATAACCACTGTGAAAAGCAGTTCCACCATTCAGTTTCCAGAGGGAAAAAGAGTCTGACAACATACAGCATGCTACCAGATCCCACTGCAGCTCTGGCAAAGGCTAAGGGGTCAACGGGCTGCAGAGACAGAATGCTCCTCCCACCCATGGAGTTGACTCAGAGCCCCCCAGTACCAGGATCAATCTGGCTGAACTGTCCATTTAGAGTTCACCAAGTTCTCCAAGCACAGGTTTGTCTTGTACATCTCTCCAGGGCTGGTCTAAATTACACCCTCAACATTTCATTAGGAGCTCGTCCCGTCTGTGCTGCATTTCCCCCATGTTCTCCATGACCCTCACTCACATAATACGCAAAACGTATACGGCTGGTATCTTCTCCCAGGTCATCCCGATTGAGTGTGAATGTCACCTGGACACTCTGCTTCAGCCCACAGGGCAGTGTTCCCATGAGTGGGTGTATGTCCAGGAAGCTCTTCGTTGTGACATGGAAGGGCTGCAGGTGATGGTAAGCATTTGTGTAATTGATGCCAGTTTTCTGAGGTGTGTGTGTAAGATCCTCCGGTGTGAATCTTCCCTGAGAGGGGATCACAAACATACAGACATCAAGACAGAAGAGTTTTCTGCTTCAGTGCTTTGTTAGGTTGTCATCAACTTCCTCTGAGAAAGATTATTGCATGGTGTCTTTCTCATAGCTCTGCCCTAGCAGAGCTGTGTGGGGAACATAGGGCTGAAGTGGCAGGGGGGCTACAGGGCAGGAGCTGGGGGCACTGGCAGACCTTCAGGGTTCTCAGGTCTTCACTTTCATGTACATAGAGGTGGGATTTACCTCCAAAGAGACTAAGGAGCTGTTCCAGGCAATTGTGTCCAGGTTGAATGATGCTCTTCCACTGCCATCCGTAATATATATTTTGATAAACTGACGCCTCATGAACCTTATCATGAGATAAACTTTTTTGTTTTTCATACCATTTCCATGGTGATCCTGAAGCTTAATCTGCTGACAACAAGGAAGGGCAAAAAAGCCAAAGTCAGATGTCCCTTCCAGTATCCTACCCAAAATCTTCCCCCTCTGACAAACACAGGACCTCCTGTTTAGGTGGCCTTAGCTTCAGTCTGGTCCCCAGGGAGGCAGAAGGCCTGTAAAACTTCCTCATTTCTAAAACTAAACTGAGAGTGACTGAAAACTGTCCTCTCCCAAAGGTGTGTGTGGCTAGACCATGTGGAATTCAGGTCCTAGCCAACAGCAGAAAGATTCCCACAAAATCACTTATTGCTCCCAGCAGAAGCCTGAGATGAAATTACCTCAGGGAATCTGAAGTGCTGCATTTGGAGCCATATTGCTCCACTGTGCTGTCAAGTAATGTGATGCACTGTAAGGTAAAGTTCTGCAAAAAAGTCTTGGGATGGGGAAACATGCCCCATGCTTCTGACTCTGTCTGATGGTCAGAAATGGCTTGGGTCAGCAAAATTTACTAGACACTAAATTCATTGGCAAATTAAGGGGTAGGGAGGAAGCAATGGAAAAATCACCTTCCCTCTGTAGGGTACTCCAGGGATGTAGTAATCATTTGGTGTCTCAAACACAGCCCTTGCAGTTGTCCTGGAGACAGGGATTTGGCTGGAGACGTTGATTTGCACCCCTGTTGGAATGTGGAGTACAAGAGAAGCAAGGTCAGACTACTCCACCTTAGTTTAATTTCACTTTGTTATCCTCAGACCCTCTATTTGGAGTGACTCAAATTTCTTTCCTGATGCCAGCATCCTTCAAATGTTTAGAGGCTGTTCCTGTGGCAGCTCTTCCTTCAGTTAACATGTTTTCAAGCCCTTTTGTGGCCTCACTCACCATGTCCCAGCCACACCTCATCTGCCTGCTGTTGGCAGAGTTACTCTCTGTGGGCACAGCAAGTTCCCTAGACAAGAGCATTCACTGTGTTCTGTGATGGTCCCTCTCATCCTTGCACTTTCTCTGCACAATGTGATTATAAGCTGACCCCCCAGGTACCTGTGCCAGCCTCCAGAAGAGAGGCCTCTACATAGAGCTTGCTGTCTTCCTCACTGTGTGCCAGGTTAAAGACTGTCATGCTTACAGAAGTGGTGAAGCAGCCCTTGCTCGCTGTCTGTAATGGAAAGTGGTAGATGTTATTTGAAGCTGGTGAGAAGAGAATGTGTTACAAGTACACCATATTAGTCATTCTGTCATAACTGTTGATTGCAACAAGTTATAATGCAGCCCCAGAGTCTAGTCTTAGCCTGATTTAGGATGCTGAAATTAGCAATGTATAGAGAATTTTTTTTCCTATGTGTCCTAAGACTCATTTTCTCTCTTCCCTCCCAAATATATATATAAACTTTATACTATATGTGTGCATGTATATATATGTATGTATATGTGTATATATATACATGCACACATATATATGTGTGTATATACACACACATATATATTCAATATCTATAGTTCATATTTTTCAATATATGTAATGAAAAAATATGTATTATCCACTTTTATATACATATATATATATAATTCATATTGCTAAGTATAAAACAAATCATGTATCACACAATGTTGTTAACTTTCCAGCTTCCATAGAAAATTGGAAACTTCACTAACTGGATCACAGAGCAAATATAGCTGTATTTTAAGAATTCTAGCAATGAGAACTGCAGAATCAAATGAATATTCAAAATAACTAATCAGCTCCAGAAGTAGAAGATTACAATCACCGTAACAGGTCATAATGACAAAGCATAAAAAGTTTCCAGTCATATTGTAGAAGTGAAGAACCCAGCTATGAAATGCTTTTTTAGAGATAGAAAGGCAGAAATAAGATATAAAAATGACTGTGTGATCTGGTTGTGGAATTAATCATGTCTCCACCATACATTAGCATCCTAGTGCAGCTCCAGCATGGATTCACCTTAACAGGGTATTTTTGCACCTGTGAAAGTTCTAATTGTTGTTTCTTACACTGTATCAATTCACGGCTAGTTATGCTTCTTTCCAGATAAAACATAACTTTAGGGTTTTTCTGTGGAATTCCTCTTTTCCATTCTCTATCATTGTAAACAAAGTTTAAAAAGAAGAACTTTTATAGGTAAAGCTTGTCAGCTGATCTGGGCAACATCAATTGCATTAATTGAATAAATCAATTAATTATTAGTCTACAAATACACTACAGAGGTTGGCAAACCTTGGCTAAATATCCCACAGTGAATAATTGGGTTGCAGTCTATTCTGTTTCTCTAATCCCTTGACACATTCTTCTTTGTGGTGCTCCTCCATTACCCCTGTATCTTCCAGAATCTTACTCACCGGTCCACTATACTCCCTACAGATATCTTTGCTGGCATTTTGAGGACGCCTCCTCACTTTCTGGCACAATGTGACCTGCATGGTCCCTTGCACTGCTTTCCCATAGTGATACCTGCAAGGAGAACACCAGAGGAGCAACCAAGCAGAGAGAAATGGAGAAAGATAATTGTTATGTGTTGTGCTGAGTCCATTGCTATTCACAGGTGGCCTTCCTGATAAAAGTATCAATACAGTTAGTAAGCAGTCACAAACAAAATTACAACACATTGTACTCGGGGAGTTCAAAAGTCCTGCATCCAGCAGAGGGAGAAACAAAGCACCAACAGGAAAGGGTCCACATGCTCCAAAGCTCCCCCAGTTTTGGGTGCCTGCTGTCCTGGAAGTGCTAGCAGAAGCAGAGAGCTGACCCGAGTTGATGTATCCACATAGCACATAGCAGCACCCACTAGAGATACTAGCTCAGGTGTGAAAGCAGAAGAAAACAGTTTCTCTATAGACATCTATAGCAAGTGCATGGCATTGATAGAGCTTCATTATTTTCCCTGCTGGTGCTAGCCTTAGCAGAGCCAACTTAGGTGCCTCTGCCCTCACAGTGGAGACACCCTATCCATCACCCAAATCAGAAGCCATATTTCACTGTCACACTGACTTCTTGGTCACTGTAATTCAGGAGACAGTGAGGCTAGTTGGCAGAGCCAGGGTGGAATTCATGCTCTAAGGTCTGAGGAGCTGTGACTTATTGGAACACCAGTTTTCCATGTGACAGTTAACAGGTGCTTTTAATTGCAGAAGTCTATGAACCTCTGCAGAAGTAGCTGCTGGAGTCTTGGGTACACCAGCCAGATCTGCAGCCTCCTTCCTCATTCGCAGGGGTTTGCCTGTGTTAAAAGCCAGATGATATGCTGGAGCTGTGTAACCTTGCAGCAAGAGCTGTGAAAAGCCTCATCAGGGCCTCCCCCACTTCACTACATTTAAACTCCAGACTTTGAGTTGCATTGTAGGTAAGCCTATGCCAGTCCATGTGCTTCACTGATCCTCACAGTGACTCACTGACTTGACCTCCTGGATTGACTCAGACCTGCTTCATCATTATGGACTCATCTGGTGATCTGGACTCTTCTCTAACCCTGGGAGAACTTAGGCCTCAGGCCTAAGAAGCAGGTTCAGGCCTGCTCTACTTTTCTTGCTCAGGTACTGTAGGACTGCACCATTGTCAGTGAGGCCGTTTCTCCTGCCTGCCTTGCTGTCATGCTTGGCTCCTGTCTGGCCTTCCCTTATGGAGCAATGTGCCTTTACTGCTCCCTGATAGTATCAGTGGCAGGAAAACACCAATGGCCCACCCTGGGCATTAGGAGTGATATACTGTTTTCTACTAGAGCTTCATAGGATCTGAGTTTCCAGACAACCCAACCCAACCCCAAACAGGGCTCAGTTCAGACCCTTTTTCTGTTCAGAAAAAGCTTCCCAGAACATTCTCCTTTGTTTTTTGGTGCTTACACCTTCTGAGGACATCTTCCTTCACACCCTCATCTACTCAGTTTTTGCTAATGATTACAAAACTAAAGAAATCCACCCACTGCTCCTAAGAAGGTAATAAGTTCAGCAGCATTAAGTGAGAAGGAACAACTTAATCTTCCAAAGAAAACACAAGTTCCTGCTCCTTTACCTCAGCGGATCAGTCCAGTATCAGACATGCATTTTACCGCACCTAAGGTCATTCAAGGCCAGCACACGGCTTCCAGAGCAGGGTATCTCTTGCCCAGGATGTCTCCCTGTAGCTAGCTGGTATCTGACAAGAGCAGCTCATATACCTCTTTCTCAAGGAAGATCACAACAGTTTGACCTCAGTTGGGATTCTTCAAAAGAACCACTTGTATTTGGCACCTCTTGAGCCACTTCTCCTTCTTCATGTGTTCAAGAGAGGAGACATGGAAAGACACACAAGGTTTGGATGAGCTGTTCCTTTTCCACTGAATAGCCTCCTCACCTGCCACACACACGCAGTGGGAGAGTTTTATCTGAAGCATAAATCTGAGCTGGTCTCTCGAAGAAAACATCAAATTTTGGCAGCTCTGGAACAAAAATCACAGAGTTACTCCATCAAAGGCAGCAGACTACCTAGACAGGAGATCAAGAAAGGGACAAGTGCATTCACACAAGACTGCAGTCCCGTGAAAGAACATGCTAATGAGATAAAAGCTAGGACTAATTAAAAATAGGGAAACCAGAGAATCCTCTTTTGTTCACTGCCATATGAACAGTGTCACAGAGGTTTTTAGTGAATTCTCACTCTGTGCCAGCCTGGTTGTTACTAGATACTTTCTTCAGGACTCCCCTGTACAATCTCCCTTGCCTGCATTTTGATATTGCCCACTAGTGAACTACTCCTAGCTCTCAGACAGTAATCTTACAGTTCGGCCACCTATTGTTATATCGACAGAGCTAACTTTTTCCACCCAATTCTTTGTCCTCCATACTCAATCTTACCATGTTCCTCCACTTGAAATGTAGTGGACACTTTTGGGTTCATGACATTGATGGTGTAAGTCCCCAAGGAGAGTTGGGCAGCTAACTGGAAAGAGAGATCTGCAATGCCCTGTTTTGGTTTCACGTCCAGCCATTGGCCAATTCGGTTTCGGTTTGGGTCCTGCAGTCAGAGGGAAGGAAATAAGACAGTCAGTAGCAACATCTGCTAATCTGTATACAGAACTCACAGGATTCAAAGAGTTTCAGAGGTTTCAGAATTTCACAGACCCCTGCTGGTTTTGCTCATAAGGTTCTGAAGTGACTTGAGTGACTCTGTACACATACAGAGATGAACCAAGCAGATCCTTTTCACATCGAGGATCACTCCGTTTTATGCTGCCATCTAAAAAGAAACTATGAAAGCTCCTGACTTTTAAGCGCTCTAGTCTTATTTAAGGATAAAGGTTTGTTTCCAGAAATATTTGGATAGATATTTGGATCCATGTGTTTGCACAGATCCTAAGAAAAGTAACTTATACTTAGTAAGAAAACTGCATGTGTATCCATCTTGAAGCACCTTTCCTTATAACAGTTGAGGATTTTGATACACCCACCTGGACTTCCACCACTGAGTATTGCAAAGCAAACAGAATGGAATGTTAGAAACTGTCATAATATAGCAACCTACATACAAACTTATCATACACAACCCATGTGCTGTGACAACACTGCCTGTCCCAAACACTACAATACAAAGAGCTTGATTCTACAGAAACCAGGAGAATGGCTTTGAAAAAATAAAGAAAAAAATAACATAAAAATCTTTGCTATTCTTTGGATTTTCTTTTTGATCCCTGAATTTTTAAGATGTGCTTTGGTTGACATTTTCAATCTTTACTCTATGATCATAAAAGTTATATTTTACTTTTTAAAAAAGGGAGAAAGTAGAGAGCCTCACAAATACCATCATTCCAAGTCAATAACTATTAAAAGGCATCGGTTTTGTAATACAGATCCCAAGAATTAGCAACACCACCTTATCTGCTGGGAGAATACACCATACACTTTTCTGTAAAACCCCTGGCCTAGAAGACAAGGTTTAGAGATATGAATTACTGCTGACTCTGGTTGACAGTAACAGGGAGGCAGAAAGCAGGATATACTTCATCAGCCTTTCTAGGCTTACTAACTTTGTGTTTGTATTGATGTCACCGCAACTATCAGCCAGGAGGCAACAGTGGTGAAGGGCTTGGGATTTGGGACAGCGAGGCACACAGAGGCAGGGGCAGGGAATTGAAGAATGTTACTGGTCTGTAAACAGAAGATCATTTTTAATTCACATTATTCAGCACTCTAAGCTTTCATACAAGTTGTTATAGGCAGCTCTGCATTGAAACCAAAAAAAGTGCAGGTTAACTATTTTCTTAACTGCAATCCAACGTCAGTTCTAAGAACAAAGCATGCCAGTGAATAGTATTCCTCTTATCTCCAACCAATCTAATTTGCAAATTATATATTATGGCTCTAATGCTGAAATACTGCTTTGATTAAACATTACCTTTTTTGAATTTTCCTCACAGCATTTTTAACATTTATAATGTTAATTTTATTACACTCACAAACAGATATCAAATATTTATGGTCAAATATCATAAACCATCTTACCAATTGCGGGCATGGAAGCAAATGTATTGTTTACTCTAAACACATTCGTACTCTGGCAAATAACAAGATTACTACCCTGATATCTAATTAATGTAAGACAGATGCCTTCTCTATCAGGGGGAGAAAGTGAGTGCGTGATCCTAGATCCTCATTAGGAGCTCCAAAAAAAGGAAATTAGTTTAATTCAGCCTAGAGGGATTTGATTTAACTCCCTGCCCTTGTGTGCCTTTCGGTACTTAGTCATGGCATGAATTCCTGTTGGTTCTTTAATTGCTTCAGGACAGAGGAATTTGAAATAGCTATAGTTACTGCCTGCAGGTACAATTGCTTACCTTAGAAGGATGCTACTCTTGCAGTTTCCTGGCTAGCATATATGCAAGCCTTTGGCAACTAAAGCCACTTCTAACTCCCCTGGCATGGGGAAAATCGGAGGCTGCCAGCAAGAGACGAGTATAATTTGGTTATACTGCTTTCTATCTTTTCTCTTTTTAATAATTAAATAGTTTCATGAATATTCTTTCTCATATCAATTAATTTTTCTTGACATTTTGCAGATGCCTCAAAGATCACTTCAGAATATCCTGCCAACCTTTGATACAATGCACTGCACAAAAAGCTGGGCTTTTCAGAGCTGCAGGAAAACAGCTTTGGTCCTGGCTAAGTCTCTATGCAATTTGTCTAGTTATTGTGTCTACAGCCAGCAGCCTGAAGATTCCCCCAAAAGCCCTGCCTGCCTTTTCTGGCAGTGGGGAGAGGTGCATGCAACTTCCGGACTACCCTGAACTAACTCAGCTAGCAGCAAGTGCTGGCACACTCTTCAAATACAAGCAGCAATTTCAAGCCTCCCACCAGCCAGCAGCCAATCTGTGAGGATGACACTATGACCAGGCTTTTGCACTCAGCAAACAGGTGCTGTTGTTTTAATTTAATTCAGTAACAGGTGAGCGTCTACTACCTTGGGTATTACAAACACCCAGACTCTCTCAGTTTTCACAGCTTGGAATTGGCAGAGGAGACAGAATTTATAGAGGAAATCTGGAAAATTCCTCATGTCCACTCAGATGGGCTTTACCTTGCTGTTAACAGGAACAAAATCTTCAGTCAATGTCACTATTCGAAATTTCACTGAAGGAGAAAATCGAAGAAAAGAGCACATTCTAAAGACAAACTACATTCAGAAATGGAACTGCCTTGTACTTACCTCACCCTGAAAAACACAGCACCCCACCAGCTCTGCTAGTACCCCCAGTCCTGCCCTGTAGACCCCATCTTATTGTTTGTTTAGCCTTGCACACAGCTTTCTTCCCTCCCTATATGTAGAAAAATGTAATGTTCTTGTCTCACTTTTTGATTGTCTCTTCCCACCTAAAACTGGCTCCACTTATGAGCAACTTAGGCAGTTGCTTAGAGCCATAGACAAAAAAGGGAGCAAAAAAGGCCTACTTGCTTCCTCACCTGTGCCACAGGCCTGGAAATCTGGAGAGGGTCCTGCCAGAAGAAAGATGGGAGTGTGCAGAGTGTTTTTTCGTGCTGTGTCTCCTGATAGCAGCAGCAATCAATACCCTGGCTTTTCAGCCCTCCCACAGCAGCACAGCAGCTGACCTAACATTTGGGATCTTTCTCATAGGATACCCCCTGAGCTACCCTTATGTTTCTTCATCTGCAGTGCGAGCAGGCCAGTCCTACCTGGCCCTGACTGGGACCCTTCATCCTTGAGAAAAGCAAGTTCAGGACTGTTCACTCTTCTGAGCCAGCTCTGCTCCTACAGCTTTTGAGGCTGACACTGCCAGTCTCCTCCTCCTCCCTCACCTAAAACATGATGCATCACCCCAGGAGGCAGCACAGGCCTCAGTCATGCATAGCTTCCCCCTCCGTTCCCACAGATATAATGTGGCACAAAGCACTCAGCACTTTCCTCGGGGAAAGGACTGAAACAAATTCCAGACAGGTCAAGGTAGGGGAACTGTCAGGTGTGCTCCATGTAGAGTGCTCACCTGTCTGTCCTGGCTTATAAGCGGGTTTATCCAACTGGATGAAGGTGCCTGTGCCAGCCCTGCGGATCAGGGCTTTCTTCTCCTCTTTGGCACTGAAGTAATGGCCATTGGAGATGCGCAGCTGTACAGTGACCACCTCTTGGGAACCTGCAGGTTGGGGCACCTAGAACAGGAAAGAGGAGTCACCAGGTAAGCAAGGAATAGCAGAGGACAAGATGGCATCAAAGTAGATGCTCTTCTCCTCGCTCCTCTTGCACTGTGAGGCCATCTCCTTCCCCACTCTATTCTGAAGGCTGCCTGCTGCCAGCACAGTGTATTCCTTCAGTGACTAAAGGGCTGTGTGTATGGGAGTGCAGGGGACATTAGCTTGTTCTCAGGGGCAGACCTTGGAGAAGAGAAAGAGGGAGCCTGTTCTGGCACAGAAATTGTGCCTGCCCCCTTCACAGGGCCACTGTTACAGTCTGCATGGAGTGAGCTGGGGAAGACTCAAACCAAGGGAAGAAGAGGTCTATGCTCATGAGAAATCTGTTCTCTGGCCAGTTTCAGGACTGTATGGGTCATGGAGACTGAAACACACTCTTACTCCTCATGACAAGCCAAGAAAAAAGAGTTCAGGGGTTTGACAGATTGAAAAGCCCTGTGTTGAGCCTTTGTGGACACACTCCCATGCCCTTCCTAGGCCTCGAACACATTTTAAAGTAATTAAAGAGAGTCCTGGAGAGAATCAGATGTGAGGGGAGGCTATCTGAAATGTGAGGCCTGGTTCTTCTCCAAGTGAAGCACTCAAGCTGTTCGATTCACAGATGCACCCTGTGACAGTGCTTTCTTCTCAGGGGAGAGAATGAGCTACACAGCTGCCATCTGGGTTCTTCTAAGCTCCTCCATCTTTCTCAGTCCCTGGGTGCCTGGGCAGGCAGCCCTTCCCTCAGTGAATTGTGCCAGCAGGGTGGATTGTGAAAGGCCCAGCAAGAACAGCATCATAGAGACTGACAAAGGTAGGGAGCAGAGACTCTAGGGTCCCACTAAGCACGCTTTCTGAATTTATATTCACTCCTTTCCATGCCCTTTCTCCTCCTATCATCCTTGTTTACTTTATTTCTCTGGTGAGAGGAGTCATGAGCTGAAAGAGCATACTGGGAGCTGCCAGCTACAGCTGCTTGCCAAGAATGACCCGACCTGAAATCTGGAGCACTCAAAGATCCAGTTGTTCCGGACAACCTTGTGGAAGAGGCTGAGGCTGCTAGACGCCTGCACAAGAGTTAAGGACACACGAATAGGCTTCTCTACACCACGGAGGTCCAAGCACACCCTCTGGGAAGAGGGGAAGGGCAGTTCAGCTGGGAGGATGATCAGGTAGTTCCTGTAGTAGGGAAACAAGACATCACATCCTAGGAGTAGTGTCACCCTCTCTTGGGACAAATTCTCTAAAGTCTGAGGAAACAGGGAGGCTTACCACTTCTCTGCGGTCAAGTAGAACTGCTCAGCTGGGGTGAGAGGAACAGATTAACAATGAGAGTGTGAACCAGTCACAGGGGTGGTGGAAGGGATATGGTAAATGTGGGAGAATCTCTTGGGACGTACATGAGAAACATTTACAGGGGAGGCCTTTAGTGCAGCTGGGTCTTCGGTGGGTCTGCAGCCCATGCTGAGCTTCATGCTGCTGCAAAAATACTGCTCACCATGCCCAAGTTAAAGACAGCTATGGAGCTGTGCTTATAACAGTGACTGAGATCAATACATGTCATCAGACAGAGTGTGTCAGGATGACACACTTTCTTCATGACAAATCACACTGCAGAAGTCAGCTCTCCAGGGGAAAGTTGCATTACCTCAACCATCCAGCAGGAGGAAGGGTGAGAGGGGAAGTGCATGAGCAGTTCTGACCTCTCCCAAGTCAAGTTACACTCAGGCAAATGCTTTCTTCAACATCCTTACCTTATTCCCATGGGCTGCTGAAAGCTCTGGGAAAGGAGGAGAGGGTCTCTGGAGACTCCTCTTCCTAGAAAACTGGCACTTAGCCCCCCCCCTGTCTTTTGATGGCAAACTTACTGAAGTACCACACTGTAAGGCCTGACTAACAGGCATTGAAAACCCCCAGAGACAGAGCATGGAGAAAGAACTTATCCCTTCTACTCCCCAAGCTGGTATAGCCCCTTGTTTTCTATGGGGCAGGAACCACTATTCCAGCAGATACCTGCCAGTGTCCCTCACTGCCTTTGCACTCAGATACCAGTAGTTTTGAAGCTACTGGGTGTTTTCCTCCAATTAAGTACCCTGGGATTTTGTCATCAAGACCCCTGGCAGCCAACAATATCTTTAGTCTCACACCCCACAAGAGATCACCAGGCCTGGACTAACACCCACTCATTCTCACTCCATATCCTGTATCTTAACTACAAAACCAACCAGTTGCTCCTCCCAAAATAATGGACACTGCTAGCTGGGCATTACTGGAGACCAGCACCCTGGAAAAGCCAGGGAAGCACAAGCTTCTCCATACTGAGACCTGACTCTGCACAGGTGTTCCAGGAAGGAGTCCCACTGCCCACACAGTCCACGTCACCCAAACATCAACCTTTGCCAGAGGTGCTTGGGGTTTCTCAATAAAGCCCAGGGCATGGCAGTGCCTGCAGCTCATGTCACACTGGTGTGTACGTGGTTTTGGAGCATGCTACACTTGTGCAAGGAAACACACATAGTAAAGACCGTCTCTGCCTCTGCGAAGGGAACTGTCTTTAGGGGTTCCCAGTACATATGGAAAAGGGAATAGCACTATTGGACTGAGAGATGGGCTGGGCTGCAAAGTTCAGACTGGGATCCAAATCCAAACCTGCTGTGTGGCTGTGTTCATTCAGAGCTGAGGTTGCAGCTGTGTGATTCTGATCCCAATGCTCTCTATGGCTCAGGGTCTGTTTTGACCCCACATCAGAAGCACAGGTTCTCTATAGCTTTATTCCAACTCCCCAGTAAAAAAGGATCCACCCTCTTGCTTTGAGAAGGCTCTTCAACTACCTTGGCAGCAGACTGGTTCCTGATTAATCACCCTCAGCCCTGCACCCCTTTTCATTTGCCCTTCTCTTTATCCTACACTTTTCCCTTCAGCTTGCCTTAAACAGGAGTCCCTCACTCTTCTTGTTCCCATTGTCAGTCCTTACCCAGTTCTTGTACTGCAGAAATATTCATTGGACAGGTTCCCACCTTCAGGAGGAGCCTGTGTTCATAACAGGGCTTGTGGCATGCTGCAAGCCACCCCATGTCTGTCCCTTCTAGAAGTTGCCTAGCAGGGTCCCATGTCTCTTCCTGCCATCCTGGCCCCTCTCTCAGCATCAAAACTATGAATCACCAGATCTTGAAATATCACTTACGGTTGTGCCACTATCTCCAGGGTGTAGAGCAGGCAGCTCAGGAGGAAGGGAGTCCACATTTTCATAGGAGAGCCCCTGGGAGGTGGATGTCTCTTAAGGGCAAGTCAGGAGAGAAGAAGGTGGGGTGCTTGCTTCTTCCAAGGTTGCCAGGCCACCTGCTGTTGTTACTGTTTCTCCCAGAGAACAGACAAGGAGAAGCCCCAAAGTTTCCTTTCTTCTGCTTTGTTCCTGTGTTTATAGTGCTCCAGGCACAGGGTTGTACCATTCAGGATGTTCCCCAACCAATCCAAGCTTTTTTGGACTCCAGCCTCTCTGCTCTCCTGCACCTTCCTCCCCCCCATGGATCGACTAGCATCATTCGGACAAATTGCCTTTTTATTTTGCTGAACAACAGCCTGTTTCCTGTTCAGTGTGCTGACCCTGCTCCTTGTCCCACTTGCAGCCTCAATCCCATTGTTTTGCCTTGAGATGGATTGTCTCACAGCCTCTTGGCAGGTGCACTCAACCGGATCTCACAATGAAGTCTTACGGTCACACTGTCCCCAAGTTTTTGAGTCTGTAGCTCCCTAAGCAGATCTCAGTCTTCAGTGGGAGATTGGGCTTTGTACAAAATAAGTGTATATAGACAAGGTGCCTACTGAATCCCAAAATAGCCCAAAACTCCATTTTTGGTCATTCTGGAAGATAAGCAAAGGAAGGCAAAGTGCTCCGCTCTTTATGGAGCGTTCCCTCATCCAGAAGGAGAGCACAGAAATCAGGAAGAGCCAGAATTCTCATCTTATCTCTTCCCTACAGATATTTTAGTTTGAACAGGAAATCTAACAACTACAATTAACTCCAGCCATATAACACACCCCTGTGTGTTCCACTATAGGAACAAATGACATACACATGCTGGGGGGAAATGGAGGTTGAGCACCAGTCAGGCAGGGCAACAACTGGATGGCTTGAGTTCTAAGGGGTCTTCTTCAGTTAGCAAGAGGGTGTGGTTCTAGCTCTAGATAATGGCAACACACTCATCTATCTAATTTGGGAGCTACTTTCCACATGCTATTTTTAAACCTATTACTCTAGCACTTGCACTGAACTTTTCCCTGATTTATGCTGACATAATTGACAAGAAAATCTGGTCCTTGAAACTCTTCCTCAAGCAAGGAAGCTCTTATATTTTAGTGTAACAGCCATTTCATATCAAAATACACCACTGATTTATCCTCAGGTACAAAACAGAGCTCTTAACTATTTAGGTCCTGAGATTATTTTCTTTTTCTTTAGGAAAGACTGATGCATGATAAGGAAATTGGCTTTCAGGGGGCTTTTTTCACATAGTGGGCAGAAGTATGTCTTTTTTTTTTCCCCTGGACTCTGTTCAGCTCTGAAATTCTGGTGCCAATGGCTTTTTCTCAAAAAGTGAAAGCGCACCTGGATAAACAAATGAGCAGGACCTGGAGCAGGAACATGAATCATTCTCTGTGGCACTGAGCTGCCCTTCATTTCTTTCCGTGGTTCTCAAAAAGTACAGGCAGTGCCTGCTGAATAGTCCCAGCTGACATTTGTTTGCCCACAGTAGATCCAGACAGTTCCATGGTACAGACTGGATCTTTTATAACAACACACAGGCTCACAATGGCAAAGGCATTTAGAATCCTGACTCCAATAGTTGTTTAGTAGGAGTAGACCCCAAACACCTTTGAAGTTCTGGACTTAGCAGTTGTTGGAAACATGCACCCTGAGCAATCAAGC
The DNA here is from genome assembly GCF_036417845.1 of Apteryx mantelli. Lineage (NCBI taxonomy): Eukaryota > Metazoa > Chordata > Aves > Apterygiformes > Apterygidae > Apteryx > Apteryx mantelli. Next base: position 136,405,730 of record NC_089978.1, read on the forward strand.
CCATCCAATGCCCAGACAATGAAGCAGAATAAAAAAAACATTGGAGCAGCTAAAACAAAGTTGCAGGCTTTGCGTGCCCCATTCAGTCAGCTCAGCCTTGTCTCTGTCTCCCATTACAATCATGATGGCCAGCTGCTCAAGTGTGAAAACCAGAGGGAGAGGTCTAGAAAGTGAATGCCTCTTAGCAGGGTTCTGTGCTCACTAAAACCTGTGGGAAGACACACTCTGCCTGGCTACTGTCTTGTGCTGCAATCCTTCCCCAGCCTGTGGAACCACTGACAACTAGGCCAAAGAACATGCTAGAGGCCTGCAAGCAATTGAGGCTGGATTTGTGTCTCTGGAGGCAGAGAGTCAGTCCTTGACGCTGATGTACTGGAGCTTGATCCCAAGCTAGATGGAAGTGTGCACACTACAGTCTGCAGGATGAATCACCTTCACCTCCCAATTTTGTGAACGATAAAAAGACAAGTTTGATGTTCAGCATCAACCTACTCCTGTTTTAGGCAGGGAGGGGGATGTTTAGGCCACAGAGAAATCAGCGGGTTTTGCACCAAAGTGTTATTTTTCTGTCTTTAAATTCTTCTCTCTGGAACGCAGCCACTTCCCTCCAAATATTCCCTAGTAGCCAGACACTACAGGTACTACAGTTTAAGGCAGAGAAAGAACATTTTGAAAGAACCAGAAGAGTTGTTAAAAAAGTGAGGATAGAAATTGCAATGGATACTGAGTCAAAATTGTCACTACATTCAATTTTTACACAGTGTGTGTACACAAACACATATGAGTGTGTGTGTGTGGGGGGGGGGGTTATGAACTCCTCCTGAAATAATGGGCTGAGGTATTAGCTAACCCCTCTTGGGTTCAACAAGGAACAGGTGGAATGCATGTGTGTGCATGACCACTACAGCAATTACTTTCTCAATAAACGTCTATTTCAGAACACAAGAACTTTTATCAGATCTGTTGCCTGTACTTTGCTAAACTCTGCAAAACAGATGATCAGAATGTTGTGGCATTGTCAGTGCTAAGTGGGGTTCTTCCCCCTCCATAAAAGCCCAAGCTCTACTAGTGATGCTCTCTAAGTACAAATACAAATAACAGGTGCACATCTGATTGGCTCCATTTCTGGAGGGTTTTTTAGTGTCAGCAAGGGCACAGACATGGCTAGAGACAATGGCTGGGGGAGAGAAGGCATTTGCAAGGAAAGCTGCAGTACTTGTGAAGCAGTTTTAAAAATGTTTCAGAGAAAGTAGTATCCTCAGGAAAATCCTGTCCTGCTGAGTTGAACTCTTCATTGTTTATGGACTGCTGAGGAAACAGAATAAAAACACCTGGCTAAACAAAGGCACAGAAACAGGGAGAAAGTGACACCTGGAGTCAAGCCAGCCTCACTGCAGCCACTTATGGCACTGCACAGGACACCAGTAACATCTAGATGCTGAGCTGAATCTACACAGTCATTCTGGTCCTACTAACCTGCATATGAAACATGGAGCAGGCTTTCAGCAGCCTGCCTTGCAAGCAGATCTCCTCAGTGCATATGGAGATTGTTCACTCTTAACCAAAAGAACTTGTAATGCTTCTAGCTTTGCCTCACAGTGGGGAGTTGCTGAGACTTCAATTACTCTGGAACCTTGAACTTGAAATTTAAATCCACTGTCCAAATCCCCTGTGCCCAAACCCCCACAGATCCCAGCCACACCTCAGGGCCTCGTCTTAAGAACTTTCAGGGCTGTAGCCAAATCCAGACCCCTCACCCTTCCCCCATCCCAGACCTTCCACCCCTAAGTCTGCACACATAGCTTTCACACTCTCACAGCCAGCTCTTGCAAGGTTCTGTGGAGACCTGTCTACACAAACACCCAGCTCTGCCAGTCTTGAAAGATCCTAGACCATAAGCTGGAGTCCCTCAAATCATGAGGTTTTATTTTTAAAAGCAGTGAAAGATGCTGAATTTTCACCTGTCCTTTGGTTGTTGAATTGCCCCTGCACATATTCACCACACGTGACAAAGAACCTGCTCACTCCCCCACAGCTCACTAGGGTATATGGGGTCAGTGCTTGTACACCATCCTTGCCTGACAGCTTATGTTTCCTTCTCTTCCCCACAAAACAAACAAACAAACAAACAAACAAACAAAAAAACCCACCTTTTCTCCACAGTATGGCTCATTACTCCTCCTGGGTCTTTCCACCTCCTCTCTCTCTCTCTCATGGGACTGCATGGAACAGACTGGGAATGGAAGCTAACACAAGATGGGGTGAAGCACAAAGCTGACTCATCTTTGCCCATGTGATTAGAGAAGTGGGTAAGGAGCAGACCCTCCCATTGTTCCCAGAAAATGTTGTTTTTCCCACCAGATTGTGATATCTCTAATCCTCAACCAATTGCTCTGGTTCAGACATCAGGGCACACAGCAAAGGGAGGATACAGCTGGCTAAAAAAATCCAAAACTACCAATCCTCCAGAGGACTTGCATTTGAAGAACAGATTTAGTGCCCTCCAGGATGAGGAGGAGATGGGCATGGCTGCCACGGAAGCAACTGGGACAACAGACCCTGTGCCTTGCAGAAACACCTGGAAGAAGCGTCGGGTGATTGTTGTGGGTGACTCCCTGCTGCAGGGGACGGAGGCACCTATCTGCCGACCTGACCTCTTGTCTAGAGAGGTTTGTTGCCTGCCAGGGGCTCACGTACGAGATGTCATCGAAAGACGCCAAGGCTTGTCCACTCATCAGACTATTACCCTCTGCTGCTCTGCCATGTGGGCACTAATGACACCAAGGGCAAACTGGAAACCATCAAACAGGATTTCAGAGCTCTGGGGGTGGTGGTGAAGGGTCTGGGAGCCCAGGTCATCTTCTCCTCAATCCCGCCAGTGAGGAGGATGGAGGAGACTGACTTTCCAAGTCAACAACTGGCTGCGCCGCTGGTGTTGGCAAGAGGGTTTTGGTTTCTACGAGCATGGGCCCCTGTTTGAAGATCAACAACTGATGGGGAGAGATGGGATCCACCTCACTAAGCGGGGCACGTGTGTCTTTGCCAACAGGTTGGCCAACCTGGTAAGGAGGGCTTTAAACTAGGAAAGATGGGGGAAGGGGAGAGTTATAGTGACAGGGTAGTTGGCAAAACATGGCTCAAGTCGGGATGCCTCCAGCGGGTGCGTGCAGCCAGGGAAGTGCGCATGGGCTGTGGCTGTGGAAGATCCTCTTGTATCCCTCCTGGGAAACCTGCATGCTCAATCAGCGCTCTGAAATGCCTGTACACCAATGCACGCAGCATGGGAAATAAACAGGAAGAACTAGAGAGCTGTGTGTGTGGTTGCAGGGCCATGATCATGAGCTCATGCAATTACAGAGACGTGGTGGGATTGTTCACATGACTGGAGTGCTGTCCTAGATGGCTACCTGCTTTTTAGGAAGGACAGGCCAGGAAAGCGAGGTGGTGGAGTTGCTCTTTAGGTGAGAGAGCAACTGGAATGTATCGAGCTCTGCCTAGGGGTGGCTGAAGAGCGAGTCGAGAGCTTATGGGGAAGGATTAAAGGGCAGGCTAGCATGGGGGACACTGTGGTGGGTGTTTACTACAGGCCACCTGATCAGGGAGAGGAAGTGGCGGAGGCCTTCTACAGGCAGCTGGAAGTAACCTCACGATCACAGGTGCTGGTTCTCATGGGGGACTTCAACCAGCCTGATATCTGCTGGAGACACAACACAGCTAGGCACAAACACTCCAGGAGGTTTCTGCAGAGCATTGGTGATAACTTTTTGACACAGGTGGTGGAGGAGCCAACAAGGAGAGGTGTGCTGCTGGACCTCGTATTAACAAACAAAGAAGGACTGGTTGGAGATGTGAAGGCTGGGGGCAGCCTTGGGGGCAGTGACCATGAGATGGTGGAGTTCAGGATCCTACGAGGAGGAAGCAGGGCAATAGGTAGGATCACAACCCTGGACTTCAGCAGAGCAAACTTTGGCCTCTTCAGGGACCTACTTGGAGGAATCCCATGGGTTAGGGCCCTAGAAGGAAGGGGGGTCCAAGAGAGCTGGTTAATATTCAAGCATCACTTCCTGCAAGCTCAAGATCAGAGCATCGCTATGAGTAAGGAGGCAGGAGCCCTGCATGGCTGAGCAAGGAGCTCCTGGCAAAACTCAACCAGAAGAAGGAAGTATACAGAATGTGGAAAGGGGGACAGGCCACTTGGGAGGACTATAGGCACGTTGTCAGAGTATGCAGGGATGTGACGAGGAAGGCCAAGGCCCATTTGGAATTAAATCTGGCAAGGGATGTCAAGGACAGCAAGAAGGACTTCTTTAAATAGATTGGCTACAAAAGGAAGACTAGGGAAAATGTGGGCCCACTGCTGAATGGGGAGGGGCCCTGGTAACAAAGGATACAGAGAAGGCAGAGATACTGAATGCCTTCTTTGTTTCAGTCTTTACTGCTCAGACCAGCTCTCAGGAATCCCAGATCCTAGAGACCACTGAGAAAATCTGGAGAAAGGAAGACTTTCCCTTGGTTGAGGAGGATGGGGTTAGAGATCATTTAGTGAAACCTGACACCCACAAATCCATGGGCCCCGATGGGATGCACCCACGAGTGCTGAGGGAGCTGGCGGATGTTATTGCTAGGCTACTCTCCATCATCTTTGCAAGGTCCTGGAGAACAGGAGAGGTGCCTGAGGACCGGAAGAAAGCCAGTGTCACCCCAGTCTTCAAAAAGGGCAAGAGGGAGGACACAGGGAACTACAGGCCAGTTAGGCTCACCTCCATCCCTCGAAAGGTGATGGAGCAGCTCATCCTGGGGCCATCTCTAAGCATGTGGAGGAAAAGAAGGAGATCAGGAGTGGTCAGCGTGGCTTCACCAAAGCAAAATCATGCTTAACCAATCTGATAGCCTTCTATGCTGGAATGACTGCCTGGGTAGATGAGGGGAGAGCAGTGGATGTTGTCTACCTTGACTTCAGCAAGGCTTTTGACACTGTCTCCCATAACATCCTCATAGGCAAGCTTAGGAAGTGTGCATTAGATGAGTGGACAGCAAGGTGGCTTGAGAACTGGCTGAATGGCAGAGCTCAGAGGGTTGTGATCAGTGGTGCAGAGTCTAGTTGGAGGCCTGTAGCTAGCGGTGTCCCCCAGGGGTCAGTACTGGGTCCAGTATTATTCAACTTATTCATCAGTGACCTGGCTGAAGGGACAGAGTGCACCCTCAGCAAGTTTGCTGATGATACAAACCTGGAAGGAGTGGCCAATACCCCAGAGGGCTGTGCTGCCATTCAGAGAGACCTGGACAGGCTGGAGAGCTGGGCAGAGAGGAACCTCATGAAGTTCAACAAAGGCAAGTGCAGAGTCCTGCACCTGGGGAGGAATAACCCCATGCACCAGTACAGGGTGGGGGCTGACGTGCTAGAAAGCAGCTCTGCAGAGAAGGACCTGGGAGTGCTGATGGACACCAAGTTAACCATGAGGCAGCAAGGTGCCCTTGTGGCCAAGAAGGCCAATGGTATCCTGGGCTGCATCAGGAAGAGTGTTGCCAGCAGGTCGAGGGAGGTGATCCTCCCCCTCTCCTCAGTCCTGGTGAGGCCACATCTGGAGTACTGGGTCCAGTTCTGGGCTCCCCAGTACAAGAGGGATGTGGCACTACTGGAGCAAGTCCAGCGAAGGGCTACAAAGATGATTAGGGGACTGGAGCATCTCTCTTATGAGGAAAGGCTGAGAGAGCTGGGCCTGTTTAGCCTGGAAAAAAGAAGGCTGAGAGGAGATCTTATTAACGTGTACAAGTATCTGAAGGGAGGGTGTCAAGAGGATGGAGCCAGACTCTTTCCAGTGGTGCCCAGTGACAGGACACGAGGCAACGGGCACAAACTGAAACACAGGAAGTTCCATCTGAACATGAGGAAAAACTTTTTCACTGTGAGGGTGACAGAGTACTGGAACAGGTTGCCCAGAGAGGCTGTGGAGTCTCCTTCTCTGGAGATTTTCACAACCCGCCTGGACGTGATCCTATGCAACGTGCTCTAGGTGACCCTGCTTGAGCAGGGGGGTTGGACTAGATGATCTCCAGAGGTCCCTTCCAACCTCAACCATTCTGTGATTCTGTGATTCTGTAATCCAAAAGCTAATGAATGATTCCTCTTCTATAACAGTGTATGTCACTATTTTTCCTAATGCATTCACTCACACATTCTTCACACACTTCCACACCTGTGCGCTTACCTCCTTTTGATCTCTCTACTTCGCTATGCATTTGGCATGTGAATTCTTGCTATAGCTGGAGTTCTTTGTAACTCTTCGATTCAAATATCCCATGTGATTATCTGAAAGTCCAGTTGGGTTCAGCTGAACTACAAATCTCTTATTTCAACTCAAGTCTTTTGAGCTTTGCTCCATGTCACTGTGTTTCACCCAAGGGGCACTGCTGCAAGAAACCTGAACTAACAAGGGGAAGGAGGGAGCAAAGGAGTCAAACTTGAATGCTTTCTTCTCTTCCCTTGAGAAATGGCCCTGAGATTAGCACAAATTCAGAAGGTGGCAGGCTCCCAGGCACACTGTAGCTTTCTCCTAGGCCACTTATCCCAGCTCGGCTTAGCTTATTCTAGGTGACAGGCAATCCCAGCTGCCACCTCAAAGGCATCTGAGGCAAACAGATGCTTCAAAATGGGTGACTGTTTCTCTGCCACTCAGCATCCAAGAGCAAGATCAGGGAGAGCAGAGAGAAAGTTCTGGAGGAGAGGTGAGGTCATTTCCAGTTTCCCAGGAGCTGGGATGAGGTTTCTCTATGTAGCTGGCATTACTATGTGCAGGTGTTGGTACAAAGAGGATCCCAGAGAAGGTGTCCTCTGAAGGTAGATGAGCTAAAACAAGAGCAAAGAGAAAAAGGCAACCCCACACCCCCACTTTGGCTTTTACCTCTGCTCAGACAACTTCTGGAAAGATGCAGCTTCACAGAAGCTGCAGAAACTGGAATCACTCCCCTCTCTCTCTCCGTGCTAAGAGGACAGAAGCTAAACTGTGAGACATACAGAAGGGTGGATTCACCCTTATGGTAATGCAAACTACAGAATCAACCAATACTTATTGCTTAGCTACATCTGTGCTAGATGGCAGTAGATGATGCTCAGTAGGATCAGCCTCCAAGCAGGACTGGGGTCCACATCCTATACTGGTGACTGCACAATGCTGCTGGAGTGGAATTCAGTGCTGGGAGAAGTGAATGCCAGGTGCATGGTTCAGTTACACTGTCTCTATAACAGTTTGCTTCTGCACTCTCCTCCAAGGTAACTCCTCTGTTATGGAGCCCAAACACATACCACAGTACCCAGACTCATGATTTATATTTTGTTTTCATTCTTTTTACAAGCAGGAAAATCTCTGGATTAAAACAATCAGAATTAATCAGACACCCAAATAAATTCACCACAAAATATTCCGTCAGGATAAGGAACAAGGCTTGGGCTGGGTTTAATCCTGAAATCCAACTTGAGATCTGCCCCAGCACCAATATCCCAAGCCCACTGAGGCATGACTTTCCAGGAGGCACATGCCCCATCATCCCAGAAGCAACAATGCAGCAGCCCTGCTGATCTGGGGCATCTCCCACTACTGGGATCCCTGTGGGCTGAAACAGAGAACAGTAAGAGAGCAGACCAGATGCTTTGAGGAATGAGGGCAGGGAGAGGGAGTATCCCAGAGAGAAAATAATGTAACCCAAATGATTAACTCTGGGATGCGAACAGCTTGGGAGCCCAGGCCCTCACTAAGGACTCTCAAGGAAAGTGTTTATCTGGTTTGATCAAGTGTCTTTGTTATATCTCAGCCTCTCCCCAAGAAGAGGTGAAACTCTCCATAGCCAAATTGCATAAGCTTAAACTAGGACCATGAATTCTGCTTGGAAGTTCTTCCAGAACAGTACAAACTGCCTATAAGCACTGTCACTCCGTTGGTAGGCAGACCCATGCACTATACCAGCCCAGATATCCCTGTGGAGAATCCCAGAAAGAGCACATGACTTTTCACAGCAAGGACACAGGGTAATCGCTTCATGTCTGGCCTACCGGGCAATCCAGCAAAGATGACACTACAAAGTCCAGAAAACAGAGGGCAGAGAGTAAAGTCCCTGGAGGCCTAAGGAATTCCAGTGCAGTCCTAGATGAAGGGAACATGCTGAATCAGAGATACACAGGGCTCCCCTGAGGCAGGAAGAGATGGCTGGGTTGTAGAGGAAACTTCATGAAGCTGCTAGGTCTGTACAGGGGTTGAGGAAGGGAACAGCAAAAATCTTGGTGGGGCTCACACCTACCTCAGCTGCAGAAAACATTATAATCAGCCAGGGCCTGCTCCTCTGTAACAGGACAGGAGAGACCTAAGTTACCCTTGCATGGAGCCAAGCACAAAGTCCCAGCCAGCCCTAATGCCCCATGGTTCCACACTCACCTGGATGGTAGTAGTCATAGACCCTGACATGCCCTGGCTTCAGGTTGGTCACCCCAATCTCCTGTTCCAGATGCAGGACATATATCTCAGACTTATGGCTCAGCTGGAGAAGGGCAAATGACAGTTCACTTAGGAGCTGTGTCCATTATTCCTCACCTAAATTTGATCCTAAACATAGGCAGTAACAACTCTGTGGAGTCAAAGACAGGACTTCAAGACGAATCTTGAATAGCCTACAATCCCCCCTGCTATCCCAGCCCTGGATTCTCCACACAGCTCTGCTAATGTCCTCCACTCCTGTCCTGCAGCTTCTCTAACAGCACACACATACCTTGTCCAAGTAGATGGCAACACCTGCTTGGGTTTCCTCAGTTCTTCTCACAAGATGCCAGTGCTGCAACTAGGACAGGAGAGCAGAGGAAGGAACTAACTTGGGTCTTTTGGAAAGGCAAGTGTGAGACATCCCAGCAAGGTTTATCTAAGCCTGAATGGGCAGGTTCTCATCCACTCATTTCCATACTTATGTTGGGCTCTCACCCCTTCCAGGCTGAGTTTCCTGCAGGGTCACTCAGCTCCTGCAGGACTCAAGGACAGGAACATAACCTAGATAGCTGTCAAGAATTTGCTGAGCCAGTTGGGCCAGAAGGATTACCATCCTCAAGGCACAAGAAAGGAGCTGACAATAAATGTTCGTGTTTAGTTCAGTGTCAGAGGGGAAGAGATGGTGAGATTGCTCAAGAGAGAGCCAGACAACTCCTTTCTACATAACCCCTCTCTCCCTTGGGGCATGAATGGTCCCACTGACACCACATGATTATCCTGATTCCAGGCTTCTTACAGATGTCCTAGATCCTGCAGCCAGGATGAACCCAGACAGAAGGGAGACCTCCACAATCACCATGTTGGAAGTAGCTCTGTTCCCAGTGTAGCTGGGGAAGAAAATCAAATAGTCAAGAGGGTCCCTCCCAGCTCCTCCTTCCCTCCACCACCATATCATGTGTGCAGGACCTTGAGCCAGGCAGCCCAGCTAGGACCAGGGCCAAAGCAGCCACACTCCCTCTCACAAGGGACAGAAGATGGCTGCACTGCTCTGAGCACCCCCAATCTGAGCTGACTACTACTCCTCTCCCTAGCAAGAATCAAACCCCTTAGAAACTCTTCCCCAAAGATGCCTGTATCTTTCTTTCCCACCCCTTCCATCTGCAAATTCACCCTCTGGACCTTCTGCCCAAAGTGTCTGGTGCCTCCATTGCAGCCAATAAGCCCCCCCTCAGCTCTCCAGCCATGCCTGGTCTTCCTTCCCAACTGGGGCTGTGTCTTTGGAGTCACCTGACATTGACATAGACAGTAACAGAGTGTATATCATCCTTGGTGCAATTGACTGGCTTGGTTTCCACTCTCAAGGCAAAGGATGTGGAGGCCTGTGGGGAGGGCGTGTTGTACCTCAGCACCATCTGCAGGGAGAGATAAAGATAGAGAATAAGACATGGATAATTAGTTCAATATCACCTATCATACCTCTTCACTGACTATGCTAACCTTTAAGCTAGGCACCACAGACAGTTACTGGATAAACCATACACAATGAACAGGACTAACACTCCTTCCAGTACCAGAAATAAAGATCCCTCAGAATGGAAAACTTCCATGATCCTTCCAGCTGCGGTTCCTTCTCCTCTCCCTTCTGCTTGAAACTAGTCAGGCACACAGCACTGGAACCACTATGCAAGATTTCCATTCACCAATACCCTGGGAGCCATGGTAGCATCAGTGTCCTCACATTTGGACACACTGTATCTCAGAGTCTCCCATGCCATGCAGGCTTATTGCAGTGTGGACAGGCTGGGACTGAAGCCTAGTTAAAGCACATTTCCTTGTATGTAGTTGCAAGGGAGACTCTTATTTGATAAGATAATGAGCAATAGGCTGACATAGCACAGTCTGCAGTAAGGGGGCAACCTACCCGGGTAAAGACGCAACAGCTGCCATGGGCCTGCACAGAGAACTTTCCTGGGATTTCTGTCAGTGCCACCTCCTGCACCAATAGCCGGTTCTGATGGGAGATTTGGAACTTCCTCCCAAAGCCTCTTTGGGACTTCACCCTCACTTCTGCAACCCCTTTCGTGCTGTATGTCAGTGCTGCATACTTGGCCAAGGCCTGCAGAGCGACTACTGTGTCCTGAAGAAGAAACAATTCCATGTTTGCACATTTGCCTTTTTAGGACAGATCTGCAGCTCTGAGACCAAAAGACACTTGAACTCGCCCTTCTGAGGATCTCTGTGCACAAGGACCTTTTCCTCAAAGCATTCACACTGTTAACAATCACATTTGCAAAGATCCTGCAGAGATTCTTTCTCAAGCCATACCATCTTACCCAACCCTGTGTTACCTGTGTTGAGGCAAACCCTCCATATGCATTCTGCTGCCTGTTGAGCCAGGCCACAATGCCGGATGCTGTGATGAGATCAGCCCCTGTGACATTTGGCTTGGAGAGCAGAGCCAAGAGGACGTAGGCTGTCAACTCCACATCTACAGAAAGTGGCTGTGACCAAGGGCTAGTGCTGGGTGCCTTGGATGGGGTCTGACTCCAATGGATCTGCCCACCTGAAAAAGGAAGAGAGTGGATAACACTGAGGACTATCAGAAAAGAAATCCTCAGGCCTAGGAGGCACAGTGGCTAGAGTGCACGCAGACGATTGAGTAAATACTTCTTGGCTATATACATCACTGAGTGAACCCCAATCCCATGTATGCAGTATCTATTCTGCAATACCCAGCACTCCATATTACATACTAAAGACCCATTTTTCGAGGTGATGATCAAAAACTAATATGCCAATAATCTGTATACACAGTAACTCCCAGACATCTCACTCCTCCACTATCTTCTTTGTCAGGCCTGCTAGCTACCTGTTACTAGCTAGCTACGCACTAGCTAGTCCTGAGGGTCAGGCACTACAAGAGGTGGGGTAGCTTGCCTACTGCTCTGGCACTTTGCAATCCTGCATGAGAAACCCCACTTTTCTCAGGGCCCAGCCTCCACTTCAGGAACCCAAAAAGGGCTAGAGATTTGAAATAAATCAGTGCCCACACCACAGTACTGCCACCACGTACCTTAAGTTTGCAGACTGGTTTTCTGAAACACCAGACAGGAATTAAGACCAAGGGGTAAGGCTATGGTCCTTTCAGTCTGTGTGTGACCAAGGCCTCATAAAGGCTAACTGTCCCTTCTCTGATGTTCACCTGGCACTGAGGCTCCCATACCTGCTCTGATTGCCTTTTGATCAAGTATAGCGAGTAGTTCTTGCGTGCGATGAGTGTCCTTAGCCAGGGCAAAGGTGTAGGCCAGCAGGGCCTGTGTGTAAGTGCTGGTAGTTTTGGGAAGAGAAGGAGTGATACAGCCCAGAGCCTTGCGCACCACTTTGCTCTACAGAGAACACATACATTGACATTGGTCACTCAGATACACATACATGTGGCAGGCAAACTCAAGGTACACAAGCAAAAGCATGCATTAGCATATGTTGACATAGAAAGCACCTCCTACATTTAATCGTGTGTCTCAGTGGGGTCGAGCCTGCACTCTTCCCTTTATTTCACTGCAGCACCACTAAGCAACGTGTCTCCAGCTCTATGCTGAAAGTGCTTGACAGAGATCCCCTGGCTACCTCTTCTTAGCTGGTCACAGGCTTCAGCAGTGCTCTGTCAGTGAAATGAACCCTCTTACTGCTGAAACATCACCACCACATCTTACTTTCCCAGTCAGAATATAACAAAAGCAACAACAAACAATTCCAAATGCTTATACCTAGCCTGGTAACCAGGATTACTGTGTTTAATTTACTTCTACAGTGCCTTACAAGGTCACTTGGATTTTCCAGTTTCCTTGGAACATCAGTACATTGTTAGCAGGAGGGGGTAAATCCACTGGTCTCAGCAGCATTGTGTTCCAGCATTCAGCTATACTGTTCCGAGCATGAGCCAAAGGCTCACAGTGGTTGCCCCATCTTTGTGCATCTCCAGCACTTTGTGGTCCCCCTCTTCCAGGGGCCTCTTTTCAAGTACAGTGAGGATCAAACAAGGGCTACATTTAAAATTTATTCTGACACGTGACATGCTCCTCACCTCTTTCCCTTCTAGAAGGGAGAAAAGGTAATGTCTCTGTCTTCTGGGTGCTTTCTAGACAGTGGAGTAGTACTGCTGGATGCAGCCACTGATTCCCAGAGATGCTCATTGTATCTACACATGAAGTACCAGAAGTTCCCAGGATCAGACTGTGGCTTTTTTGTTTGCTCTCTTCTGGTAAAACAAAGCAGGATAGCTAAACTAAGCTCCTGTCATTTAAAAAAATCCCAGTTTTCTGCTGCTAAATGTAGTATCTACAAGTAGCACAGCAATGTTTGTATTCTGTAAATAACTAGAGCTAAGAATGGATTAGAGCAAGTCTGTGGCATTTGTTCAGGGGCTCCCTTATTATTTTATTTCTTAAATCATTTTCCCAGATGGTTAAAATGGAGGTAACAGCACTGGTCTTTATACAACCACCAAAATTCTAGTGAAAACAGTTGAATTACCAGCTATGAAGTGCCAACTATTATCATACATCTTAATACCTTGTCTAGGATCAGTCTGATATGTATTATTACCCTTTTGGCTCTCATGAAGTTAACACAAGAACTGACAGTGGCACTCTAGTGGAAGTGTTTTCATACTTACTGCACTCATTGTAGTGTTGACAGTAGCAGTCCCACTTGTATACTGCACAGAACTGTACCCTGTGAGCAGTCATGCGCCAGCTAAGGAACTGCTTCTCTATAACATGCTATTTTTTCCCAGCCAACATAAACAATATAGTTTGTTCCAAGGGATCAATTTCCAGCATGGGGTGGGGGTGGAGGCTTCTTTGAGTCTGTCTTGATTTTTGTCATACAAAGCATACCTTAATATAAATTTATTCAGGACTGTATAAAACATCTCCAGCCTTTTTCCAATATTTCTATACCTAAATGACTTTCATGAATCTTCTAAGTATGCTGTAGGGGAAAGTAAGTTCTGTTCTGAACCATACTGAGCACATTAACCTCTGGAGGACATCCTCAAACTCTTTCTCAGGATTTTGACCTCCAGAGATTGTGTATTCTTCGTAAAACCATTTATAATCCAACCAATGAAACTTCCTGGGTGCTATAACAGGTTTTATCTTTTCCACTTTATCTACCCACAGATCTGGGGCCAAGATGACCACTGTAAGACATGTTTTAATAAACTGCTTGTCTGTCATTACTTGTGACTGCCTTTTCATTGTCATGAACATTTTATCTGAAAACAATGGTCTTTGCGTGTGTGTCCAACTGAATAACTGTCTGGTTACTTTCAGACCAACAATTTCTTTAACTTCTGCTGTAAAAAAGTGTTCCTCACTCCATGGACAATTCTTTCTGAGATAAAAATACTCTTGTCAACTTTTCTGCAGCATGAGGAATTCCATGATGTCTCCTACCTTGTGGTAGCTTAGGTTTTCTAACATCACAAAGATCAGAACACTGGTCAGCCTCTGTGGATTCACTCTGGACACAGCAGCTTCCACTGATTCATCATGCAAACTGCTCTGAGGTTCTGTTTGTCTTCCTTTGGGGGATATTTCTCATGGATCTGGAGCACAATTTGGTTTCTTCTCAGGAACTCTCTGCTTTCCTTCTCAAATTACAAAACCAGCTTTAAAGATCTATTACAAACTCTTCTTTAGTTTTGTTTTTGCACTACCAGGATGAAAGTCCTTGTCCTTGTGTTTCACTCTGCTATGGAGCATAATACATGTCAAATATCTGTGATCCAGTTTCATAAAAAGCCTCCTTCATTCAAGTCAGCTGAAACTCAGACACTTCACAGAATCACTAAATCAAATAATTCAAGTCTGGAGGGACCTCAGGAGGTCTCCAATCCAACCTCTTGCTCAGAGCAGGGTCGGTTATGAGATCAGACTAGGTTGTTCAGAGAGATATCCTGTTGGGTCTTGAAAACCTCCAAGGATGGAGATTGCTAAACCTCTCTAAGTGACCTGTTCCAACACTTGATTGTCCTTATGGTGAAAAAAGGTGATCTAAAGGATGTCTGTTGTGAGGAAGAAGGTTAATTTCTAGCTGTCTCCCTTTCTTCTATGCCCATTGCTTGCAACCACAATGAAAAGCACTGCTCTTTCACTTACTCTTCATATTTCCAAAAAATTTTGCTTCTCAATGTCTTTAGCATTTTAGTTGATTATATTTTTTAATTGCCAGTACCACAGAGTCTAGTAATTAGTTATTATCCTCAGCACTTGTAAGAGGTCCCCCTCGTTATTATTTGGGTATGCAATTCCAATTTCCCTTTGTTCATAATATGTACCTCTCTGCAGCCCTCCTTCCCCAGACTTCCACTGTCTGGTAAGTAAACCACATTAAAATTTTATTATGTCTATTTATTTGGCTGCAAGAGCAGCCATGCCCACTTCTGCTCCCAAACAAATCACTGCTATCTGTGTATAGTGCTGTGTATAGAGCATGGGGGAGCAAGGCACAGTGGGGAGGAAACAGGAATTAGCAAGGTCTGGGACACAGGCATGCTGTCTAACCATGAACTCCAACAGTTCCTAGTAGCCTAACCCTACCTTCTCTCCCCTGCCAGCAATGCCCTCCCCAAGGGATAGTTGAGGCCTTTTCCTGAGAAATGATAAGTCCTTCCTCCCCCACCCCATCACTTTGTTCATGAACCTCTCCAGGATGCTCTGTTGTGGGCCTCAGTGTCCCCATTGAGGTCTTCAGGATTCAGATCTGAAGGCAAGAGCATGGGAAAGAATCCCAATATTTACCTTTGGTGTCTCTCCTGTCTCTAAGTATGCAGCAGTGATATAGGCAGCCAAGGGAACTTCTCCATCCACACCTCCCTGCATAAATATAAACATATGCAAAACATGCATAAATATCCAAAAAGCTGGGAAGGGTAATACACAAAGGCCTGAAGCTTTTCAGCAAAGGTCCCACCATTCCCTGGCTTATTCGCATGCAAAAGAGAAGAACAACACACAAAACTGAACTAAAAAAATTGCTGGTACACTTGGCAAGAACCGCTTTGAGTATGTCCTTGAAGGTGCTCTGATCCCTACCTTCATGGTTGTATGGAAAAGTTGGCCCACATTTCTGAAGCAACCATTGGGAAGCTGATGGAGCTCCAGCCAGGTGAGAGCAGCTTGGATGCCCCTGTTGTCCAGGAAGATGTATGGTTTGGCTTGGTCAAAGCATTTTACCACAAATGCAGTCAGCCTGGTTGGGGAGAGAACAGAAAAAAAGGCATGTGAGAGGGAACACAAGCAGAATGAGATAGAATGAATGAGAAAGAGAGGGAAGAATAAGCAGAAAGAAAGAATCTACAGAGAAATTGAGAAAGAGGAAGAAAACCGTGAGTTTCAAACTGATAGGTGTCTTCTCTCCTACTGTAGTGTTATTCCTAATTTGCCTGTCCAGTGTCACCCTTCATCCCAAGGATAGTTGCACACCCCTGGAGTGCAACTGTAAAGCATTTGAAACACTTTGGGTCCAATATGACAAAAAGGATTCAATGCAGGAAGCTGCTCGCCCTGCACGCTGTCAGACAGCAGGTATTGGGGAGAGAGAACCCAGGGCTTACCAAGTATTACCATACTCATCCCTGGTACCAAATTCGCTGTAGGAACCATCAGGGTGTTGATACTGCAGCTGTATCTGGTACCCTAGGAAGTAGAACAGGACATTAGTACTCAGACCTCAGAATGGTATTTGCAAGGAGATCACAGGGCAGGGAATTGGGGGTGTTAACATTATAAGTGGTAGAGTACCCTGGGGGAAGGGGAGTATGCACCAGGGGTTATTAGTAGGGTGAACACAGAGGGAGGTAGAGGAGGAAGACAGGCCTGAAATCCTTGCCATTGCTCAGGAATCTTGTAGCCCTCTCCTTGATCTCTGGGGTCAGCTGCCTTGTCTTCTCCAGGTACTGCAGCACATAGACAATGGGGGCAAACAGCACCATGTTCTGCTCCCCACAGCCATGGGGCATCTGTACCAGGTGGTCTAGGTTCTGCAGTGCTGTCCCCATGAGGTCACCTGGAACAGAGAGTAGGCACCCTGATCACTTGCTGGGCCAGGCAGTTGACTATTCACCTCTGGCAATCTGTGACCAGTTCCTGGTAGTGCACCAGGCAACACAGCCCCAGCACAGCAAAGCAGGCACAGCTCTGTCCAGTCAGCTTATCAGCTCTGCTGTGCCCTACATATCAGCTGTAGACATTCCCATCCTGCCAGGGGAAGCCGTTAAAAAGAATGACCTCTCCCCTGTTACATGTTTTAGCCCATCTGAAACCAGGAAACACAGTCACATAAATGGGAGACAAAAGGCAGTGGAGCCTCAGAAATCTTGGAAAGGGTTTGGGGGGTTCTGGGTTTGGGCTTTCCTAGGGCTAAACTCAGATATACAGGATTTGGAAAGGTATTATCAAAGCTGAATTCCTTACCAGTGACCGAGATGGTGGCTCTAACTGAACCTTCAACGACCTTTAGAGGCAACATCAGGGACACAGACTCCTGTGCTGGATTCCCTGATACCAGAAGGGGCAAGGTGTGCAGGGAGGACAGAAAGAAAGAGATTTTGATAAAAACAGCTTTCAAAATCCCCAGAATCTCTCTGTTCGTGACTGTTGGGTGTTAATATCCCATTTTCCTGTCACAGAAGTTCCAGATCACCCCACAAATTCTGTCCCATCTCACCCTCAGCTTCCTCTGTCCACCTCATCATGACTGCACTGTCCTATCAGCCTTCCTTCTCAAGAAGGTGAGAGGATCTTCTAGAAAACCTCTGTGGCCAAAGGCACCTTCCTGCTTTTCTGTACATAAGTTACCGCATTTCATTTCAGATTTCAGTTGCAGGGATATGTCCTCTCCATGCTCCTAGTGCTCTCAAAATCTGCCATATACCATAAACTTCAAGACAGCAGCAGAAATCCAAAGTCACATCCTCCAACCTGGCCATGTTCAGTAGTCTGGCTTCATTTCCACAGGTGGAAAGACCTCAGGCTGTCACATTAGTATCAGGAATGTTTATGCTAAAGGATTGGATCCCCTTGTTCTAACCAGGAGAAGCTCCTGGTGGCATCGGAATTAGAGTATGCCTCTGTAGTTTGACCAGTTTGACAGAGGAAATATTCCAACAAGTGGAAAGACCCAGGAGGTAGCTAGCCAGGGAGAAAGGGAATGAGCACACTAAAAGGGGAAAATTATCTACCTTTTTGGGGACACAGGATGGAGCTGTGAGCCTTCTCTACCAACACTCCCTCTGGCTGTTGGAGCATATAAAAGTAACATTAATGAGCAGACAGGAGAGAAGCAGAATTACATGTGGATTAGAAATAGGTATGGACAAAACCCTGGTTCAGGCTCAATCACCAGCTGGAGTAATGTCTCTGTCACATAAAAATTAAAATTATTGACAATTATTTTAATTCCAGATAAGAAAACAATATGTATTTTCAGAATAACCTGAATTCTGAATGTATGTGGAACAGATGGTTTAAGATTCAGTGGAGAGCTGAGGAGGCTCAGCTGAGGAGGGAGGACATGAAAGAGGGTATGTATTTAAAGTTTTCCATTTAGAAGCCTGACCACAAGCAGAAGAATGGAGGATGGCATGAAGCAGAGGATAACCCCATACCTCCCACATCCATCAGCCCTCACATCTGGGCCCAGATCAGGCCTTGAGTCTCTAATTACATGCCTTGAATAGCAAGGGGCAACTCCCAAAATTAACCTGCACACCATCTGGGGATTGCACAAAGCCCACTTGTAGATCCAGGTAACAGAAGAGCTTGTCTGACCCGGACTAGAAGTAGTTTGATGATTGTATCTTTCTGTCCTTGGGCTGGGACAAATGGTATCTCTTTGCCACAGAGCTCTTTGGTGGCCACCGCCTCTGTGCTCAGGGTGATGTTCATTAGCCCTGAAAATAAAGAAACATTTAGTGCAGCAAATATCTTATAAGAAAGTGTTTTCCATTAATACAATTGAAGTCACCTGTGGGCAGCAAAAAATTGGATCAGAGACCTAGATATGGGAGGTTCTATACCTCTTACCACAGAGTTATGAGTATTTAAGTCTTTAGAATGAATGCAAACTAGTACCCTCAAGTTAACAAGACACACACCCCAGTTCCTTCACTTCGTGCCAGCTCTTACAAAGCATCTCCACCTTGGCCCCATGCCTTCCCAACTCCACCACCCCAATTCCCTGTTATCCTCACCCAGTTGCTTAGCTGTGACACTCCATTGAAATGTCTTAGCTTCATTGGCACACAAGCAGCTGCTGTAGACACAGCCTTTGCATGGCTTCAGCTGGAAGTGTGTGGACTCCTCTAAGGTCACTTGGATCTGAAGGGGCAGCAGGGATGGCAGATGGTGACAAGACACATCTCACCTTTCCTAAAATAGGCCATGGACCTTAGCCATTTCCTACCCACCTATACCCTGCTTTCCTTGCAGAGCCTCTGGTAGGGCTCACCTTCATGCACCGCTGCAAGTAGTTGAAGACTGCGGCCTTCAACATGAAGGTCTCCCACTGGATCACAGAAGATGGCAGTGTGAGCTCCACAAGAAAGGGCTTGAAAACAAGCAGGCTGGAGGTTGGTGCAAGTCCAAAGCCGTGACGCCCTATGCAGAACATCCCTGCCTTCCATTCTGTGACGGTGTCAGGCACAGTTACAGTGATATTCTTGTTCCCGCTGGGACTGAGGAGAAGTGGATAGTAATAGAAACGTTTAACAGAATCCCACTCTATGCAGCAGCAGATCTGCACCCTTCTCCCCAGTACATCCAGTTTGCTAACCTAATTCAGAATTCTACTGAACTTGTAGCCCTCAGAACACAGAAAAAGCTCCCAGAGACACATTATTCAGCCGAATTAAATGTGCCAATACACACCATCCCATGAGCAGCTGAGGGGAGAAATATTCACAGTATTTCACCTATTTCAGATGTCCAATTTAGGCAGCTCAGTTCCACCCCAGCCTCAGATGCTTATATCAACAGAGCAACAATTTGACAGGGTGTTACCAGCCTGGAAGATGCCATCAGTCATATTCATCACTTTCCTCAGACAGCACTTGCCCTTTGTACATCTAAAAATGCTTTACAGCTGTCAGCAGTTTTATTTTTCTTGGCCCAGGGATAAAGAACCAGGAAAGAGAAGAGCAACAGGACTCTGCCAAGACCAGCAGAACTTAGCAGAAGGGACTAGATTAAAGTCCAATATGAAGACAGGGCAGAGACTTGGCTTAAAGTGCCTGTGCCCAGATCACAGCTTCTGAAAGCACCAGACTGTTCCATGGCTGCTACCACAGCAGAAATTAAAGCAGCCCTCGCTAAAGTTAATGATATTTGTCTCCAATAATGGGAAGCATTTACTTTCCCCTAAAGAATCCATTTGCCAGGCACATGCAATCAGTGATATCAGTGATATCTTTGGTTGCTCTGATCAGGCTGGAGGACAAATTGTGTAGGAGATATCTTCCGGTAGTCAGTGGGTGAAAAGATGGATGTAGATGGAATTACAAGGGAGGTAAGGGGGGGGGGTGCGGGGGGGGGTGTCTCACCTGAGCAGATGCCAAACAAGAAATTCTTAAAAAATTCTTAAAAAGTCAGAAGTGAAAAATCTCCAAAGGTCCCTCTCCTGAGGCTCAGTGGAAAATGGCCTCCCACAGCAGCACTTTGCTCCCTCTCCTCTGTGATTCACTGCACACCCTTCCTATTTTGAAAACACCTGTTTGAAAAACAGTTTGCTTCCTGCTCACATAGGGAATCTTGGAGGTATAGGGAGCAGCAAGGAGGAAGGGCAGCAGAAATGCTGGATAGAAACTCCTTCTCTGGGACAAAAAGCACATACAAGCCATCTAGAATTCACCCCATGTTGCCCTGTCAGTGTTTCATCTCATACCCCCTCCAGGCCCAAGCACCTTCTCTCCTGCACTGGTCCCTCCCTCAGGGGACCCTGTCCACTCACTGAGGCTTCAGGCTTTCTGTCAGGACAGAATTCACAGTCCTGTGACAGGCTGCCGTATGGATCAGCTTCTCTTACATCCCAGGATACATCCCATATGCCCAGTTTCAGAACTGCTGGCCCACAGGGCTACTACAAACTGACTACAGACAGTAAACCAAACCTTTTCACTACACCACACCTGCTTTCCTATAAACGCATGCAGCCCGCTCCCATGAATGGATACTACTTTTGTATGATCATCTAGGAAAGAAAAATGCACTGGATGCAGATATCAGCTCTAATGAGAAACAGCCTGATAGTAATAAGCCCTATGACATGTGTCCTTAGGTGTTTTTCTCAGCAGCTTATAGTCTAAACCAATCCAGGCAACACTAAGCCACTCACACTAAGCCCCTCTGCTCAATTTACTTACTCCACAGAATACAAATCCCATATCCACGTTTCTGGGAAATACTTGTGAACTTTCTCTTCAGCTTGAGAAACAGGCAAATACTTAGTGGGCTGATAGGTAGTTGTTGTCAGATGCCCAGCTGAAAATAACAAAGACTCAGTTAGCACAAGATCCTCAGGTCCTAGTTTAGAGCAGATGAGCTCCAGCTCAGCTGAGGTTGCTCAGGATGCAGGTCATCC
This sequence comes from Apteryx mantelli, assembly GCF_036417845.1. Classification (NCBI taxonomy): domain Eukaryota; kingdom Metazoa; phylum Chordata; class Aves; order Apterygiformes; family Apterygidae; genus Apteryx; species Apteryx mantelli. The sequence continues at coordinate 136,426,840 of NC_089978.1, forward strand.
AATCAGCTCATGAGAAGCACTGCACTGGAACCTAAGGTGCTAGTCTAAAGTTTAAAATCGCGTGCCTCATTTGATAGGACTCAGGTGCTTTGGGACTTACTTGTGTTTGTAGGCACTGCAGGAAGGGCAAATATTCCCTCATCTCAAAGATGAGATTTGGGCTCTGGGCAACTCACTAACATTTCAGAGCTGGAAGCCATTAGTCCCAGAGAGCCTCATGTTTAGAGACAGGAAACATTTTCTCTCCTCCATTTGCAAATACAGCAACTATTGCTTCTCGTCTCACACACAGGACTGCTTTCCCCTGAAAGACTGAGCATCCCATATATAAGAAAGAACAGTTGGCAAGTGCTTACTGTTATATGCTTTATAGGGCTGGGCAAACATTAATATGGGCCTGGAAATAAACATCCCTGTTCCCTTCAGCATAGTTGTTGATTGAGTAGTTAGACACACTCTTGGTTTCTTGATATTGGTGTTGGACAGAATTTTCAACCCCATTTCCTACAGAAAAAAAGAAAGAATTGATGCACCAGAAGCTTGTCCTCCCCTCCTCGCCCTTTACCCTATGGCTTCCTGTTCCCTCACACAGTGGGGACTCAGCTGTCCTTCTGGCTTGATAAGTTATGCTCTTGCTTCAGTTAAGAAGGAATCATTTAGATCCTCGGCAATGGGCAAACAAGGCTTCCTGAGTTAATTTATCTGTCCTGAGTCAGACAAATTTATTCTTTTTCAAACACAAAGTCATTTAGATACTAGGTCTTATCAGCCTGCACAGTGCAATTCCTACTTATTTTTTTATATTTATTTATTTACTTTTATATATATATAAATATTTATTTATATATTTAATTATATAATTAATCCTGGGCAATCCAAATCTCTCATCCTATGGAGATTAAATATATGTGAAACTGAATTAAAGTAACCAATAATACATGGCATCCTGAATCATCCAACCAATGTGCAGTAACCATACAACAAGTTTCTTCTTGGTCAACAATTTCAAGTAGCTTATTCAAGGAACAAGTGAGTTTTAAGTGTCTAAACTGGACCTGTTCCCTATAACATCTGTAATGCCATCCCTAGGATATTGGTAAAGTCAGGGGATCACACTTCTCTCAATTCATGGATTACCCCAACCAGTCAACCATTATTACCCTGAATGCTGTAAACACATCAGGCTGATCAGAATCTGAGAACCCACACAAATGATCATCTTCAGACACTTGGCGAGGATACCTGGAGTTATAAACAGATGGGAACAGCCCATAGATCTGGGAAAGCAAGAAAGAGCAAACTACCAGTCAGTGAAAATAAAACCTGGCATTCACTTTCTCTAGTACATCCAAATCTGAATTGTTCCTAGCTGCCACGTATGAAAGCATGCCAGAAAGCACAGACTCACAGTCACTCTTCTCTGGTTCTCCTCTGAGAGAGCCAGCATGACTTGCTGAACTGAGCATGAGATCAGACAACAGAACCTGAGCATAGATTTGTCACTGAGTGACCTTGAGCCTTTTTCCTAACACATGTCCCCTAACCCTCACTCATGCCACAGTGAGAGCAATACTGATCCCTCTTGGCAGTGCTTTGAGTTCTTTGGGAGATAAGTACTGCACAGATGCAATAGCCTCTCCCTCTCTCTCTCTCCCTCTCTCTCCATCTTCATGTTAATATAATGGAAGGAGAAGAAGTCAGAGCAGGTTCACTCACCATGGAGTTGCTGAGCTCTTTTTCTGGCTTTAGTAGAAGAACACTCTGATCCACAGCCCTGACAGCACACATGGAGCCAGGAGCTGCCAGCAGGTGGAGACTGACCTCTGAATTAGGAAGGGTCTCATCCTTTGAGAAGCCCAGCTCCACCTGGAAGGGAATAACATATAAATGCAAGTGAGCCAGGCAGAACACAAGTGAGATCTCTGCTGTTGGCCATTCTACCACCTCCTGAGCAGGGAGAGGTCCTACATGAAGAGAGTTTCCAAGGACCCAAAGAATCTTCTAAGGATCCTCAGGAGTATTTAAGAAAACATAGGTTGGAGTTCTAAAAGGAAAGATGACACATCACATGAAAGACAGAGAGGGAAACAACTATCACCAGTGCAATGCAACTAACAATACTGGAGATATTACTGAGTCAGAACACAGCACTTTCTCTACCCAGCAAACCAGCCAGCCACCCCCACAGCCTTCTTTCTGCTCCTTTTGGAGTCCCAGATCAAAAACAGGCCTAATCTTTATCTCAAGACTCTTTGCGAGTTTGGTCTCAGTTTCCTGAAGCACTACTTGTTCTTGTTTGAATATGGCTGTCCACGGCAGATATACAGCTGTGAAGCAAGGCTGATTCCAGTCCTCAGAAGTTAGTCTTTGGAATGCAAAGCACAGCCAAGGAAGCAGATTCCCAGAGATTTCACAATGACCACAAAAGTTCAGCCCTTTCTGAATGGCTGGTAAAATCTACTTCCATCAGCCATTCACAGCTGTCTGTCCAGCATCAAATACCAGCAAGTCCAAGTGCCTGCTGAAGCAGTAGAGCAGCCCTGAGCTGTCCCAGGAGTCACACTAGTGCACTGAGTATGCCGGACTGTGATCCTGCTGGGTTGTACTTGCTATACAGGCCTACAGAGATGGATATACACAACAATTCTCTGCCTTTCCCAGACATTGCAGCAGCCCCCACAATGTTCAGCACATGCTTGCTCCCTACATTACAGCACTCTTCACCATTCACATAGTGCAGTCTACCTGACACAGCACACCACACAGTATAAGCCACACAGAACTACACATATTAAGTATTCTTCACAGTCTCTTCATTGATTGCAGCAGACACACGCACCTTCACACATTTAGTCATATCCTCAGACATGACTCCTACCTTATTTCTGAAACACATGGAGACACTGAAGACAGCAGAATCAGCGATGATTTTTCCATTAGGGAAGATGACATAAACCACAAGTGTTGGAGTTGGAGCATAGTTCGAGTCAAAGGTAAGAGGAATGGAGAAGAAGCCTTTCAGCACTAGATGGATGGGAGAGGGAAGGAGAGAAAGTAGTTTTGGTAATGGAAAGGGACTCTGATCAGCTTTTGCCATCATTCTGTATGTGCCTGTTTTAATTCCTTTCCTCAGGTCTTTCAGATCCAAGGAGATTTCTGGAGATCACTGAAACAATCAGCATGTCTCTGGACCTGCTATTCAAGATCAGCAGAAGAATCTTCCTGATTTTATTCACTGCCTCAAGGAGATGAAACAGCTCTTTGGAGTTCCAGCTTAGCTCCACAAAGTGTGAGAGTCTCGGACATCATTCAGAGCCTCCCATCACCAAAAACCTCCCATCCTATCACCCAATAAAAAGGTGTCCCAAAGCACTTTTAGGTAAAGAAAGGAGAGATGGAGAAGCAGAAGACAGTGAGTCAACACCCATCAAGATGATAAGCTGCAGCATCCTAACTACTCAAAGGTTATTTGGAAACACAACTGCAAATCAAAGGAGGAAGGTTTGAAAGAGGGTAAGTCTGGGGCTTCATGTCCCTTGCAGGGGCAACAAAAGAAGACTTCTTTGAAAACAAAGGCAACAGAGGTTGAACCTATAGGTTGGGAAATGCTGAGTGTTGACCTCTCAGTGCCAAGCAGCGCCAAGCAAAAGGCTAAGGGAAACATGCAAACTAGAAACACAAACTGCTCTGATCCAATAGAAAAAGGAGGAGCCATTTCAGCATTGCAAAGAGGCTTATACCACGTATCCAAGTAAGCAGGGATGTCACAGAACAGTGAGTGCTTGCTAGACACGAAACAGGGGAGTGCACTTACTTCTTGGCAGCCCAACCCAAACAGTCTTCTGACCTGCATGAACTATCCCGCCTTTCCCCATGACCTAGGGAAAAAGAGGGAAAGAGAAGGGAATGCCAGTCACATGGTCTTTGAAATCACTATGCAGACCAAACTGTCCCTGAACTTGGAAATTAAATGGAGGGAAGAGAAGAGAGAGGAAATACGGAGGTTAACTCACTTTCAGGGAGCAGAGAAAGCTCAGGAGATCAAGGGATTAGGACATAAAGATCTTCTTTTAAAAGGCACTAACTCTGGTATATGCAAAAGTCCTATGAAATGACTGATGATCTTTGGGGGAAGTTCTTCACATGGTCCAGTTCCTATTAACACTAGCCCACATAGTGAGTGAAGCAAAACCTATAATAAATGGATTTGACATCAGTCATCTTGGTGCAGAGGGATTGAATACACCTTTTGAGATCTCTTGGCTACTGAATGGGCTTTGTTAAATACAGGGCTGGGATCCACTGGCAGAGAGCAGCGCATATGAAGTGCTACTGCACAGGCATAGTAGGGTGCCTGCATACCAGGGCTAGTGCCTGAAACATTTCTATTCATCTGCCATCAGCCCCAAAGGGAGATGGAGAACAGCTGCTCAGGCATTGAATGTTCCCCAAATAGCTAAAAGCTCTTGCACCCATGAATATCCCTGGTCTATCACTGCTCCTGGGGTAGATAGCTGCTGCTGCAGCAGCAACAAATACCACTTGGGGAAGGACAGGTGAGGCACATACCTGCTCTGAACCTGGGCAGAGCCCAAGAGAAGGATGCTGCCTTTCCTGCTATCACTGCAGCCCAAAACCAGAATCCAGCCCCATCATGGCTGAGAATGAGCTACCTTTCCTGGGCTGAGACAAATTTATTGAATATTAGGCTTGAATCTGTAGGGGATGCTGCTCTTCTGTCTTAAGCTGACCCACCAGCACTTCCCCAGAAACTCACAAAGTAGGAGAAAATGACACGCTTAGGCCCATGTTCCAGATCTTCCTGGTAAATTCTGAAGTCCACCTGGACAGCCTGCTTTTTACCACAGGTTATCATTTCTGGCACACGGACAATAGTGAGAAAACTCCTGCTGGTGCTGTAGAATGGACGTATGAAATGAGTGGCTCTCTGGTAATTCAAATCAACTGTTCCAGGCTTTATATCAGAATCTTGATGCAGGACACTTGCCTGGTGAGACCAAAAAAATACCAAAAAAAAACAAAAAAAAAATCCAGTTAAGCTCTAGTTAAGCATTTCAGCTGGGGAATGAGAACCAAGATCAGATATTCCCAGGCTGCAGATCACCCTAGCTGTGGCTTGGTAGGAAGCTCAGGACAGGGCTGAGCAACACCATCACACAGGTCTCTGTGTGAAGAGCTCATGGGGAGAGCAACTGAGATCCAGAGAATAAGGTTTCAGGAGAAGTTGAGATCCAGAACATGCTGAGGTGTTTCAGGTTTGAATTATGGTCCTTCAAGAGGGCAAAGTGGAGATGTCAGTAGGGCAGTAACTAGCTCCAAGATGCATGCTTATCCCTGCCTTGCACAGTCAGTGAGACAGACCCTTCCTCACCCACCTCCAGGGAGGCTGAAGTACTGTTCCAAGCAGTCGTGTTCAGGCTAAATGAAGCTGTCCCAGAGTCCCCAGTGATGTACTCTTGCTGAAACTGCTGCTCACCATAGTTTTCTATGAGGAGGACTTTTTTGTACTTCAGTGACTTGCCTTGGTAATCGATGACTTTAATCTGAGAACACCGTGGGGAAAGAGAGGAACCCAGAAGAGTCTAATCAGTGGCTGGAATATCCTACTTCCCCAAGTCAATAGCAGCATTTCCAAGGTCAGCAAGGTCACCTTTCCAGCACTAACAGTATTATCAACATTGCTACTGGTCACCTCCTATATTTAACTTATGTTACCCTGTTAATTCATCTGTGTGATCTAAGTGTGATGAAACTCCCATACTCATGAGACAACCCCACCCCTCCCCAGCAGAAGGCCTCCCAGCTGCTGAAATTCCAAATGATTGGCATTTACACCACACATATGTGTCCTCCTATTACCTACTCCCTCAAAGTTTATTTGGCAAATGACAGTCTTGTTTTTTTTTTCTCACTTTTGATGATTCAAGATTTTTTTCTGGGAGTCATGCCCTCTCAAGGCCTTGACTGGAGGTGGAGCACAACAAGACATTGTTAGATAATGGTCACTGTGAACACATTGCTCTTGCTCTCTTCTCCAAAGGGCTGTAGCTGAGAATTACCTTCCCCCTGTACATCTCTCCAGCGTGGTAGTAAGAATTCACATCCTCAAACAAGGCCATCCCACCAATCTTGGAGATGAGTAATTTGTGGGAAGCGTTGACCTGTATCTCTGAGTGAAAGCAAAAAGACAGAAACGTAAGAGAGGGAGCTAGGAAACCAAGCACACTCAGCCATTACCCTGTAGAATGACCCATTGGTAATAATGCTGTGCACGTTTGGCTGCAGACACATTTCATACCAGGGAGATGTTTTGCCCAGGACTCTGGGTATCTGCTATTCCTCCCAGTTGCTTCTAGCCCTTAGAAAGGTCCCTAAGTGTCACTGCATGAAACTGGACCACAGGCACTCAGAGTGAGAGGGTCATGCCTTCAGGCATCAGTGGCTCTGTCCATATCTGTGTTAGATTGCAGGCCTCAATGGGCTTAGAGAGCCAGTCCCAGAGCCCTTGCTAGCCTGAAAGTCTGTGGTGTTCCTGATAAGATCTGTGCATCTTCACATGCTTTTTCTCAGCCCCTAGAACATTTCCACTTACCTGTGCCATTCTCCACCAGTGAGGCCTCTACAAGTATGCTGTCCTGATAGTACCAGAAGTCTTGGCTAAAGGAGGACAGAATCACACTTGTGAAGAAACAACCCATCTTGTCTGTCTGCAAATACAGAGGGAGAGAGGAAACAAAGTCTGCACAAGGCAATTATGTTAGAAATTACCCAAAGGTGAGAGAAATAGTAGCACAAAATTCCTGCTCACAAGGGGTTTGCCTACTCTGTAAAGGACCCTGTAAGAGCTAATCTGGCTCAGAGACTACTGCTGCACCCACAGGTTGATATGCCTCTGCCACCCATCTGTGCCAGGTCACAACATGACACAGCCTCAGAGAGATGTGGGGGTGGAGGGGAGCTCTCTTCCTCCCCTCTGAGGACTCCTCATACTAATTCTTTTTGCCTTTTTTGTGCAGTTTCACAGAACTCTGTTATTTCTCTCCCTCAACGGGTGAGAAGAACTTGCATGAAGTACCCATTTAAAAAGACATAGGAAAGTGGCCCCTCCAAGGAACCAAAACACCACAAGAAACACAGTCCAGTGCACAGAGAAAACAAAAATATTTTTATTCCTTAACCCTTTCCAGGGTGCACCTTATTACACTAGCAGATATACAGGTCAGAGCCATTCCTTTTTTAAAACAGCAGTTATTCCTTGAGACAAGGGGCTCTGCTGAGAAAATAAACACTAGACCAAAGACATCAAGATCCAGCTTCCCCCAAAAGATTCAGGTAAGTGGTCAAACTGCCAACCACAACAGAGGCCTACTGTGAAGTGAAACAGAAAATGAAACAAGAGAATGGGGAAGGATGAAGCCTGAGCACCAAAGAAAGATGCAAATCTCACACTCTGATAGTCTTGTGATGTTGTTATTTTGGGGGTTAGCTGCTGTCTGGGGATACAGGACCTGACCCTTCTCCGCAAAGCAAACAGCAAGAGTGAAGCTCTAAGCAGATTGTACAGAATCTATGACATTTCTGTCTTTGGCCAGAACAAGGTCTCCTGGAGTGTCACATGGGTTTGGGAGGTGAGGATGGGTCACTGGCTTTTGTGTGCAACAGAGGAATCAGCACCACCAGGATGCTGCCCTCAGAAGAGAAAGGCTTCTTTGAAGAAGTGTGGTTTTTTGCTCTGGTCCTGGGCTTCCTGATATTATTATAGGTTGAATTAAATAAGCTGCAACTCAGTAGGAAAATAACAGAGGGTACAGATAGCAGTCAGGAATGTTGAACAGGCACATGATACACACCAAGTCATAGTCGTCAGACAGTTACTAAAAGGCAGCACCAGTAGGCTCCATGGCCAAGCAGCCAAAACCATGGGGCAACATCACTATTTTTTCAGCTGAAGCCTCCCGAATTGTCTTGCCTCACCCTGGGGCTGAGCATAAATGTCACTGAATGGGACTCAGCTCCTGCTAAGTAGCTCACCTGGTTGTTGAATTCCTGACAGAGATCAGGTTTTGAAGTATTGTACAAGAATGGGGCTATCTTCTGACAAAGGCTCACATGAACCATCCCCTGGATGCCTTTCCCATAGGTGTATCTGTTTGGGAGAGAAGGGGAAGGAAGAGACATTCACATACAGTGAGAGAACACAGGGGCTTGGTTTGCATATCTCCAGAAACAATTTATTCATGGATATTCACAATCTAGCACAAGAGTGGCAGCTGTATAGCAAGCACAAGAACCCTGAAGCACTAAACAGGGTCAGGCTTGGAAACTGTAATGATGGGAGAACTTCAAATTAAATATCACAGCTGTATGATATGTTTCGACTTCCCAGAGCTCCCCCAGTGCCCTTTCCCATTATCTTTGTCTATCTGTTTAGGTCAATGGTATGGTATCCAAGAGCTTTGTGATAAAATTAGTGCCAAACTAATCTATTCTGAGAAACAGGAGTGTTGTAGGTGCTGACCTAGTGCAGAGTGCTACACTTTCAGTCAGCATCAACTGTGATACTCCCAGGATATGCTGAAGGCATCATGCTATAAGCAGAAGCATGGGTGTTTCATTAAGAACATGCATTTACTGTTAAGGCTGTTAAGCCTAGCGCTGTCCTTAGACTGTAACGAGGGCAATTACTTTTTGCCTCTCTGTAGTTTCCCCTAGAGCATAATTTGGAAAGGCTACCCTTCATTTCCCATGAATTTGTTCTGCAGTGAGATGAACCCCAAACATCTGCCATGTTCTGCCCCACATAAGGCTGCTTGTCAAAGGTTAAGCTGTTCCTCCATCTCGTCTGTAGAGACTTCTGGGATATTTTTAGAGTAGGGACATTACAGTAACAGAATGATGCTCTCAAGAATGTTCATGTTACATCAGGGTGCTGAAACACCTGCCTTGGAAGATTCTGGCCTCATGTAACTGAACTGTAGTAAATTTCCCCCGAGATTGACAGTTTTACATGACTAGCTTATGCTCATCTTAGGGCAGAAATTAACACAGGGCCCATCTCTCTAAGCAGAATCCTCACCTGCCACAAACACGGAGCGGGAAGGTTTTATCCAATGCATAAATCTGAACTGGCCCCTCAAATATCACTTCAAATTTTGGCAGCCCTGGAAGGAAAAGACAGAGAACTGTAAGAAAAAATGTCCATGGACAGCCTGTCCAGAGAATTAACATGAAGACAGACTGTGGTGGAACAAGAGACAGGAAATGGAGGGGGAAGGTGGTGATAAGAAGGGGAAAGGGAAGGTTGCCATTGGTTCTCTTAGAGATTTGTCTGCAGTCCTTGGTTGATTGCCCCTTCCCAAACTAAAACCCAAACATGTCCATGACCCTCCACTTCCTTCTGAGAAATCAGCCTCCCAGTGCAGTTAATTAGGGGATGAAAGAGAAGTGGGATGGTACTGCACTTCTGATTTTCTTGAAAAGCCAATTCTTATGGCCTTGTCTTGTCTGACACAGAGATCTGCAGAAGTCAGTTGTATCAAAGCTCTAGGGCCATGCACAACACTCCTCCTACACACTGACCCAAGGTCCAAAAGTGGTCACTCTTCTGAACCTCAGTTCAGACTCTTTTCTGTAACAGATGTTATTACTTTTCCCATCTGCTCCTGGGATGGTTATCTTGGGATAACTATCCTGTTTCCTGGATCAAAGTATGAGTTCTTCTTTGCAGTTCGGATATACTCTCCCCCACTCATACCGTACTCCTGAACGGAGAAGCTGCCGTATGCTTTCCCTTTGGTTACATTGATGACATATGTCCCCAGCAGAGGCTCATCAGTTAGCTGGAAAGACAGATCTGCAATGCCATCTTGGGGCATCACATCCAGCCACTGTCCTATCCGGTTGTTCTTAGGGTCCTACACCCACAAAAGAAAGGAAGAAGCAGTTGTTCTCCAGCATCTTCATGATCCAGACCGCATAGAAACCTCATTTCAGGATTTCAGTGCTGCAGAATATCAAGTTCTATAGCTAAGTTTCAGTATAGTCTAGTCAAGAAATGTTGAAGACAATGTAATGCTAGATTCTTCTCCCAGCATTTTGTTTTCCTTCTACACTTCTCTAAATTCTGATCTCAAGAAATGATCCTTTACAATTCTAACCTCTCATCATAAATGTCTAAACTGATCTCATATCTATAGTCTTGCAAGTCTGGAAAAACTCACATTTATATTGAAGCAACCGAGAACATAACTTCATGTAAGTCTTACATAAGACACAGAAGCTGTAGGGAGCATGTTAATTTAAGAAAACTTGAAGTTCTACCAGTCCAGTCAGAGGTCTAAATTCTACCAGGATTAGAATATGAATAGTACAATAAAATGGCTGCAATCAATCAAAATAACACTATATTTCAGCATCACTCACCTGGAGAAACAGGGAAAACTGGGGAGAAAAAAGGGCAAAAACATTAGAAGAGAGAAAAATATGCCAGCAACACACGCAACACACTTCAGACAACTTTGCCATCTTTCTGAGTTATCACCTCTTACTCTGGCTGCTACTTTCCTCTGGACAGTCATCAGGCCTGGCCCAGGGGTGGATGTGGGGGGTAAGGAAAAGTTGGAACTGTGGCAGAGGAGCAGGAAAGATAGGGAGTAGGATCTAAGCATGGACTAGGGTAGCCTCTTCTATAGCCCCCTAGGTCTGGCTTACCGAGTCATTAAGTCCAATGAAGTCCTGGTCCAGAGTCACGATACGAAATTTCACTGAAGGCAAGAAAATCAGGGAATATATTGAACTGACCATATCAGATCTCAGTCCTTCCCTGCACACTTCTGCTCTGCCTTTGTCCCCTGGTTCTATCTCCATTCTACACATGTGTTTGTGGTAACACCTGACATGGACATTCACACATGTAAGATGCCATGGACAGTGACCTACAGCCTCCTGCAACTTCACAGTCACCACAAGCTGGATGTCACAAACACTGAGACCATCACTGCACAAGAGACACCTTTTCAAAGCCTTCTGCAAGGACTGTTCATGAATCTCAAGCTACAGCAGTCTCTCCATGAAGTGTTATCAGGGCTCAGTGTCTAGGCTGTGCCTGCTCCCATCTACAGCTCTCACCTGTCTGCCCTGGTTGATAGATGGGCTTGTCCGTCTGAATGAAAGTGCCACGGTTTGCCTTGCGGATCAGGACCTTTTTCTTCTCCTCAATACTGACCTCTTGGCCTGTGATGGTCAGAATTACAGTGGCAATTTCCTCCGTGCCATCAACTGGAGGTGCAACCTATACAGACAGAGGAGAGCATGCAGCCCCCAAGTAATGTTCTGAGGGCCTTGAGCTGAAATTCAGGGTAAGGTGGAAGTGGAAGAGCTAGCCAATCTCTCCTCTCATGTCCCAGGATATCCCTTCCAATATCCAGACCCAGATCACATCCAGCTCTCACTCAGTCAACACTATACCCTACACTATAGCAGCAGACCCTGCAGGTCATGGACTCCATCCCTCTTCCCACTGGCTCAGGAATTTTGCTTCTAGGGACAAGGAGGTGACTGAAACCTTTGGTTCTCCAGACCGGGCGAGGAAGATGGGCAGGTGCCAGAAAGGTGGGAGATAGTAGCACAGAGTGATAGGAGAGAAATCAGTCCGTAATATAGCCTCAAATGTTAGGCCTTCAGGACTTACCCAGCATGTATGAGTAAGAAAGCCAGATTACAAGGCCAGAGCAAACCACAGTTTTTTCCTGACTCCAGCAGCCTCAGCATAGAAAATATTGTGTAATAGAAGGGTTATTGCTTAGGCAAGCCTGCCTTATCTTACATCTTAGTTAAATTCTCACCAACTATGAATCAGCTCTAAGATTCTGTTTATAAATAACAAGCACATTCATCCCCATCCAACTGCTCTTGTTGCTGTCTCTGGAGAGAGAGACATCATTTCCCCAAGCTTAGCTATGGAGCTATGTAAGTCCCTCACAGAAGAGCCAAAGCTACTTCATCTGGTCTGAAACAGAGGAAGAAGAAAAAGGTAGGTTCTTCTTGTGTATCCAGAAGGATGGTAGAGTTTAACAAATGAAATTAAAAGTTAGATTCAGAGGACTTCAGTGTTGACCAAGGGATGCTGTGCTGGGCTACCTGTTCATAGGTACCACCCACTCTCCTCCTAGCAGTCTCACTCCAAGGCAAAGTGGAGCCTGGCTGGGAGAAAACTACAGAGTATTTACAGTTCTTGAAGAGAGAATCAACAACGGCATTTGCCTAGGATGGCTCACCCAGAACTTAGTGCACATGAAGGTCTTCTCCTTCTGGGTGGTTTCTTGCACTAACAAATCACGTCCTGCAGAGCGCTCCAGGACCAGATTCACTTGAAGTTTTGCTTCATAACAGGTGATATGGAGGCAGGCAACTTGGGTGGATGGGTAGCGGAGATCTGCAGGGACCACCACCAGGTAATGTCTGGGGCAGGGGGAGAAGAAGACACCAGCAGTGACATTAATGTGAGGGCTCAGAGATGCAAAAGAGGTTCCCAGCTGCACAGTCCCCAGCAGTCCACCACTGGAGAATTCCTCAGCACTGTGCCAAGACTGCAGTCAATATTCAAAAGCAAGTGATCCCACTGAGAGGACTGCTTCACTGCTTACTTGAGAAATAGTTCCTGCTTGATTACAGCCCTGTGTGCTATTCAACCCCTTTACTTTAGTCATCTCCAGAACTCCCCAAAATAATCCCTCAGTGTCTGCAGTCTTCAGGTAGAGTTGGCCTCATAGCTTGCAGTCTAGATACCAGTGATATGATCTGGCATGGCAATTGGAGAAACAAATATACCTGAGCTTAAGCTCTGATGTGGAAGCCTCCCCTCCTTCCTCCTCTCAAAAAGGCTTCTATTTAAACTCACAGGAGTTGATCTAAGGCATGGGAGGCAAGGTAAAAGACTTAGCTGCTCTTTGGGCTGATCTGATACGGCAGGAAGCAGGATAGCTGACTGCATGGAATGTGGTCTATCTACCTAGACTGATGCCTTTATGAAGGAGACTAAAACAGAAGTTCAGCATCACTCACAGTTGGTGAAAAGCAGCTGCAAGGTGGAGCAGAAAGCTCAGGAGGATGACTATCCACATCCTTGGGGGGTCTTGCTGCCCAACCTCCAATGGTCCTCTTCCTCTTAGATCACTGAGGCTGTTTTTTGGGGGGCAATTTCTTTCTAGGACAGCCTAAATGGAGACATGGGATGGGGGAGGAACCAGCTTCTCCCCACCTCTTTCTCTCCCCTGAGATTATACTCACCAGCAGTAGAGATGGGCGTTCTGTGCGCAACACCTCGTAGCCAATAGAAGCCTGTCTGGCTGCCATCCACCAGTAGTTCAGAACATACCCTTCTACAAGGCCCCCATGGAGACATTTGACCACAAGGGCTTTTCATGGAAAAAAACAGAGAGAACTTTGCTGCTCAGTGACCCAGGCCAGGTCCTGATCACCTGTCACTCACGTCCCTTTGTTTCAGCTGGAAATAGATTGTTGCTGTGCAGCCAACAGCGCACAGAAGGTAGTGCTGTTGTTCAGGACAGAGGGCTCAACAGCTCCACAAGGTCAGATTATGGGTTTATGGATCTCCCTAGGGATTTAGAGATCATGTTAAACTTGAGAACATGGAGCAGCTCCTTGCTCATGCACAGTGCCTCCAGCCAGCACCCACTAATTAGTTAGTGATGGTCCCACTTTGACTTTTCCTTTTCTGCACCCACACAAAGAAAAATGAAACACTCACTGGCCAAGAGAGCTCTCCACCAGCTCCCTGCCACACCCATTAGCAACATCTGCAAGGTGAGGTGTCTCATTTCTTCAGCAGTTTCAGGAACTGGTTCCAGTTCTTCTTTGTTCATTTTTGAGTCTGAATGATCTAGGGTTTTTTGAACATGGAGGTCTATTTATAATTCATAAATTAAACACTAAGACTGTTCTGTAGCACTGAGGACAACCTATGCAGAAGGAGAGACATTCACACTGCTAAACCATCTTGGTATCCAAAACAGTATGGCCATGTGTAAACTGTCTGTTCTGCATGGTCCACAAATTGCATTAACTCCTAAACCATGCCGAAGATTTTTGTGAGAGAGTGTTAGTTAGCCCAGGCTGAAATGTACCAGGAACCATCCTAATAATACAGAGAACTAAGGTTCTGTGCCTGGAAATATTTCCCAGCACGATTTAATGTAATAGTGTTGATGTAGCTTAAGCTTTCCCTATAAAATTCCTAACATGGTGTTTCTCAAGCAGGTGGTTGGGATTTCTTTGTCCAGCAAAACCATGTTCCAAGATGCTTAGGAGTTTCCAGATATCCCTGGGATCCCTATTCCCAAAGCTTTCCATACTCTTTTCCAGCTGGGTTTGGATAGACTGGTCTCCATTTTACTTCTAATACTGGACCACTCTAGAGCAAGAGAGCATCACAAGGACTATACATTATAGTGTATACACTCTACACTATAACGGGTGTAGTTGGTGCTAGCACTGCCTTTGTCTCAGGTGACTACTTCACTGCTCATTCTGGCCTCTGGGTTTATTATCTGAACTGATTTCAGAAATCAGCTTCGAGTTGGTCTAAATCAGTGCTATGCTATTAGGTGAGAAAGATTGGGCACTTTTTCTTTCAATGGACACATTCTTCCCATTCCTGTCTCTTCATGAAAGAAGGTCATGTTAGTGAGATCTGCAAGGAATCCTTTAAACTGCCCCTTTGCCTATAATCTGGGACTTTCCTACAGAAAGCACCAGCCAGACCTTGCCATAAATCAATAAACCATAGCCAGAAAGGACCAGCTGCTGACAGACTTGTGAGTGACAGGAGCTGCACCTACCTAGGCTGGCACTGGATATAGCTCTCTGACCCTGCCCCACCATGCTCCTCCTACCCTGTTTGCCCAGGTGCGTTCTCCATTCCTTGCTTGACGCAGGCAAATCTGGCTTTTGGTCACAGCACCATAGATTTGAAGGATCCCTGTTGAAGGCAGTGGCTGACAGCTGCACAGGTGTCACAGATCTGAACAGTCAGCATCTCTGAACTAGACAAAGTAGAGCAAAGCTGAGCACAGCTTCTACCTCTGTGGTTTCTTTCCGTAAATGGACTAAAAGAATACCTTTGTGATAGAAGTCCTCAGCCAAGAGACCCATGGGAAGGAAGGGATCTATCCCTCATGAAAAGACACTGTTCAGCTGGAGCAAAGGAAATAGTACATGCTGACAAAGCAAGAACAGGTAGATTCCTGTTCTCCACAGAGGAGTTGAAGCAAAAATAGAATGGAAGAAGAGGAGACTTAGTACTATGATCAAGGAAGACGTGCTGTGGTTAAGAATCAGGGCCAGGAGCAACATCACCTCAGCAGACAACACCTATGTGTTAATCTCTTTGAAGAAAATAAAGAGGCAATAATATTAATGTTTCCTGTGAGAAGAGTACTGGGGAAGCATGGATGTCTGCAGAGCGCTTTGACGGGAGACTATGCAGAGAGGAAGAAGTTATCATTTTCTTTAAAGAACCGCATCCATTAGAGAGCTTGGAGTGCAGAAAAAGTCATCAAAGAAACAGAAACAGTCTTTATTCTCCTTTAGACAGTCACCACCTGCTTCTAACAGGCCTAGGGCCTCCTTCTGCTTGAAAGGCTATGTTAGAACCATTCAGGGTTTGTAATACCTGCAGAGGCCATTATGCATCTGCACCCTACCCAGTATACATAACATAATGGAATGCCTTCAAAGCATCTCTCCTTAATCCTGAGGTAGAGCACTGCCCCCACTTTCTGTTGTTTTGACAGCACAATTCATCCACTGCCCCAAAGCCAGGCAAGAAATTGAGAACACACCTGGACAAACACAGCAAAAGGAGTAGAAACAGACTGGGTCAGAGATTTTAAAGGTAGCATAGCGTAAATTGTCCTGTGCCTCTGCCAATGCTTGGCTCCTATGCTGAGACCATTCAAACAACAGCTAAATTTTGGAGGCAAATCCAGAAGCCTTTATCAGGATTATTCCCATGTTCTGAAAACGTTACCCAGGAAGTTAGTGTAAGCCTTTAGACTTCAGGCTTGGAATTCTTTAACTGGAATTGAACTTTGGAGAATCATGAAACTATGCCCAAATTAGTAAACCTGTGTAAAGATTCCAAGTGAGTTTGGAAACCTTCACAAGAAGGCTCCCAAACCATGGGCAAGCCATGAATCTCTCTCCAAAAGAACAGGTGTGAACCCTGAAGGTTTCAGCTTTGCTATGGAACGTACTTTTCATAAAAGAACACAAATAACTAGCACAGCTCAGTTCTAGCCAAAGAATCTAGAGACCCACACACCCCAGAGAAAGAGCCCCTTACCCCCAGACTCTTCTTGATTCAGTACCAAGTTTTGGTTCTTGCTTCATCTCTCCCTCTCATCCCACTAATACGAGAAAGTCTCACCAGCACTCCAGGCATGGTGACTTCTTTGAATCACAACCTCCTGACTTGTAAATTCAAATCTAGGTGTCAAATGACTGACACTCACGGAAGCTGAGAACTGTATCCAAGTTGGTAAGCTGGATCAACCAAAACCACAAGATTTAGAAACCACTAAAGACCTCCAAATCTGAATACTCTGGCTTATGAATCATCACTAGCGCTAACAAAGAATCAAAATCCAAACCAGAACTTAGTGGGAAAGTTTGGGGTTGTATATAAAGCAAGTTCTGTTAGAATAATTGTGGTGGAGAGCTTCAACTATCTGTGTAGTGAGAACACCTGCAGAAGATCTGGTGAGGAGTCACTGACTGGCAGAGTACATGATAGCAGGCCCAGAGTGTGAAACTACACACTGACTGAATTCCTGTCAGGACCAGGCATGCATATTCTGTTTTGTCAGCAATGTCTAGCTGCTTCCCAGACAGTAGCAACTCAAGGTTAGCACAGCTGAGATAAGGAAACAGTTCTGGTAGATTTAAGGTGCCCGTAGGATACGAGTCAAGTCCCACCTGGACATGTGACCCATGCATCTGACTCGTGAGTCCAGCAGCCTCCCATCAGCAACCCCTACGCACAGTTTCCGGGGCTCCCCACACAGCTTGGAGTGCAAGTAAGTCCTTTATTAAATCTATCCTGTTTAACCCCTTATGAACCCTGAGTGTCTCTCTATGATGGTATCCAACCCTCTCTTGCCCACCTTGCGGTCACAACCTATAATATATTCGTCAGGTGTTATGTGAGATCCTTGTTTTGTGAAAGCCACCTACTTTCTCAGTTAAGTGGCATCTTAGACCATTTACACCCAAGGAGCTCCTTCTTGGTGGCAGCACAAATCAAAGGTCATTGTGTAGAGAAACAGTTCTAGTAAACTAATCTGAGACATTGCGGTAGCTTGGTAGAACTGATATTTGTGGAATACCTTGGATACTGCCAGACATGGGCAGGAGGCTACACCCAAAGTAAAGATATTTCCTAAAATTCTTGTTACTATGCCATTTCCATCTAATATAAGACTGAGCATAGGGACTGGGGAGTAACCATGCAGCAAGCAATAGGGACATGCCTATGATTACTGAACAAAAGCCCAGAAGTTTAAAAATAAAAGGCACATCGCCAAGCAGCATTGTAAAATAGATATTGAATGTTAGACACAATGCAGAATGCTACTTGATCAACATACCCCTTGTTGAATTCTACCCCTGCACCTACTCCTTCCCACCCCCTCAGCATAAGGGCATTCCCCAAATCAGCCTCGGCAAGCAGATTGTATATGAACTAAAAATCTGGGGTTTTTTTCCTCCCCGGGTACATGTTCCTGATTCTTCTCTTCATAATGCCAACAACTCTCAAAAGGGTAACATCTAAAGGGCTCACCCTGACCCGAAATTCCCAAGTTCCCACCCACAGCTCACAGGCTCTCTCTTTTCTATACAGGGGTCAGAGGGTCTCTTTAATCCTTCCCCTTCCTCTTAACTGTCAGGCAAAACAGTATTAGTCCTCTGATTCAGAGACACATAGGAGCAGTTCAGATATGATAACTCTCTTTCGCTTTGACCTAAGAAGTCCATACAATGGAAAAATTAGGAATTCTTTGTGAATTACACCAGGGACAAGCTGTTTCTTCTCATTTCATCTCCTGAAAGAGGAAAAAATGAGTTCATATATTTCTGTCTTCTGCTTTCATTCTGATGGAGGCTCTGCATCAGAGGATGCTGGGGTCACCCCTAGAAAGAGTTGTCATTTCTTTAAGTGAAACAGCACACCAAATGGAGAAGGGAAATCACATTCCAGGAGCAAGATTCACAGTACTATTCAGTAGCACAGACTGCTGAGTTTCCCCTCCTTCCATTTCAGCCCAAATGCCACATCTCCCACAGCACAGGAGCCTAGGCTGCCCCTAGCTTACCTATTTACTTCATCCCTTTCTGCATTGTGATCTCAGCACCATCCTTGGCACCGACCACTGCCACTGAGGGAAATACAGCTAAAACAAGAAATCACAAAAGCATATATCCTCCTCTCAGGAAAGCTGTATGTCCTGCTCACCTCACAGGCAGGGATCTGGGTATTCAACCATCAACTGCTCACCTATAATACAAAAAAGAGATCATGACATCCAGCACTAAGCATCAGCTGGGAGAGATACCCAACCCAGGCAGTACATCTCATCTTCCAGGTTAAAGACAGCCATGTTCAGTTTCACTGTATTTTCCCCTGGTTTACCACACAGAAGAGAGGGTTTTTTTTACTGCTGAGCTAGTTTTCGTTTGATCTGCATGAATTTGGCCTTTGAAACATGGGGCCTTCCAGAGGAATGCTGATGAATTCTCTATGTTCTCCAACACAAGAGGCAAAATTCATAAGGGTATACAGTCCCCAGAAAAGAAACTACTAAAATCTGGCACTGGGCTTTTCAAACAGCTGCTGTCTGACACATATTGAACCATAACTCAATTGGCTGGTAGTAATCATAGACTCTGACCACTGCTGACTTCTGGTTCTTGACTGGAACATCTTGGATTATGGTGAAGTCATCTATCTGAGTCTGCTTGTTCAGCTGGGGAGGAGGAAGAGTAAGGGTCAGAGATACAGAACAAGGCTCTGAAAGAACCTTAAGATTCACTTACTTCTGCCTTCCAGCGCTGTGTGTTATTTCAGTCCTGGGTTCTGCAGTTTCACAGATCTATCACTTGTTGAGACAGTCTCAGCATGCCCTACTGTTGCAATCCCTGGAGCACCTGAATTTTGGCTTCAGTTTGTTCTGCAAGTGCAGACAGATTTGACTGTTGAGAAAGCAGCATGACTCAAACCCCAGCTTTTAGAAGCATTTATTTATGGGCATTTCTTAGGAAGCAGTTACACTGGTGTCTGTTTCTACAGCTTCTGCAGAGAGCTGGCTGGTATACTCTTCATCATTCCTGTGGTTCTAGTTTTTGCTTTGTTCAAAGACTTGTCACACAGGTTTTTTGCTCTTGTTCTTTCAGTGATGCCTTGCAGAAGAGATTAACATAACTGTGAAGATTAAGAGAGTAGAAATAGGGTGCTTCCCGGTCCTCTGGGAAGATATTCCAAAGACTTGAGAAAACTTTCTTGCTCTGTGTATGTACTTGGACATTTTTAGCTGGAGGACTCTGTCATAAATCAACCAGAAACAGACTAGATCAGCTTTCACATTCTGAAGGTCCAAGCTCTCTCCAGGTCAGAAGTAGCCTGTTGTATTATGCCCCAGCTGTAACCTCCCTGGGAAATAATAATCTACAACTAAGCACAGCAAGTGACAATTTGAAAGGCAGGATTGCAACATGTTTTGAAAAGATAGGTGAAGCACTCTTTCTCAGCCAAGTTATTCCTTGTAAGCTCTGTTGCGATAGGAAGGACACAGGATCAGGTTACTGCTGGTCTGTTAGTGCCAGGGACACTAACCCTGCTGTGATGGGAAAGAAGGGAGGGGTTATGTGCTGCTCAAGCATGTCTGCCTCTGTCAGTAATCCATTCTCTCAGTAAAAAAGGGCAGGCCTTCACACCCCTGTACACCAGCATGCTGAAGAACAGTTCAGACTAAGGTAGAGGAGAGGCAGTCTATGTTTACAAGACACCTTTAAAATTAGGCTAGTTTCCTCAGCCAAGACTCTAGAAGGGAAGGAATAGTCAGAGATTTCTTTACTCCACAGACCTCTGTACCACCAGCATGGATGTTCTCCTTCAGTTGCTTTCAGGTCTAATGCAAGAAGCAAGCCTACAAGCTGCATCCTTTCCTCAGTCTTATCTCACCCCCAGGAACTCTCAGGATGTGGCAGAGCAGTTGCAGCAGACTGCATCTGGATGTCACCAGCCATGTGCCACAAGTGATAGCTATCATCTGTTCTACCAGATAACTGGCCTCTTGTGATTGAGGAGGATACTGCTTCTTGCAAGGGAAATCCAAAAACCTAGAGCACATTTCTACGGATGGCCCCAGGCATGCTGGGCCTATCTTTGCAGGAGAAATGGGGAATGGGCAGAAGAAAAAAAATTGTGAAGGTCTGAGAGACAGCAGTGAGCAGCTCACAGCATGACTCCAGTGGGACACTGTCTCCAAAGTGTGCTTTAAAAGTGAGGGCCAGAACCAGTGTGTGACCATGCAATGGGAGTGGTGACTTTCTGGGAAAACAAAGTGTTGAGATCAACTCCTGGATGTGAGAGAATGGTTACAAGAGTTAAATTCTACACATTCAAGAAACTGCAGTAGCAGGTGCAGGAGGGACTTTCAGGACATATAAGAATGGCTGCAGATTAGCATACATGGATTGAGCAACTGAACCTTGCTGGTCTTCGAAGTCAGAAGAGCAAGAGGAACGATTATACAGCCTGCAACTGCCAGTCCTTGGACTGCAATGAGCTAGGCAGCCAGAGTAAGCTGAGAGAATACAGGCTGAGCAGGTTTCTGAGATGCAAAAGAAGGTGGAAATCTTGACTCAGATCAAGTCACAGACTCTGGTCTGAATCCCCATCTGAATTGCCTGCTCTGACTCCAAATCATGTCGTGTGCAATCTGGTCTTCCATACATGATACATGCAGAAAGTGAGCTGATGTGAAAATCAGATTCACCTGTTCTCAGGACTAACCTGCTTCAGGTACATTGTGAGATCTTCATCCCCAACCTCCACTTTCTTCATAAAAAGCTGCTGCTTGAGCTGGAGAAGGGGAATAGGAGTTAGAGTCTAGCCTGATGGTGGACCTGTTCAGTTGGACTGCAAGAGAGAGTGTGCATTGCTTACCCAAAGTCCAAACCTGACCACAGTACTGCAGTAGTGCACTCCCTGGGTATTTCAGATTCATAGCAGTGAGCTAAAGCAGTCTAACAGGCCAGGGGAAGGGGAAGAATTCTTGGAGGACAGGAAGCAGTGCAATGCACACTGTCCTCGGGGGAAAACCAATACTGGCACTACTGCCTAGACTGCCTGACTTGAGTTCCCCTTCCCCACAGTGATATGGGTCTGACTTCCAGGGCAGGGCTAAAGAGGCAGGAACTTACAGAGTACTCAGTGCCTTGTCTTGGACAGAATCCAGACAGCATCTTCACTTTGATGATGGCCATGTTGGAGGTACCACGACTCCCCACATAACTAGGGATGGGAGAGAAGGAATTGCATTAATGGTACATGTGAGCCTTCCCCACCCTATCCACTGCTTCCCCTGCCATCTTGACACCTCATTTTCAACCCCCTTCCCTACATGCCCTGGCCTCCCATCAGCTTCCTGCCTCCCAACTCTCACCTGACACTGATGGTGATGTGAAGGAAGCGAGGAATGATTTGTTTCTCACATCCATCCTTTCCTGCTTTCATGCTCAAGATGAAGGCCTCAGCACTCTTTGCAGCAGGCACACTATATCTCAGGACCATCTGGAGGAAGACACTTATGGGAACATCAAAAAGCAGTGCCACACAAGGCAATGCAGATATCTTTCCTTGCCACTGGCCCCCATTTCTCCTGAATCCATCAACACTAGCAGCAAAACCGAAAAACTCTACACGTGCTTCTCTGAGCCAGGCAGTGTCAACTCCAAGGTAACCAGCACTCACCTGCATATATACGCAGCCTGCACCAGCTGTGTCTATAACATACTCTCCAGGCAGATCAGGCAGAGAGTGCTTCTGCAGCAACAACCTGTTGGCAGCATCCACATGGTAGGATTGCTGGAAGTTTTTATATGATTTCACTGTCACAGAGACAGCGAACTGACTTCAGTTTTGATGAATGTCACTGCCTCATATCTAGCAAGAGCATGGAGGACAACTACAGTGTCCTCAGAAAGGGGAGAGGGAGACAGAGAGAGGGAGAGGGAGAGAGGGAGACATCCTTTACTAACTGCAGATCCTCCCAGAAAGATGCTAAGTCAGGGGCTAGCATCCCAAGCACTCAAGAATGCTTGAGTCCTTTTGCAAGGACACAGGCAAGCTCCCAGCATCAGAGCACATCTGGACCTGGGAGTGCTGATGGACACCAAGTTAACCATGAGGCAGCAATGTGCCCTTGTGGCCAAGAAGGCCAATGGTATCCTGGGGTGCATCAGGAAGAGTGTTGCCAGCAGGTCGAGGGAGGTGATCATCCCCCTCTCCTCAGTCCTGGTGAGGCCACATCTGGAGTACTGGGTCCAGTTCTGGGCTCCCCAGTACAAGAGGGATGTGGCACTACTGGAGCAAGTCCAGCGAAGGGCTACAAAGATGATTAGGGGACTGGAGCATCTCTCTTATGAGGAAAGGCTGAAAGAGCTCATCATCATTCCTGCTCCAGTAGATCTGTCCTCCTAAAAGAGAAGTAAGATCCTGGAAGTCCTGAACTTTGGAGGTGAATAGGCAGAATAATCCCTCCTCATCTAAAGAAACCCACATATCACGTCATCTCAGCTTCTCTTACTGCAGGTACTGCCTGGAAGCAGGACAGTATTGAAGTTCTGAGCAATCAAGAGGAAACATGATGGAAGGTCCTGTAACAATGCTTTATCTAGGGCAACAGGACCACTGGAAACCTGGGGCCATGATGGGACCATATCAAGTGACTAGGGCAGCATCAATAAAGCCAGCTTATGAATGGAAAAGGTAGAACTCAAAAAAATGAGACTAAGTTAGAACAACTCTAATGAGAAGAAACAACCCCAAACACTGATCTTATAGGAAACAAAATGAGATAGCATGGACTGTAGTTGTTATACTTGAGTCAAAGCCTGGGAATGCATTTTACCATTGTAACTTGATCGTGTGTTAAGCCTCAAGGCTGCGCGGTTCAGCAAGGGCCAAGGGAAAAGAGGGAAAAACAGGAAGGGGAATTACTTAGAATAGTTCAAAGGGAAAATCATAGGGGAATCGAATAAAAATCAGAAAGGGAAAATGTAGTGTATTGTGTGAAGAAAAGGGAATATTCACTTGTGAAGGAGTTTCTCAATGAAAGTGGTAGAAGCTCTCATATGGGCAAAAAGCTAAAGAGCACCCTGTGGGGAGTCATCACCACTAACTCCCAGGCATGATTCGGGTTAGCATCAGGCTTTACTACTATTGCAGCATTTGAATTTATGGAAAGGGACCTAAAATGATGATGCAATTTGCATTACAGATGTGAAAGCCTTGATGTCACAACCAGGCAGCCGTTTGGTCGATGGTACCTGATTTGATAGCTTGCCCATCCAATTTGGCAAGCAAAGAGTGCCTTGCTGCCATGTCTCCTGCCAGCGAGTACACATATGCCAGCAGAGCCTGTGTGTAGATGTCAGTGGACGAAGCATTTCTGAGGCATTCCAAGCCTTTCTCCACCATGAGGTCCTGGAAGAAGGAGAAATATGGACTACTTTAACAGAGATATTAACAGAGGTACTTTAACTGGAATGAATTTCACACTGCCCAGAACAACTCCTGGTGGCACAGAAGAAACAGAGGAGCCAAAACTGCACAATGGAGAAACAAGGCTCTCAGGCTTCCAAAGCAGGAGAGAAGGGGATATGTATGCATTAAGTGCTCTACTCACCTCAAGTGGTTTCCTTGCCTCCAGCAGACCTGCGGTGATATATGCAGTGAGGGAGATATCATCACCCATGCCACCCTGCAAAACCCATGATCAAGAAAGAAAGGGATGTCAGGAAAGAGCCTTCCAAATGGCAGAAGCCACAGACCATCTAATGGGAGACTCTCACTGTTAATATGAGGCAGAGATAAAAAAAGCCACTTTTGTCCATGTGTGCCACTGGTGCTCCCCACCCTTGCAAACACAGGACAGAGGACAGGGAGAATATGAAACAACCCATCCCATTGTGGTGGGAGAGAGAGAGAAGGGGAGTGATCAGCTCTCTCATGTAGTGCTGGAACATGAGCACTTATAGCACTGGGTGACATGGATATGAACCAGCCTGCTAAAATGGCAAGTGCAAGTGAGGAGCCAGGCTCATGGACACTGCAGCAAAACAGGATTAGGCTCACAGGGTATCTAAAATTAAGGAGTGCCTCCTTGCTATCCCAGCAGGATCAGAAAGAAGGTAGCTGTGATTATTCACAGTCTGCAGCCCATAGAGAGGGATTAGTGATAAGGGCAGACCTCACTGCCATACCTTCATTGCTGTGTGGAAGAACTGCCTGACATTTGCATGGCAACCATTGTCTTGCTGGTTCCCAGCCATCCACTTTACAGCCATTTGGATGGCCTTGTTTTCTACGAAGATGCGCTACTTGGCTTGCAGGAAACATTTGGTCACGAAGGCTGTTAGCCTGTGAGAGAGAGTCAATGAGACAGGAGAACTAGCTACTAACAGAGTCAGGGCTACATAAGGAGTGACAGACAAAGGGTTTAGGAAAGATTTTCTTTACTGTACTGAGGAGAAAATGGCAAGTGCTTACCAGGTGTTGCCTTTCCTGTGACCCTCTCCAAATGCACTGTAGGATCCATTCCTGTGTTTGAACTGAAGCTCCCTCTGGTAGCCTGGGTGGGAGAGAAATAAGATGGAAGATTTTCTGAAGCAACAGTCTCCCTCAGCCATAATTGTATTGTTCTCCTGAAGAAGGAACCACTTGATAATGGAGCCAGGTCACTCAGTACTAGGGATAAAGAAATGGTATTACAGATCTGACAAACCTGTATGCAAGAACCCCACAGCTGTAATCTTCAGCCCTTCTGTCAGCTGCCCTGTCTTCTCCAGGTACTGCAGCACATAGACAATGGAGGCAAACAACACCATGTTCTGCTCCCCACAGCCATGGGGCATCTGCACCAGGTGGTCTAGGTTCTGCAGTGCTGTCCCCATGATGTCACCAGGGCATCAAAGATAAAGGACAACAAGACACAGGCAAAGAACAGATACTCAGGCAAACAGGGCTTACTTCTGTAATGCCACTACTTATCCCATAATTCTGCCTGCCTTTCACAAATCCTCTCAACATTTACTCAGCCACATAAGTTCTCCCTGTTACTGTCTTCTGCAGGCCTCCAATTGGCTTCATCAACTTCTGTGCATGTCATTCATCCCCTTTGGCATTCTCTCACATGTGCAAATTGCAGTCATGTCAGTCACATCTTGGTTTGGTGGCTCAAAAGAAAGAGTTGATTTGGGAGGAAAGTATTGTTCATCCCAAACTTCAGCAAATAATTTTTACTCCTTTGATTTTAAAAAATTGGATTTTGGTCAAAACCACTGGGTTTTACCCAAAACAAAATGTATTTTCTCCAATTTTAATTGAAGCAACGTAGTTGAAAAGGAGGACTAAGTTGGATAACTCTCATAAAACCACCTGGAAAAACGAGTAGGTCACTGTCTTCAACTGAGAGTTAACCTAATCCTGGAAGACCACAAGGATATTCATTTAACACTAGCTTGTAATTTATTCCAGACTGACCAAACCTATTTTTTGGAAAGTAGACAAAATTCATTTTTCAAATAATAAACATATAAAACACATAGACACAATATATACACATCTTCATCTCACCTGATATCCTTTCTGCTCGCACTCTTCCCTAAAGCTGCCTCCACAAACCCCTCAAATTCCATGGCACTCAGATCCACTTCTTCTACAAACTCCCAAGCCTCTTCATCAGCATCTCAACCCTCCCACATACCCATGCAGGCTCTGAGACATGCCCGCTCTTCTAACTCACTCTAAAACACCCCTTTCCTAGCCCTAGACTGCATCAGGTACCCAGCACAGATGCTTGGGCCCTGGCTGCACCTTGAACCACATTCTCAGGGAGCTGCAGAGAGACCATGTTGCAGATGGAATTTCCTGCCAGTGGACTACAGAGAAAAGAATGAATCAATACACAAGAGACATATACGACCCAGCCAGAAACAGTGAGGCACTTTGGTCCACACTAGTTTTCCTGAGCACTGACATTTAAGGGAGATGAATATTTCAGCTATCAGGGAAAGAAGGAAGGAAGAAGGTGAGTCTGAACAGGTAACATACTGACCAGCAACATTCAAGTATGTAGACATCCTGGCAGGTCTATATAAATTATGTTCCCTTCATGGAAATACATGCCTTCCTCATGTACTAAGGGTCTTCTAGCAACAGCGCCTGTCCACAGCAGATTTTCATTCTCCAAGCCCAAAGTTCAGTAGCTACTGAGGCCTCTCCCTGACTGTTCAGCTCATACCTAGCTTCTGGGCAGAGCAGGAAGCTGTGAGACTTTTCCACCAATATGTCTTCTGGCTTGTGGAAGACATACAGGAAAACACATTGGAAGTATTATAGAGACAAAAAACTGTTGACATTTGCAAGGCTTTGGCACTGGGCTTGAACAAAGGCATTATATCACAGATCAGAGGGCAGTATTCCCTCTTTATCCACCCTAGAGGAACTAGAGTGAGTTTTGCATTGGGAATACCTGGGCACTTCAGTATTGCTGTTCCCTGAGGTGGCCAGCGCATTGTCTATTTCTGAGATAGCCACACACCACAAATGGGTTCAGTCCAATTGCAAAAATCCTCAGAAACAAGAGGGATGAACTGTCCCCAGAGTTCAGATGAGAGTTAATGAAAGTTAGATGCCTATAGAGACCAACTTAGAAGGTTATATGAAATATCACCCATTTCATTTACATCTTTCTCAAGTTGTCATTTGGTTGTCCATAAACGCCTGAGATGCTGAATCTCATTGAGGAGGAGGAATGGAAGAAGGTATAAGAAATTAAGCAGAAGTAGGTCAAAAGGAGTTCAATTCCCAGCTGGATAATAAAAATACATTTCATAATGAGGAAAACACAAACACATGGGAAAATTCCATGAAAGAAAGGGGAGAAAAGAGTGCCATTTCCATGTTTTGAGGGATCCTTCATTTTGAGACCAAGGAATGCTCTGGAGAAGAGACTGTAAGGAACACCCTATACTGGCCATACAGATGCAGAAAAGAAACAGTCTATCATGTCTGCCTTCTCCATGAAGTTTGAGGAACTACAAAATTTGGGTCTGACATTTGTTCAGACTGCTGGTAGGGGTGATGGCTCTATATTGATAGTGGTGTCTCATCTCCCTTACTGCTCCTTAGAATAACAGACTCACTCAGACAAGCAGATGCTTAATCAGTGTATCATGGTGATCTTTGTCTGGCACAGTCACTTTCTTATTGCTGCACAGGTCTCTGCTATCGAGGGCCTCTGTGGTGACAGTGAAGTCGACTTTACCTGGCATTGAGAGAAGAAAAAACAATTCCTTAAAAGTCTCCATCAATCTATCCATCCTAGCAGGAGCCAGCACAAAGAAACTGAGACTTCTATGCAGGACAAACTAGTAGTGTAAGGAGAACGCATGCTGATGCCCAAGCTCAAAAGTGATCTTCATCTTCTCCCTGCATGCATGGCTCAACATCATTAGCCAAAATATAGAATTGGAGTTAAAGGCTTGCCATGTTCTGGAGTACTGGGTTACGGAAATGGAGTGCCAAGAATCGGGACTTCCACAGGGTCGGAGAGACCAATAATCTATCTAGCATGGCAGAAGGAAACTGGACTATACAAGCTCTTGACCTCGGTCTAAAAGCAAAGCAGGATAGTGGATTAGCTTGAGCTACAGCCTGAGGAGCACAGCAATTCCCAGGTGACTTTCTTTTGTCTGTCTCCTCTGTTCACACCTAGTTTGATGGCTGTAACATCCCAATAAAAAGTCTTGGTCTCCACAGCACACAAGCAGAAAGTGTAGTCAAAGTTCATACATGATTCCACCTAGGACTCCTTGGATTTGGCCAGCATAACCTGGATCTGCCCCAGATATAAAGACAGAGTGAGCAGTCACAAGACAAATGACTTAAGAACAGACATCACTATGGGACAAGGAAGAAAGTGGATGACATTTTAATGTACTGTTTCTTTAATAGGGAATTCTTTAATAGGGAATTTAGCAGATGCTGGATTAGCAGCAAGCTGCATGTCCCATTCAGCCCTATTATGGATCTAAGCAGTGTCTTGATAAATGGAAAGGGGAGCAAAGCCTTTGCTGGCTGTTGTTGGGCTTTGCTCCTAGTCTGTGGGAAACAAGCAGGGGTAAAAAATCATTGGATTTTTTTTTAAACCAGCTCCAGATTTACTGTGGGCTGGGGAATGATTTACAGGAAGAAAGAGGAAAACCTGAGCTAGGTATGAAATACCTTACCCAAACGCACTGTTTCAAATAGTTGAAGATGCGACTTTCAGTATATATGACTCCCCGTGAATCATAGAACATGATAAGGTTGGATCCACAAAGAAAGTTTTGAAGGCAATCAGCCTACTGTGGGGGACATCCCAAAGCCATCACTGTCTGAGACACAGAACATGTTGGCTTTTCATTCTGTTATGGGATCAGGGATGGCACCACTGAACTTGCTTCTCTCCTGGGCCCCTGAAAAGAAACCAAATCCTACTACAGAGCGAAGAGGGTGCCCATAAAAAATATTCTCCGAGGATAAATACTAATACTTAGATTATCTGTAGCACTTCTGTCTATGAATACCAAAGGTGCTTTTTCAAGGTCGTAAGATTTCCAATGCCCAAGAGAAGACAAACAAATAACATAACCCTCTAGGAAACTAAGGCACAGAAAGGGAAGAGATTTGGAGCTGCACAGGACTCAGAACTAGGGCCAAGGAGACAATCCCCATGCTCAAGGTTAAGCAGATGTTTCCTCCAGAAGTATTAACCTCTCATAGACTGTGGTGGTGGGTCCAAAGAAGCAGCCCCAAAGACACCCATAACAATTTAAGCTGGACTCACTCAGTGGGGAACAGGTCCCAGATCCAATTTCAGGGAAAGACTGACAGACTTGTGACTCACTTGCTTTATCTGTGGATTCTCTGAGGAGAAGGAAAGCTATGGGTACTCCTGGAACTGAACACAAGTAATATCCAGTGTTAGGCAGCTCCTCATTGAGAGGACATGGAGAGGAAAAGAAGAGGTCATGGCAGACCATCCCCTTTGTCAGAGATAGCCATTAGGCAGATTACAACAGTTAATAGAGTAGAAAGAAATTTTATAGATGAGAACATCCAAAGTTCTCCAAAAACTCCCCTAAAGAAAACAGGGAGCTCCTCACCATTAAATACGCAATCCACTGGCTTCTTTATCTTGCCATTTGACAGAATTTTCAGTCCCATATTCTGTATTGCACCAGAGATTTAAAAAACAAAACAAACAAAACATAGGAGAGGAAGAATTCTACATTTCCATATAATATCTCTGCTTTGTACATTACTACAGCTATTCCAGTTCCCTCCATTTTCTTAGTCAGCCTTCAGCTCTTCTTCCCTCCTTCCTCCAGTCTTTCCTGAGGTCTTTTCCTACAGGTCACGGAAGCTAGAGCAAGAACAATGACTCCACAGTGTGGCTGGCTGTCCCACTTGCTGTCATCTGTGTGAGCGGCAGACAGCCCAAGAACCAGTCTGATTGACTAGCCCATAGCAGCACCTTGTATTAGCTGCATGGAGCAAGCCACAAGGCACAAGGTTATGTTCCAATTCTGGTGCTAAAATGAGAGCTGAACTCTTCAAGATCTTGATGACTCATTAGTGTTAGTTGTGGGGTTTTTTTTAATTTGGAAGAAAAAAAAACAAAACAATTCCCAGCTCTTCTTGCAACTGCAGGACTCAAGACTCAGTATGCAAACTTGCAGGCTCAAATTCAATCCTAAGGGCTACTCCGCTATGTTCACTGGAATTGTTTTAGAGATTAATTTGCTCCAGACGTCTAGGACAAAATGTGTCTGACAGCTTTTATTGCTGGCAGCAAAGCATGAGCCAACTGGGTGCAATTTTGATTTATCCATAGTGAATATGGAATGACTTAGGCAATGTTAATAGAGATTATCTGAAGAACAAGCTCTCCAGCACTAACAGCTTCCCTAGCTCTTCCAGACAGCTCTCCCTCACTGCACATGCTACACAACTTCTCAGCTGAAGAACAGCTTGCAGGAACCTACCTTGAGAAAGCTAAAGTCAGCTGGTTGATTAAACCACATGATAGGATATCTTCTGCATTCTACGGGCAGAGGATCAATGATAGGTATTGGAAGTGACATCACTCCTGGTACAGAGCAGTCAATGTTCTCATCAACTTCATAGGGATAACCCCCATTTTGGGAGGAGAACATACCATGCACCTGCAGAATCACACACAAGGGTCAAGAAAACTGAACAAAAGGCTCACACTAGACGCAAGACATGATAGACTGCCTCTCAACCATCACTCTACAAATTCAGCTTTACATTCTAAAGTCTTTCAAACACCAGCACCCCATCATTTACTGCCACCTCAAAACCTGAATGGGTCATTCTTTAATCAAGATCAGCAGTTTTTAAAGGGCAGAATTTTAGTGTCTTCTAATCACATTTCAGTAGATTTGCCAAAGGGATCAAAGTCTGTGGAAATCTAGAGTTTTTGCCTCTTGTCCCCAGTAAAAATTTTTTAAACTACTGACTAAAATACTGAGGTCTCTAAGATACAAAGTATCTTTTAATTCTATAAAATTTGATTAAGAAGTCAGCAGTTATAAAGAAAAGAGAGACTAGACTTCATATCTGCCACTGAAGAGGAGTATGCTGTGCAAGATCAGCAGTGATCTGCTCTGTATGGCTGCTACATGGCCAGTCAGTCAGTAGATGAGTATTGTTTAATAGAGAGCAAACTGTTCTCAGCCAGTCAGAATACACACTGCTTCTTGCCCTAGCTAGAAGTACAGAGACAGAGAAAACAGATTATAAGGGTAAGGAAACAGGATACTTGGACAGGGGAGGTTACAATGAAGTAGAAAGGTGTAGACATGTAAGATACAAATCCCAAAGAAGTCAAGCTGTCTTAGTTTTTGCTAGTTTTGGAACAGGTTGGTTTAAAAATAAGCCTTTTTAGAAGTCTGTTTAAAATTATAACAGACATATGCTGAATTCTAAATAATCTTTTAGAATACAGTCAAGTAGTTAAAATTAAAAATGAATAAAGCCCTACATATTTCCTGCAGTGTTTTGAAGATCAAACTACTAAGCAAGTAGAAGTCATTAGCAAAACTCCAGAAAACAGTTTACAAAGGTGTAGAGCCAGTTTCTGACAAGAACAGTCTGTTCATGTCACCGCAGAATATTTCCTTCTTTTCTCAGTTTATTAACTGCTTCAAAGTAGTGACTAGCTTATTCAAACTGAAAGATGCTTTGGGGACTGCAAAAGCAGGAAAGCTGCTTTTCCCCTCCACATCTAGAAAAAGGAACTAGTGGTGAGGAGGTAAGCTCAATGATTTCTGAAACACTGAGGAACACAGTGACCAGAAAAAGAAAATAAATCAGTTAATTATTTTTTCAGAGATAAATCTTGCTTTGTTTAAATTGAATCCATGTAAATGTCAAACGTGTTTAGACAAGCTTTTACTTTTTTTTTTTTTTTTTGAAAGACTGAGAGAGCTGGGCCTGTTTAGCCTGGAGAAGAGAAGGCTGAGAGGAGATCTTATTAACATGTACAAGTATCTGAAGGGAGGGTGTCAAGAGGATGGAGCCAGACTCTTTTCAGTGGTGCCCAGCGACAGGACGCGAGGCAACGGGCACAAACTGAAACACAGACACTTCCATCTGAACATGAGGAAAAACTTCTTCACTGTGAGGGTGACAGAGCACTGGAACAGGTTGCCCAGAGAGGCTGTGGAGCCTCCTTCTCTGGAGATTTTCAAAACCCGCCTGGATGCGATCCTATGCAACATGCTCTAGGTGACCCTGCTTGAGCAGGGGGGTTGGACTAGATGATCTCCTGAGGTCCCTTCCAACCTCAACCATTCTGTGATTCTGTGTAATGCAAAACACCTAAGGTAGCTTTATTTAATGACAAATTGTAAGTGCTGAGGGATTTGTGCATTAACTGAATTCTAGCCTCCATTAAGCTGTACTGGAATGCATTGAGAAACAAAAACTGACACTTACCTTGTTATTTTCTCATCATGACAAAGTGATAAAAGTGAAGAATCTAAACAAAATATTAACCTAACAGGGTTGATGAAATGTGCACAGCCGTAACACGTCTGAATAGCAAAAATAGTACAAAATGCAATGTAAACTATATTTATTCAACGTATACTGCTTACTAGCCCAAAAGAATATGAAATAGTTTTAAAAAAGGCTTCTTATTTGTTCATTTCAATATATTCTAAGGAATGATTTACAGCACTTCAAATTGCATCAGTTCATCTCAGAGGCATTGCAGTTCCAACCCTGTCTCTTTTCCCAGCCCAGACACCTGATGTTCATTAATTAGCTCAGCTCCCTCTACAGCTCCATGCAGTTTTTCTATCTTTTCTCCCTATCCTGCTGTCTCACCACCACTCACACCCAGCCACTCACACTGCTGTTGGAGAGTTCATTTCTGGCCTTGGGAGCAGCATGGGCTGATCCACAGCATGCACAGCACAGAGTGAGTGCGGAGCTGCCTTCATGTGGAAATTCACTGTTGTCCCTGGCAGATCTTGCCGTTGGGAGCAACTCAGGGTGACCTACAGCAGCAGATTCCAACAGGGAAAAAGACAGTGGCCTGAGAGCAAACAGATGGAAAAAAAAAGAATGCATTAGAAAGAAAAAACAGTCAGAGGAAAGGTAATGGCCTGGCTGTAGTTCCTCCAGTGCTTCAGCTGAGCTCTCTGTGCTATGCCAGTAATAAAATGTCTGTCCCATTCTTTCCTCTCCTTTCTGCACCTCTTACCCCCCAACCTGCTTCAGTGTAAGCCTCACCTCCTCTATCAAGGAACATGGTGTAAACCATCAGTGAGGGGTTGGGAGCAGAGTGGGAGGAGCAGGTGAGATGGCTGGAGAAAGAGCCCTTCAGACCTGGGAAAAGGGAAGAGTAAGTGAGTGTCTATCAGTGAGATCTAACTCTGTTCCCTCCTAAAGACAGAGTCTTTCCACTACCCACTGAGACATGCCTTCCTCAGTTATCTCCTCTAATTTTGAGTTGTTCCCTGCATTCAAAGGGCCCAGCCTACCTTACTTTGGAAGTGAATTTTAGGACTTACCAATGTCCTTCTTGATATCAATGTGGTTTTGACCATCCACAATGAACCTGCCATCCCCCACCACCTAGAAAAGTAGCACAAGAAGTGTTCAGTTGAAACCTCCCCTCTCAAACTCTTCCACATCCCTTCACACTCTACTAGTGCTGGACAAGATTCAGTGAAATCAGGCAACAAGAACTGAAGCAGCAGGGAAAAACACCTGTGGATATTTACAAAATTAGTTCAAAGGTCACAACAAGTTACTATGGGTAGGAGAAAAGCAGAATCAATAGTGGGAGAGGGGTAGAGGGATGCTGCAAAACCAGAGAACAGTTGACTATATCTAATGATTGTCTTCAGGGCTGTCTGGGTTAAGCACAGACCATGAAAGCTACAATCAAGACCAGATTTACTACTGCCCTCAACAGCTTGACTTCAGCCGCCACTACCTCACTCAACACACACACACATACTCCACCCACTATGCCCACAGGGTGCTCACAAAAAAGGAGAAGAGGATTGCTTCATCCCTTCCCAGGTCCACAGGGTCAGTACTGCAATCCACCCAGACTTCCTGCTCCTGGGCGCAGGCCAGCACCCCATGCAGTCCCCTGACTTTGAGGTAACTTTTGGTGCTGCTGTAGTATGGCTGCAGATGTAAATAGCCATTCCAATAAAACAGGCTGTTTGCCCCCAACTTATACACAGGTTCCTCATTTACAAGCTTCCCCTGAAAGGGAAATAAAGGCAGAAACAACTATTTGCACAGAGTGTCACAGTTTCAGATGTGATATGCATGCATTCAACCCTTTGCAGAGTGTTATCAGTGGTTCATGCACAATACAGAACCTCTGATGCTGCAGAGGTTGCCTGTCAGTTTAAGCAGAAGTCCTGTGCTGAGGTGTACCTAGATCAGTTATACCCAAAAGATTCCAGAGCTCTACAGGACCCTAGTGCAATATAGATTGCAGATCAGGTAGGCTATGTTCCCAAAGAAAAGTCTGACAGTAAGGGTGAGACTCATCTCAGCTACCGCTACCTTTAATCTTATCTGAGTTAATCCTTTAGTTTCCCTTTATAACCAGTGGAGAGAGACACACACAGAGCACTGCTAGGGTGAGATAACTCATGCCTGAAGACAACCCTCTAGAACTAGTCAGATGCACAATATTGAGCGGCTGCTTATCTTTTACCATTAACTCTAAAGGGAACCCAAAGTAACTAGGCCAGATATAAGTTCATACATTACACACTTCTAAAATATGTTAGATCTCCCCTCACTGAGTATCTAACATTAATTATATAATTATGTTATAATTTTATGTTATAATATTATAATATTATATATAAGCAACAAATAAATATCTGCAATATCCTTTATTTATTTATTTATATTTTATTTATTTATTTATATTTTCTTTACAATTTCTTCCACAGCCAGTGGTATTAGCCATTTTCAGAGGCACCTGTTAGAGACCAGCAAGACCTGAGAAGTCCTACATTCTGCATTCTGCTGCATGCCAATATGAAAATTCACCAGGCTGGGTTACAAGATTCATAAAGCATGGATATCAACAGCTAGACGAATACCAACAAGTGGAAGTCTTCAGCTAAGCCATTTCTTTCTAAATATTCACAGCTTGAGAAACAGACCGATAGATTTGTCTGGAGTCCAAGACCAGCCTTTTCAACTACGCAGAGGCAATTCTTATCTGATAAAACTTCAGCAGTGCCTCTGCACATGGATGAAACTAAATCACTCAGCTGGACTGAAGAAATCCAGAAAAAAATCTGTGATTTGGGTCTGAGTTTACCCTTGGTCACTCACACAACAAAACACAGATCTCACTATGCAGTGGTAAAGACACACCAAGAGAAAAAACAAACAAACAAACAAACAGATTTGTCTCAAACAATTTTTTTAACTGCAGGGGCTACGAAAATACAAGTCACAGAAACCACACTGTGCCAGACTTCCCTCCCCATAACTCTTTCAGGGTACACAGAGAAGAAAACTGCACTAGGTCCATTCTAAGTAGGATAGTCTTCAGATCTTCCTAAAAAGAAAATGGAGCCTATGAGGTATAGCAAAAGGCATCCTGACTTTAAACAGTGACAGAAGACAAGAGCTCACCTTCAGAGAAACCTCACTACTGTTCCAGACAGCTGTATCCAGAGTGAACATAGCTATGCCAGTACTATTGGTGATGAGAATATGTTTGGACTGTGTGTTCTCAGTCTCTGTGGGTAAGGTAATTGTTTATTTCTTCATTATCATCCCATCTTGGCCTTTGGCTCTGATCTGTAGGAAAAAGCATAGGAGGATCATGCACAACTTTCACAAAGAAAACCTACTCTTAAGGTGAGCCTGAGAGGAGACAGCCAGACTCAGAGCTGGGCAATTTGTCCTTCCTGCCCACATGAAAACTGGGACAAGGCTCCAAACAGGCAGAAAGCATCTCCCACGAGACAAAGGAGACTTTTCAAGTCTATTGCAGTCTCTCACATCCTTGTCCCTTCATAGCAGCATTTAACAAGAACTCTGGACTTCAGAATATACCAAAGGTCCTGCCAAATATGCTTATCTTCCCACTGTAAGGGTACCCTGAATGATAGTAATAGCCTGAATCTTCAAAGCTTATTGAACCAGCTTGCTCAGACATAAGGGCAATGTGGGTAGCATTTACTTCCACACCTTCAAAAAAGAGACAAGATACACAGTGAGGCAGAGAACCAACAGAAGAGCATGCCTTGTTCTGATCCCATTATGTCATCTGATCTAGCCAGAAATAAGAAGGTGCTCATGACCTCTTATATGTAACCTCTGCCTTGAGAGGTATGTATGTGTGTGCAGTGGGAGGTTGGGAGAGCATCAGGACAATGTGTGAACGTCCCTCACTAAGAAGAAAAATCAAAGTGGACTGCCCTGTGGCAAGAAAAAGACATTACAAAAGAAAACTCCTCATCCAGCAAAACCACTCACAGCTCCAACAGAACATCTCCCCCCCAGACACTCTTCATTCACATACATATTCGGTACAGCATAGGCCTGAGCACTTACCTGTGCCAGCTTCCACCAGTGTGACTACCACATCTAGGCTACAGAGATACTGATAGTCGTTGAGGTTGAAGAGCGATGTGTCTGGAGAAACAACCAGTCTTATTAGTACAGAAAGCAGATCTGAGCTGAGAGATGAGCTCATACCCAGCAATCAGGAGGAAAAGTGACAGCTGGGCTGTGGCCCAGTTAGAACACAGCACAGTCAGGACCAGGACGTGTGGTCTCTAAAGTACTGCAGGAAGTGGGTCCACTTCTCAGAAGGAGCCATTTTTCCCCCCATAGGCCTCAGGATAGTGCTGCATACCAGGGCATTTCTGAAAGTGTCAAGTACTCCTGTTAGTTTCTGTATCTCAGCATTTTGTCCTGCCCTGCCCTGACATCTGTTTCATTTCTCTCAGCTTCTTCTACCTCTTCATTAAGTGTTCCCTGTCCCCTTCTCACCTGGCCTGTGAACCCTATCACATCTATGTACCAAGCACTGGTTTTCTGACACACGGACTCCTGTACAGGTCTCCCATATACATAGCTGGTAGAGAAGGAAGAACAAAAATAAGACACGTGAAAATAAGGCAATAGACTAAAAAGACCGTGGTATGAGTGCCATGCATGCAAGTTGATATTTCACTTTCATGGCTCTGCCAACACCCTTCACTTCTGTCCCACAGTTGCCCTGTTAGCCCGGCCCTGGGGTCCCCACATAGCTAATTGCCCTGCAATACAACACATCATTTTTTACCATGCACTCTAAATAAGGAAGGCACTTACCATTGTTGGGAAGCTGCATAATAGACCAGTGTTCACAAGGAGCTGAGCACCAAAGAATGTTCTACTAGCCTCCTAAAACCTCCACAGGAATTCAGACTCCCTCAAACCACAACCTAAACCACCTCCCCTTTAAAGAGAGAAACATTTGCTGATAAACTCTCCCGCTCCTACGACACTCCAAGCATAGCCAAGGCTTATTCAAAACATACCTGCCACAGATCCTCAGTGAAAAAGTTGGATCCAGTATGAAGACCTGCCTGGGCTCAGTAACAGTTACTTCAAATGTAGGCAACACTGGACAAAGTGGCATGATAGGTGAAGTTACACACAGCAGTAATTTGGTGACTATCACCCCAGTACCAACATATGTCTGTGTGTGGAAAAGGATGCAGTAAGGGCTGGAGACATCTCCTGAGTCTGGCATTAGCTCACAGGATCTGCACCAGCAAGGAAAAGACTCTCTCATGCTGGGATTTCTGTCAGATGGCCACGAAGAAGCAAGTTTCCTCTGTGTCCTGCACCTACACCAATTTTCCTTCCATGCTGTTTTCAGCCACGCTGAAGGTGCTGTAGGTATCCCTGCTGACCATGCTGATGATATATACTCTCAGGGCTAGTTCAGCTGCTAGCTGGAAGGACAGCTGGGCAATGCTTTGCTCCAGTTTCACATTAAGCCACTGGCCAGTCCGGTTACCATCACGACCCTGCTTCCACAGACAGATTCAGTGACCATCCTTCCAGTCCTACCTCACTCCCCATTCACTCCCTCTGTCCCACTCCTAGAGAGAGGAGGGCTGGGGGTGCTTTACAGGCTGGTTCTCTACAATGCCATATACTTGACCAAAGCTGCAGTACCTGTCTCTTACAGCAGAACTGTCCCAGAGGCATCAGTGTGTCCAGGGCTGATTTCAGCCTTCCCACTGGAGGGGAGAGCTGGCTTCCATCACATTTCCAGCCTTTCTCAGACCTGGGACTAGAAGAACGAAAGCTGCTAGTGCCTATTACATGGGGCACCTGCATTCAGTTCTGTGTCACTGCCTTAGCCTTTC
Organism: Apteryx mantelli; assembly: GCF_036417845.1. NCBI lineage: Eukaryota > Metazoa > Chordata > Aves > Apterygiformes > Apterygidae > Apteryx > Apteryx mantelli. The sequence continues at coordinate 136,465,168 of NC_089978.1, forward strand.
CCAAGGATCAGAGAGGACTGAATTCTGCTTCATTCCTCTCCAAACACAAGGGCCAATGTTCCTCTCTGCAGAAAAAAAGATTTGGGACATTAGCAACCCCACCACAGTGATTCCTCTGGGCAGCAGGATGGAGGAGAACTGGAGAAGCAGTATCCCTGCAGGCTCGTCTGCTGCATGGAAGATGGTTTCTTTTCCCTGGCCCATTCTGCTCCAAGACAGCAGAAGGATGAGACCTCTGGGTGACCTTCCAGAAGACTACTGCTTTACACTTCAAAAGATCCTAGTTTCCAGCAGACAGCTTGCCATCCTGGCTAGGTGAGCCACTGCCCACCGCGGACATGCAAAACAGCTCTGTCTGATCTTCTAATCTGGAGTAGGAATAATGGAAAATAAAGGCATCTCATAGTTACTCACCCTCAGCTCCACCAGCAGGTACTAGAAATAAAAAAACAGGTTTCTCATTAGCTCCTTGAAACCCTTTTATGTAATACAGTGTGGCATAAAGACCCAGATGCAGTTACTGTAACAGTCAAACCCTCACAGTCATGCTGATTCAGCTATCTCAGGAGGATGAAAAACATCCAGTTAAGAACCATTTTCTCAAAATTCCCCACCATCATCCTTTATCTTCCACCAGCCTCACATCCACAGGGCCTGTCTGGAAAGGTTAGTTCAAACTGCTTTCTTCCATTTTGCTGGCAGGCACTCCATGTTATTTTATGCAAATAGATCTCAAACTGTTTCCTAGGAACTCACTTGATACCCTGGAGTGGTTCTTAGGGTCAAAAAGGAAGGAGGTGTGCTGGAGTGCAGTAGCATAAGGCCAGAGGCTGGCAGTTCTTGCAAGCCATCCACTTCTGGTTTAGAATTGGTTCTGAGTTGGGTTATATCCAGGGGTAAGTTTACAGAAGAGATCTGAGTCTTTACTCAGGTTTGATTATGAATTCCTGCAGCCACTCAAGAATGCTGGATTTGTGGTTCCTAAAGAATAAAATGCCCTGCCCAAGATCAAAAGCAGAGAGCTGCATCCCTAACATGCCATCTTATATAAACCCAATTTAAGTCTCCTGTTATTCCTCATTATTATTCTCCCCACCCTTTCTCCTTTACATTCCTCACCTTATCATTCAACAGGACAAAATTGCTGTTCAGAGTGACAGTTCAAAACTGTACTGCAATGGAAGAAAGCAAATAAGATATATGTGAGCATAACCATCAAGCACAGAGTCAGCCCTTTCCACCCTCACCCAGAACGTACCCCAAAATCGAGGTGTCTTTTCATGACATTCCCTTAGGCATCGTGCCTTATTTCTCCTAAGATCTGAGGGCATAACATGTTCCTGAGGATACAAATTGGGAAAAAATGTAAAGAAAGGAGAATATGAATCTAAGAGAGACTCTGAGGGAGAAAGGGAGGTGCTGAAATGTCCCACTCTGTTGCATGTGATCCTTAAAAAATGAACTTGAAAGAGCTGAGAGATTGGATTGCAGCATTGCAAGAAAGGTGTTAAACCAGCGCTATGAAGACTGGTGTATTGCCCAGGACCACGTAAGGAGAACCACTTCCTTTGAACAGGCTCTAACTCAGTTACAACCCATGCAACCTCTCAAAAAGTTAGCTGGAAAAAGATTGTTGCAAATAAATCAAACTTTGAATAAATCATATATAACGGCCAATACAAGGTATCAAAATAAGGTTTGCACACACTGCCAAAGATGCAGCCCATAACTATTTGTGTAGTCGTCTTCACAAAATCATGTACGGATATTGATTAGCTACCATAGGTCTGTACACATACATGTGCATGTGCTTGCAAATACCTGCATGTACGTAACAAGGCAGAAAAGTCCACAGGTACATATGGACAAACTGTAATTAGGCACAGTTCTGTACACAAAATTAGTCCTGATAAGAGGAAATTTTAAGTTGACTGGGCACTGTTAACTCTAACAGGCCTTGCTCAAATCTTCCAAAGGTCCTTCTTGTGCAAGCAGAAAGGAACCATTTGAAATATCTTTTACTTCAGGTTATCTATCTTTCAAAGCCATGGTAATGATTCAACAAATAATGATAACAGTTCTTATTGCAAAATGAATAAAAGACATAAGGTCTTGAAAAAAGATGCTAATCAAATATTTATTTCAATAATAGAATCATGCCACCTTCAGGGGAGAGAATGTGGGTGTGTAGTTTTCCAATAATTATAATTAGAGTAAACTGCACGCATTAAGTGTAGCTGGAGTGTTTACTGCTGAAGAGGTAATTTTGGATAGGCCAGACATTATTGAAGTACTGGACAGTATTAAAAAAAAAAAAAAGATACACCAGCTACAAATAGAAAAGAAGAGTTTTCTAGACTTGATGTAACAAGGAAAATATTCTTTGACAAAAATGATTTAGGGAGCTTGAATACAACTAACAAATATAAGATGAAGGTCTTCTGATAGGTGACAGACAGTTGCCAGGTAGGTTCCCAGCATTTCTAAAAAAGGTGAGAGTGCATCATGGCATTTGAAATCTAGGGCAACAAAGGTAGTGAGTTCATTAAGGTTCTTGACCATTCCTTGATGGAATTTGTGTGGATACCCAGGATGATGTTTCCTGGAGCCCACTTAAGATCAGTGCTTATAAACCTAACAAGTCTGCATCGGAGAAACTGTAGAGTGGGTTGGTACAATTTTTTAGAAACAAGCCTTCAGTAGCAGTAAAGTATGAACTGGCAATCAAGCGTGATTTCTTCACTAAAATCCAGGGCCAAGGCAATTATTATAGCAGCTGGGCAATCCAAATCACAAGTCTCTATATTGATGTAGTGAGGATTTGCACACCATCAGGAACACTCTCTCAACCCTCCTCACAGCTTACCTTTATAGGCTTACCTTGTGGTCCTGGCATGTAAATGGGTATCAGTTTGCACAAAAGTGCTGCTGTCAATGTTCTGGACAAAGACCTTCTTCTCAGCTATTGTGTCCTTGCCTACAGAGAGCTGGATGATCACAGCTTCCTTATTGCCTCTTGCAGTGGAGGGATCTGTGGAGTACAGGAAAATACCCCAGGGTAACTCCGGAGCAGTTCTCAAGGGGGGAATTGGGCATACCAGTTAAGCACATGTGATCTGACTAGTAGCTAGTTTGCAGAGGAAACAAGGGGCATAGAACTCTACTTACTGCTAAACAAGTTGTTTCATAGTTGATATGGAAGAGACAGAAGTTCTTAGAACTGCACATGATGTTTATAGGATTTATACAAATTTATACTGGTATCTGTAGTACAAGGACACTGGAAGCATCAAGAAGCAGATAATGGTAGAAGCCAGATCTGTATACCATGCTGGAATAGGTTGAATATTATTTATTACCAAAATTAGAACCCCAATTTGGACTCTGGCAAGTCATAACAATTAGAAGCAAGTGGATCTGACCATTTTCTGGGCAGAATGAGAAAAGAACTGCCAGCCTCCAGATGCTTCCCTAAATGTCAAAATGAAGAAACACCTGATTTTGAAGATCCTTCATGCTGTGCTGTGAGGTCCTTGGTAATGCTTGGAGCCACATTGTCCAAGAGGGAAGTAAAACAGAAAAACATAAACATAGGGAATTCTTGAGCGTTAGTAATAAACACAATACTCAAGCAGTTGCCTTTCACACTGTCAGCAAATGCCAGAGTCCCTAAGCCTTCAGCATGTGTTACTGATCGGGAGATCAGAGAATGAACAACTGTGAGACGTAAGATCTCAGTAAAATTTCAGATCTGAATAAGAATACTGCACAGAGCTGTGTTCTGAACTACTGCCAAGCACTGCTGTTACCCACTCTCGTTTTGATGGGTGTTCTGCTATCGTTTCCATTTCTTTATGCATGTTTAAGATCAGTTGGGTGTGACTGGCCAGGTACTCACTTTCCATTGCTGTAATCCAACACTTCTCATCACCTGGATTAAGAGATTCTTTATAGGACAAGAAGGAAGGGTCCATGGGCATATAGCTGAATCGCTGACAACACAACCTATGCACAGAAGGGAATTTTGGCTACCACCTCAGAAAAAGGTTGGGTGCTTCATTAGCCTTACTATGAACTACTATGAATTACTCCATATACAACATACGAGCAATATAGCTGTTAATATAACTATTAATAATAGAACCGTTAATAATAATATATTAAACCTTAGTATGAACGACTCTGTGTAATAGAGTCTGATCATCAAATCACATACAAAGTAAGTGAGTATATACATACACACTGTCACCATCAAAACAAGGATCCCACAGCTCTCATCCACAACCTTCTGGAAGGGAAGTCAGAGCTTATAATTCTGCTCATTATAGTATTGATTACAAGGCTTTATGCAGAACTGTAAGTGGGCTTCTGATACTGCTCATAATTATTCTGCAGAGCTGCTATTCCTCCAAAAGGCAATACAACAGTCTACTGGCATGTATGTTTGTGAAGAGTACCTTTCAAATGGGAGCTGAGAGTCAGCACCAAAGCATTTCAAGCAGTCATCTGCAGGCAGGCTGGTACAACTCTCCTTATGCAAACCCATTTGGCTAAGGAACATGCACTGTTCTGTAGCTAAGCAGAGAGAAGTCTCCTTATCTCGTGGACAGTCCCTGCCTGCCTCAGTATCTGTCTCTAAGGCTGATACATCAGACTGCAGGAGCAGCACATTTCTGTGTGCACAGCTTTCCCATTTGCCAGCTGCACCCTCTTGCACTCCACCTCTGGTCCCCTCATCACAGCAACAGAGAAGTGAAATTGACAAGGAAGCAGAATTTACCAGCTTTCTTCTGCTCATGTGCCATTTTTGGCAGAACAGATGACTGCAGTGGAGATGGCTGAAAATCCTTCTCTGGGACACATTTGAAGTGCACCCTACTAGACATTCAGGCCAGCAAAGATGTGAACAAGCTGAGCAGGGTAGCAAGGACACTTTAAAAACTCCCCCAAGGAACAAAGCCCTGACCATGAAGACCTGATACTGTAAGCTCGTGTCTGCCCCCACCACTGAAGTAGCTCTAGCTTCAACTTTGACACCCTCACCAGGAAGTTGAAGCACTGGAACAGTTTTCTGTTCCAGAGAAAGCCATCTAGTAGTGTGTGGTTCTTGCCTTCAGTCTCCAATATAAGGGTGAGTAGCAGGGGCTCCTTTGAATCCCCTAGGCCCACACAGACCTTCTCTGTAGAAGGATAGCTCAGCCATGCCAGCAGCACCACCCCATAGGTCCTAGGAAGACAAAAGAAAACTGGGAGAGAGGTTTAAAAACATCTAGATTTTAAAAAGATAAGCATCTGTGTTCAAAAAGGAGAAGGAAATTCAGAAGGGAACTGAGTTCTCTGATTAACTGGTAGACTGATACCAATGTGATTGCAGCAGCCTGTCAGGGCCCTGAGGCACTAATAGGCCTTATTGGCCCTACCCAGCCTCCTCTGGGGCTTACCCCCACCCCTGCCCATGGCCCAGGACTCCATTTCAGCAGAGCTCCGGACTGTCAGTCCCAGCCCCAGCGACGCCATAGCAATGCCAGTCTCCAGCTCTGCCACAGCTATGGCCCTGCCTGGCCACAGGCCGCACTGATCTTGACCTCGTCCCGAAGGCTGCTGCCTGGCCCAGTCTCTGCCCAGCCCTGTCACCATGGCCCTACCCGGCCATTGCGGGGCTGTGTCTGATCCCAGTTACCCTCACCAGGCCTGATCCAGACTCAACCTGCAGGCTGACTGCCCAGCCTGGCTTCAGCCCTGCACCACCACCATGGACCTGCCTGGCTATCATTGGGCTGTGTCTGGTCCTGGTTGCCCTCACCAGGCCTGATCTGAACCCCAACCCATGTTGTCCAGTTTGACCTCAGTCCTCCCTCATCAGCACAGACTTACTTGGTGATCACAGGGTTATGACTCACCATGTTCACCAACACTGGACCCAATTTTGATTTGCTGACTTGCATACCTGGCTTGACCTGGAGTCTGCCTCATCACCATGAACTTGTCTAGTGATCTGGACTCCTGGTTGAATCTGACTACCATCTCTTGGTCTGCCTTGCTTGCCTCACTCAGGTACTGTGAGCCTGGGCCTGGGCCAGCAATGCCCCTACCCTGCCAGCCATGTTATCAGGTTCAGCTTCCGGCTCCTCTCCCTTGGGGAGCAGCTGGCCTTCACTACTCCCTGATGCAGGCTGCCTGGCAGTAGGAACACATGGTTTACTACCTCTCCTTTATCTTCCTGCCTTCACTTCTCAGATGTCAAAGGAACTCAGTGAGGTTCAGAGACTCCAGCCTTAGTATTTCGGAAAGTAGAGAAAGTAGCCCAGAGAACTACAGAGACTGAAGCAACAAGTGCCTGCATACCTTCCCTACAGAGGTACACCCAACCTTCCACAAGAGAAACAGGGACTCAAAATACCTCATCTCTCAAAGGAAAGGGGCCTTGCTGTTGCCTCTGAAGTTCAATTGGAACAGTCCCTTTAGTTGCTCCTGTGACATCAGAGTTGTTTCTCTGGTATCCAATAATGATGCTGCAGAAGCAAATTTCTCACAGATGTATCACATCTGTATAATCTTTCTGCTTGTGCTACCATCTTTTACCATCACTGGGCCTCTGAGCAATAGGACAGAAAGAGGCACATGGGAAGCCATGTGCTAAGACAGGAAGCTTCCTAATATGTCACCTGTCCACTCTCTCTATGGTCCTTGGCCTTCTGCAACTTGGTAACAATTACTAGTTATCCCTTCAAGAGGAAAATCAGTGCAAAGTGGAACAAGAGGACGAGGCTTTGATAATGAATATTTCTCCTCTATTTCTATTGTATAAAGAACAGGAAAGAGGGTGAAATTGGAAAAAATGTAGTTTTTTAACCAGTTTCATCAAGAAGTTCTCAGCACAACACTGCTACTGGTTTTCCAAAACCCTTATTGTACCCCTTCTAAAAGCCATACTAAATTACAGAAGATGGCCAGACTCTCCCTCCCTTAGCCCTTTTTGTCCCACTCTCCATGGGAAAACCTCAGAATTGGTCTTTCACGTTCCCTTACCGCAGTATAACCACCTCCCTACACCAGCCAGGCACCTGTCCCATCTCCAGCTTCCTCATTCCCTGTCAAGGACAATGCACAGTCACTCAAATTCATCTGTTTGCCTCCTTTCTGATTTTATTTCATGTGGCATTCCCTCTGCCTCTGTCTAGTGCCCTCAAACCCTTGGTCCCCAATGATGCCTTCTCCTAGTCCTATGTCCTCCACAATACCATCTCTTTATCTCTGAAGTCACTAAGGTAAAGTACTAAGAGTGCTTTAGGTCCCCCAGACACCTCATAAGCTACTCCTCCCTCTCACACACATGCTGTCTTCCTCCCCTTTCCTAAAGGGCTGCAACCAGTTCCACAGTGACTCAAAGGACAGAAACACTTGCTGAGGTTTACTGAAGAAGCAGGATCAACATGCTGAGAAGAAGCAGCCACATGTCCATGGGTGAAGCCACATGTGCTGCACTTGGCACAGCTGCCAAAAAGCCTCTTTGCAAGGACCTAGAGAAGGATAGAGGAGAGGAGACTAGGCTACTTTGTCTCAGATTCTGCAGCACCAGTTTTATAACCTGTCAGCATCACAACTCCTTTGCCCAGCTACCAATGGGATTCAGTCCTCCAATCAGGGCATCTCCTGAAGTGAGGAAGAAGGAAATCAGATATGACCTGAGAAGACCTCTGGAACAGAGCCCAGGGAAAGCCCTGGAAGGCTGGAAAAGCTACTTTTCTTCTTGCAATCTGGACAGGACCAAATGTCCACACAATATACAAGCACCACATGCCTCAGTTTGTCTAATATGTATACAAGCAAGTACGCTTGGAAAACCTTATAATCTGCAGAAAACAAGATTGAACCAAATCAAAAGTAAGACAAAAAGAAATCTAAAAAGAAATCATTTTTCCAAGCCTGGCAATATTCTTTGTGCTGAAATAAGTCCAAACAAAAGTATGAGTTGCTTTTTGTAGAAGAGCTGTCAGGTTTTCACTCACTACCCAAAGAGTGCTGAGCATAGCAGACTGAAACAAAATTCATCAGGGCACAAATCACCAGACAGGAGAAAATAAACATGGTTAAGAGTGGGATTGTCAAAGATCCATTCCACAAACCATTCCACTGCATTGACAGTTATGCTCCCATACTCCATAAACAAAACTATCCATCAGGGGAGTTCTTCCAGTATCTGTCCAAAGAAGTAATGTAGTTAAGGTAGGAAAAACTCCTGAATCTTATCTGTAGATGTTCTCAATGGACCAAGCTCTGTCTAAAATTCACCAGCCCAAATTCTGTCGAACAGCCTCCGTACTGTCAGTACCATTCCCAGTGGACCTGTTCTAGTAGAGATTCACACTATGAGGTTTGCTAGCTAGTTTATGCAAGATGAGAGATTTTGCAAGATGAGAGATTTTGTAAGTACTGTGCCTCACCTAGGAAATATAACCCCACGGTTACAAGACTCACAGAAGTATGTGCTGGGGTCTTTCCCATATACTTTAATTTGAGGGTAATCAGATTGTCACAGGAAAATCAATGCTGGTCTAAACTCACATTTGCAACTTTTCAAGTAAATCAGTTTGAGCCTGGTGAAGTTAGGAGACAGTTTGCTTTTTTGCTAGTAACTGGTATGTCTTGCAGATACTTGTGAAAGGGAGTAAAATCTTTCCAGATGCTAAACACTTTAACAAAGAGGGCAATATAATGGAGGAGGAAAACAGTAAGCAATATGTAATTCAGCTGGATGAACAACTATTATAGCCAAAGGAAAAGTAGTTACTGGAATGATGCAGTTCAAAGGGGAGACTGCAAAAGAACTTGCAGTTAAGAAAGAACAATGGAAACAGTTCTCCACTGCTCTGAGTGACATTTTTCTGAAGCTTATCTATGGATTTAAATTTACAAGGATCTTTTGTTGGCCGAGATTAAGGGAGTAAAAGTCAAGTGCTGTTTTATTAATGCATGCATGTTAATTCTCTTGTTTCTTCTTCATCTGCATGACAGTAGGTAGTCTGGAAGTTCCAGGATTCCAACTAAAGTTCTGTTTAAGTGTCTTGTTTTGCATGTTGAATATACACTTATGCCTAGATCTATGATTTCTTCTGAGGACTCTTTGCACATTTCCACAATACTATATCTACAAACAACTGCTGCTTCCGCAGTTTTCCAGTTATTTACAGTTGGAAGTCTGAATGTTGTTTAACTTAGTCTCCAGGAAGCTCTTCTTTCAACACACACTTACCTACAGATAATGAACCAAATAAGGAATCAAACTTTCAGAAATAATGCTCTGCTCCTAAGTCTTGGTCAGCCCATACCAGCATGCACTGCTTTTTCCTGTCCTTGCTCATAGGGAGGGTGATTTTGGGAAAGTATCCTATGCACTGTGAGGAGAGTTCAAAAAAGCTCTCAGCCTCACTGCAAGACAAATGCCTGAAAGTCACTCTCAGCTGTTGTATCGGCATACTCACTTGAAGGAAGTAACACCTGATCACGTGAATACATTCATTTTGAAGCAATTATTCCCCCTTCCCATGTGTTGGAAAACACACACTAACCTACCATCATCTGTTCCTCCTTCTTCTTGTAGACAAGCCTATGGAGAAATGCTTAAGCTCTGATACTAATTCATGAGGTAACATACTGTGCACACTCTTTCTGAAAAGCTCGTCCCAGATGAAGAAGCAAAAGTTGCCAGCCTGCATACACAGGCAACACCTGCTGCCTGAAGAGCTCTAGATTATAACAGGTCAGTTCTGCCAGCCTTAATCCTCTGGGCAGTGAATAACCATTTTCATGCAAGGGCTGCCAAACACATGAAAAAGTGATTGCCCTGCTGTATTATGTTTCCATATAAGCTGCACATTTCACTGCAAGTGCACAGATCCATTGCATCTACATAATGGATCCAGTGCAGCCCCCTGGCTTCTGGCTCCAAAACACACTGAGGCGCTAAGTAGGTCCAATTCATAATGTGAACAGTACTGCTACTGTTAGCACAGTTCTAAAGGACTGCAATAATTCTTCTGGTGGCCCTGCATTCAGCTTCGCATGTTCCATACTCTGCTTCCTCCCATCCCTTTCCTCCCATCCCAGCTTCTTCTTCCTTCCTTTCCTTTTTGGATCTAGAAATCCAAGGTTTCCCTTCTTGAGAGGATGTTTAGCTACATTATAAAGAAGAAGTTTAGCTAAAACCATAGTTCCATAAGATATTAATATCAGTTTGGGGCACAGCCAGATTGCTTGTAGTTTTGCATGTGATCCAGATGAAGTGGACCCACACAGTTGTAACTGTTGAATGCAGCTGGGTGTTTCCATGAGCTGTGGGAGTGCAAATGATGCCTGATCAGGCATGAAGCATGTTAGAAAAAAGTTTCCTCTATCAAAGTCTTAAAGAAAAGACACCTTGAGCCTGCAAGACAAGTTTGTAGGTGTTCCATTCTGTGACATATGGCCATAAAGTTCAGGATCTAATTATACAGTAAACAGGATTTATTGCCATGTGGAATCAACCTGGTACCCAAGTAGAGCTTGGAAACTTCCTTTCTAAACCAGCATCCCAAAATGGCAGAATTGTTTTTCTGTGCTCCAGACCAGTGAATTTTAGCCTGTTCTCTGCTAGCCCTTAGAGGTCTGTGTATTCACAGAATCACAGAATGGTTGAGGTTGGAAGGGACCTCTGGAGATCATCTAGTCCAACTCCCCTGCTCAAGCAGGGTCACCTAGAGCACGTTGCACAGGATCACATCCAGGTGGGTTTTGAATATCTCCAGAGAAGGAGACTCCACAACCTCTCTGGGCAACCTGTTCCAGTACTCTGTCACCCTCACAGTGAAGAAGTTTTTCCTCATGTTCAGATGGAAGTGTCTGTGTTTCAGTTTGTGCCCATTGCCTCGCGTCCTGTCGCTCGGCACCACTGAAAAGAATCTGGCTCCATCCTCTTGACACCCTCCCTTCAGACACTTGTACATGTTAATAAGATCTCCTCTCAACCTTCTTTTTTCCAGGCTAAACAGGCCCAGCTCTCTCAGTCTTTCCTCATAAGAGAGATGCTCCAGTCCCCTAATCATCTTTGTAGCCCTTCACTGGACTTGCTCCAGTAGTGCCACATCCCTCTTGTACTGGGGAGCCCAGAACTGGACCCAGTACTCCAGATGTGGCCTCACCAGGACTGAGGAGAGGGGGAGGATCACCTCCCTCGACCTGCTGGCAACACTCTTCCTGATGCACCCCAGGATACCATTGGCCTTCTTGGCTACAAGACGGAATTGTGGACAAGTCCATTCCCTTGAAGGGATTACAAAAGGGCACTAAAACACAGGCCTGTTCTTAGTGCACTTACTTTTGCAATATAAAGTTCTGCACCCTTATTGGAAAACTTGCAGGAAGCTAAAGATTTAGGGAAAAAAAGGTTGCAAACAGCTGTGCTAGACCTTTTTTTCCCTGTCACCCACCCCCACCTGTTCTTCTGGAACAAGCACAAAATGATGCTCTGAAAATTCACACGATGGCTCTTTACTGACACATTGTTCATACTACTCTCTCTGTAGCATCTCCTGACATTCTTGGCTTTGTTGTAAAATACCTGGAATGTCTGTTTAACTTAAATGATTTCCTTTGCTTCAACTTGTGTATACGGACATGGCATTCAGATTCCTAGGGCATTAGAACTGCTATGAAGTCACATCCTTTCCATCCTACAGGACCACTGAGAGTTTGTTCTCTGCTCTCTAGAACTACATTCAGTCTTGGTTTACATAATTTAAGTAACAGCATCTCGGGTGAGAAGTCTATTCCACAATGTAACCTATGTAAACAATGTGATCTGCTCTGGCAGATCTGCTTGAGAATTCCTGGATTTAGGTGGGGCAGGACAGTAAGGAACATTGGTAAAGAAACTCAGGACTGGAAGTTCCAAAAGGCCAGAGAGGAGGAGTGGGGGATATCTGATTATGCATATGACCTATTTACAACACACTCGGCTTTAATTTGCCTTGACAAAATTTTACCTTCCTATAAAGAGCATGGATTTCAAGAAAGGGAAACAGGATCACAACCTACAAACTATATGAAAGTTGTTAAGGTCAAGGCAGCAGAAAAATGGTTTAGAGGAAAGCTGGATAGGTAGAGTAGGTAAAGCTGAGGGATGGTGGCAAATTTCAAGCCGAATACCAGGAAATCCTAGTTAACAATAAGACTGCTTAGCAGTACTGGTAAGTAAAATTATCTCCAGAAGGAGAAAAATCCAGAAATGGGTTTTTAAAGTTGGGACAAGATGAAACCTTGGAGAAACCTGGAGAAGACAAGGAGTGAGGGGTGAAGAGGCAAAGACATAACAACTAGCTATATAAAGTATTTACAAGGTTTTTGCCACATTTTCCAATATTTCATTAAAGGTACTTTACCTTAGCAGGATAGGGAATTATTTAGTCAGGGCTCAGCTCACTGCAGTATGCAATAGGACAGATCATAGTTAGGATCATAGAAAGCAGACACCTCCATGCCCAGAACTGCACTGGATGCAACACACAGCCTATCAGCAGCTAGGAAAGCAACAGATCAGCTGGACATGAATTTCTTACATATTTGCCTGATTGCAAGTCCATGAGCACTGCCATAGCTACCTATGCCAGGCCTAAGCAGAGCCCAGGAAGTATCATAAGGAAAGACCCCAAATTGGGAGAATAATGCATCACAGAACTGTCATTTTGCTCTTTGAAAAGTTAACCCTAACTTGAGGTTCTTTTAAGCCCTTTGAGTCAATTTAATGTCTCACAGACTTGCATGGGAAAAAATAAAGTGTTTTCTACTCAAAGAAATGTGTACATTTCACACAACAGACAGCTTCCCAAGACCAGGTACCTAGAGCAGTGAATAGGAAAATCCTGCTTACAGTATAATCTATATACTCAGCTCTTTGCATATCTTTTTCCTTGATTCATCTCTCATCCTAGTTTTCTCATTCTCTACTCTGTTTCACCCTTAGCCTTCTTTGTACTGCCTCCTACTTTTTCCTCTGCCACTACTTCAGATCTCCTGGTCAAATGGGTGAGCACTGAGCCTGGAAAACAGCGGGAACAGGAAACTGACCCTTGCAAGAGGAACTGATTGAATGCTCAGCTACTACTTGAACATCTGCAGATGCACATGAATCTCCCCACATAGCAGCTTGGAAAGATTTCTGCAGCAGTCTGCATCAAGGGTAACATATATATCCAACATGCTCTTGTATTCTATTCCCAAGGGATAAAAAGTAGAATGACCCTATCTGTCCCCACCTAGTTTCTTCATTCTCTAGAATGCCAAAGATAAAATAACAGGCTGTGGAGAAGGAGCATGACTCACATGATTTCTGCTTGCTGAAAAACAGTAAGAGTCAACAGGTCTTGAAAGTCAACAACACCCCTTTTTATGGCTGTCTATAAGTGCAGATCCCATGTACAGTAATGAGCTAGCAGCATGGTCTTGCAGGTGGATTGAGTTGGGATTTCACCTGAATATTGCCCTCCCTAACACCAGTTGGCAAAAGTTTGTAGTAGCTCTTTAAACTTCTGCTTTGGGGGCCATGCTGCGGAGGATTTAGCTTGTTTATAGCATGTGCTGCTCCATTTGGATGTGCAAACCATTTCATTAGCCTCTGATCCAAATCTTTTGTGATGTCAAAAGAAAGTATAATCAAGGGACTTTATAAGGGATCTCATTCTATTTGAGTTCTGTGGGTTTAGAATATCTCTTTACATTCAGAGGACAGCATTTTGCTTCATTTCCAGATGATTAGGCTCTTAGGAAAAAAGTCCCTAAAAAACAAAGATATGCCTAAGTCTTGATCATAATGAAAGTCTTAACACCATTTTTTTTGATGAGGATGAGGTTTCATTGCTCTGAATGGAGGGAGTATTTTGACTGAAGAGTTTGATGTACAGCTTGTCTTTGAAAGCTGAAATAGCCACTGAAGAGTCACCTTCATTGATAAACAGAGGAGGAAGATAACAGTTCAAACAGTGGTTCCATATGTACTGAAAGAATTGAAGTCCCATAGTGAAGAAGTTTTCCTGTCTAGACAATGAAGGTGAGAAATCTGTTTGATCTGAAAAACTGTAATCATACTGTAAGTGACAGACAGACATTGCTGTCAAATGTATCTCTCCAACTTTAAAATAGGTTCATCTGTTCTAACAATGACAAACACTCCAGAGGAACTGAAAGTGAAGACTGTCTCAAAATACTTTCTTTTCATCTCTGAAAAATGTTTTCACTTAACAACTAAAGTTCTTGTAGAGAAAAGCTTTGCAGTATCGTTTGCCATGTCTCAGTAAAACAATTTGTATCAATAGATGTCTTTCAGATATGTTCCACAACCATGAGCAGAGAAAAACCTGTCCTAATGGAATAATAACCCCAAATTGTGCAAAATAACATTGTTTTGGGGTAGTAATACTGAGCTGGTGATTTTGTGAACTGAGAATATGAGAAAAATAGAGTTACTGGGGTAGGGCTGAAAGTAATAACATTATCTCAGCACCAACTTGTCTCCTCTTTCCCAGGGCACCATGAATTGTAAGAGACAGTGTATATTAGCAAAGGAGACCCCTGAATCAGAGAAGTATTTGCTGTCAGTATTGGGCTGTTCTCTTGAGAAAAAAAAGGAAGACAATTTGCATTGTCTTTGGTCACAAGTAGGTCCACCTTAGAGATCAGTATCTCCAGAATATTTGGGACAGAATCAATTGTTTCAGGATACACCTTAACAAGCATCTTAAACCAATCTCAGACTGTAGTATTGCTGAAATGAATGGAATCAAGCCTTTCAACAGACCATGATTTTAGAGAACCTTAACCTGATGATGAAAATACACCTGCAGAGATCATCTGTGGAAAACAAAAGCTCTCTTCAGAGATGCATAGCCAGTGAGTTTACTTGATTTATGATGTTCATTTTTTAAAGCAGGTTAGCTTTCAAACATAAATGGTTTGATTCCCATTTCTTGTTTAAGGCTGTTAAGATAGCCTTGGATCTGATCCACAGTGTTTCTTTTCAAGTCCAAGGAGAGATTCACACAGCAGCCATAATAGCTTTCATTCTTGAACACCTATGTGAAGTCTGGAATCTACTTGTGACTATACCCCATGTATCAGATAATGATACTGATGGAAGCACTGATGACTGGGGGATTAGTAGGCTCTAACGTTCCGTGTAGGTAAACATTTTTCTGTTCTTTCCAGTATAGAAAGGATAAGGAAGACTTCCAGATTCTCACTAGTGGACTGGCATTGTGAATGTTCTGACTTCACTGACATCTGAAACAGCCTAAAGTATGATCAAGCAAACTGTCACAAATATGCAAGCTGCTGGATATTCCAAAGAACTGACGTTTTCATTTTTGATGAACCTGGATCAGTCTGCCAGTCCTGTTATCTGAAATCTTGTAGATGACAGAGAGATAAAGGGTCCTTAAAATTCTGAAATATAAGACCCCAAGCTCTTGAAGGGACTATAGAGAACTCCCTAGAGTGCAGGTGACAAGAAAAGCCACATAGAGATTGCTCATCCAAGTAATCTGGTTAATCCAAGAAACATGTAGCATTTTTAATATCTGACTATGTCCCTGTTCTTAATTCAGAATACTTTCTATGGCCATCTTTTCTTTTATGTCAACTAGCAATAGATGGCTTGGAGAACATCTTCTGACAAGAAGGCAAAAGGAATCTCCCATCAAAGTAGTTTAGCTATTAACTCAAAGACCCTATCTGCATGGAGATATTTAGCAAGCATGCAGCAAAGAATGCAAGATTTGTTCCACCAAAGGGAGAGCTTGACTCTCTAACCTATTAATCAGGACATTCTTCTAAAAGTACTTGGGAAAAAAAAAAAAAGGGCCTTCACCACTGACACTGAGCAAGTATCTTCATCCTGGGCCATAGAGTCAGACCCCCTCGTATTTGCTCCCTCTCTTGCTCAGTGTCTTACATTTCTTCTGTCTATACATTTGTAGATTTAACAGAAAAACTTGAGTGTCTTCCCTACCCTATTTGCCTGTATCCTGATGGTGTAGGCATTCTTTGTATAAGACGCAAAGATGAAGGCTCTCAGCACTTTGAAAGGAGGTAGCACGACTTTCTCTACCACCAAGCAATTTTCAAATGAGAGGCTATGGCCACCACACTTAGTGCCAAATTTAGTGTTGTTGGGGTACATGAGGGATCCCGGCTTGCAAATATCATGCTCTAGTCCTATTAAGAAAGATACCAAGATGCTCAACACAAGATGCTTGAAAATCTCAGATGTTAGGTAGGATTTCTGCAGATTCCTCTGTTAGTTCTAAACTCTGGGATTCCATCTAAGTTACACCTATATTAAATGTGTCTTTTAGTGTTGAGGCCATAAGGGCTTAAAATTGCACTGAATTTAAAACTGCAGTAGTATTAGAAAAGGGGTTTTTTAAGCTTTTTACAGATTTTTTTTTTTCCAGCTATGAATTTCCTCTTCTTCTGAGTAGAATACAATCACGGGAACAAAAGCAACAGCTTTTAAACTTACAGCTGCAAAGCAATTCCAGGAAGTAAGTATTGCATAAAAATCTATATATAGGGAATGTACAGAAAAATGCATTTTAAAACTCCTTGTGAGCAAATTAAAAAGAGACCTTATGTGGCATATCCAGGCTATATAATCTAACAATTTGATATGGGGACATCAATTATTGCTACCTACAAAGAAGAAATGACTGGAAGCTAAGACCATATGTCATGTAAACATACATGTGCTTAAACTACATTTATATTTCAGAAAGTCAGCAGTATTACTCACATGCAAATTTATATACCTCAGCAAGTGTCTAAATGACCCAAGGCCTTTGTTTGCCCCCCCCCCCAAAAAAAAGGCAGTTTAGCAGTTTTACAAATTATCTGGTAAAACATCCTACTGCTAAGAGGGATTTAAAAATAAACAGCATTTACGATGCACTGCAACAAAAGTTTAGATGAATTTCATAAAGCTTCCATTTAACTTAGATCAGCTAATCATGCCAGTCAGCAATATGAATTTTCAAAAAGTATTATTTTATTGGTTGGAGAGATACCACGCTATTACTAAATATACCCTAGAGGAATAAAAGTAGGAGACAGAAATTTTTGTCATTTCACCTCTTCTAACTTCTCCCCCCCTCTAAAAATAAATTACTGTATGCATCATCCTCAGAAAAAATTAGGCTGGAACATCTTTCTAGTCCAATGCTCTGTTCAAAGCATGGCCAGCTTTATATCTAAATCAGGTCTCTCATGGCCCTATCCAGTTGAATCTCCCAAACCTCCCAAGGACTGAGATTCCACAGCCTCTTTAGGCATGTATTCCAATGCTGCACCACTATCATCGCAAAAACTTTCCTCCTATGTCCAGTTCAAATTTCCTGAGTCGTAGCTTTGGACTATAACCTCTTGTATCCCAACACACTGTCTTAACATAATCTAGAAACAAAAGTCCAACCAATACTTCTTGACACTTGGAAAATATAATTAACTATATCAATTCTACTTCTGTTGATAGTTTCACTGGAATATCTTTTTTAGTATTTCAAAAAAAAATTTTTTTTAATCTTAAAACCCCCAAAGGCACTAGAAATATTTTAGCACTTCAAATTTTTATTTAAAGACATTTTTAAAGTATGAATTTATTTTACTGGTTAGCACTATTTTTTTTTTGATTAATATTCTGTATTTGGTCACTAAAAAAGACAGTTTAAATGTTTCACTTGCAAATTACAAGGATGCCTGGCTTAAAAAAAAAGCGCAGTATTAACTACATACCAGCAGGGGGAAACAGAGCCTCAAAAAAAAAAAAAAATTCACTCTCTTTCAGATACTTGTTTACCCATCACATACATTGAAACTAACTGATTTACCCAGGGATAAATTTGACCCATTGAGATGCTACAATCTGTGTTGTCTGGTATGCTGTACTACCATGCATACTGACAGAAATAAATAAAAGTGATCTCTGATTTGGGTTGTGTTTGTTAATACATGACAAGGCATCTTAGGCTTGATTTTTTTTTCAGAGGTTTTAAATTTCCTATTCTACATGAAGTTAATGGATCCTCAGTACACTTGGCAAAATATGATCCAGAGCCAGCACAGTTAGAAGCAAATTCTGGAAGTTGGAAAGCACATCTTTCAGCTTGGAAAGTGATAGCTGACTGAGCGCAAGAGCCAGGGACTCACTAATTTGCCGACTCTCATTTACTGAGGCATGGCTATGAAACCAGACATACCTATTTTTTATTAACTTCTTTTAACATTTGTTTAACTTCTACTCCATTTTAGGCTGCGAAATACCAAAAGGAAGTGTGCATTAACAAAATGTGATCCCCCCTCCAAAAAAAAAAAAAAAAAAGCAAAAACAGCTTTTGGGGTAATTCACACAAATATCAAAAAATGATTGTCTATAATAGATACTGAATAAGAAATACTAATAAGCTACTACTGCGTGTGCGTCTGGCACAAGATATAAGGGCAGGCAACAGAACCAGGGATGAGAGCAAGTAGGGCTGACGGTTAGGAGTAGAAACAGTAGGCCTTTTCCAGTGAGAAAGTGGGCAGACGCATTTTGAAGAAACAAGGGCATTCTTGAACAGGAAGGTAGCAGGAGCAAATCCATGAAATTTAGGCAGTAGAACAGAGAAGACATTACTGAAAGAGGACGTTGCTGAATATTTGCAAGCTGAGGCAAAAAACAGAACTGAGCTACAGATAAAGATCTAGAACCATCTTAGTAAGAGGGTATATTTGAAACTATAAGAAATAAAAGGTTCTCATTCCATTTTTATTCCATTAAATATTAAGGAAAATGATAAAAAAGCACATATGGAAGCATTAGCATATACATCAGCATACTCTTAATTACTGAACTATAACAGATAAAATGGCCACAAGTCTACACAGGCAACCATTTTAGCTGCTTATCATGCACTATCAGAGGTGTGGTTTGTGGTACACATTTGCAACACAACTGACCACAAACTGCAGATACTGGAGGAAAGACATAGCTACAAACACAGTATCAATCACATTCCTAGTTTCCACTGACATGTAAATAACCAAAACAAGCCTACAGAAAGCAGAAATAAAAATATTAATACCACCACATGAAATCTTCTTTAGTAGCAGCTTTCACATTGTGATAGCTTTCAGAAAACAAGCTCCTGTAATATTTCCTACAATATTAGAGAATAGAGAACCTATTAGCCTAGAAGACATGCCCCACTGTTAGGGGTTCCATTTCAAATTTGAGCAACCAGAATTGTTTGCACTTTCCAGATGATGTCTCAACAGAACCCTTGTACAATAGCATTAAACACCCCTCTTTTTTGGATTGGAACACCTCTCCAGAAACACGTGAACATAAAATTATTTGCCTTTTTCATTCCTACCATACATTGTTGGTTCAGTTATCATGTAAATGACAACTGTGTAAATTCTTACAAAGATAAAATAATTTCCTGACTCTTGCTAAACTCTTGGCCTAAAGAGTACCTTGAAACTAATTTATTCATCCATTTGCCTTCACTTCATGGGCACTTCCTGAACAAATTGTGTTATAATAATATTCCCTCAACTGTGCTAGTTTTCAGACAGGTGTGATGCAATCTAATCTAAAAATCTGGTCTTACATTTGGCTCTATTTTGTCCACTTCAATTTCAGCAAAGACGATTCAATCTTTGTTTTAAACTTTAATTTTGTCAAGCTTTATTATATATTATCACAGGTCTCTGATAGCCTGGTTTTCAAGGATACAAGGAAAGGATTTCAAGGACCCTGTACATTCCACCTTGTCAAGAATAAGAGGTGTTTACTGATAATTTATCAATTCAGTATCTTGCTTCTCTAATTTGTTTCACTTTTATAATACAAATTTCAAGTTGTCACATTATAAAACTAATCTCAGTAGATTTCTAACTCTTCATATATATAGTATTTTACTAACAACAAACAGAAGAGATACATTAAGTATGTGCAAGATTGATGCCCCATGGTTTTAAAGATTAGCTGTCTTCAGAAAAAATGTATTGTATTAATTGGCATGACCATGCCTGTAACTAGCCTTCCCACTATGACTCCAAAATCCAAATGCACATTATCTAATAGTTTAAAGAATCCCTGCTAGGTCAGAAGAGGAGTAGTTCTGTTCCTAGCAGTAAGCAAAGCTGCAAGCACACATACTACAAGCTACGTTACCACACTACGGTATACCATGCTTTACCTTTTAAAATTTTTGAAGGAAAGACTTGTGTTCTCCGTATCTTAGGTTAACTAATAACACGACTCTAATAAAACTGAAGGCCTGATAATGGGTTACCAAAGCATTTGGGAAAATTACTGATGCAAGTATAAAGCATTTTGGAATTCTTCAGAATGAAATTGCTGGAGAAAAAGGGATAGTAAGATGGAGACAATCCAGCAGGTTTTACTTTTCTGGCTTAGATGTATCAGAAGATAGCAAAAAGAACCTCACACTCACATGAATTAGAATTCACAATTCCTTTATTTGGTTCTCCATGTTAGCAAGACACTATTCATTATGACTGTTAACCCCAAGTCTGGACATCACCCCACTTCATATTGCTGCTGATCCATCCCTTCTTCCCTTCATTGTGAAGGGGGTATTATCAAGAGAGAAGTGTCCCCGTAAGAGGGAAGGGAAGATATCTTGCTGATGTAGAAAAACCTAGAGAAACAAACCATTGAAAAAAGTCAGTTTTTCTCCTGAAATAGTAATATCCAAAATTCAAGCAGACATCATTAAAAAAAAAAAAAAAAAAAAAACACCAAAAAAAAACACCAAAAAAGCCACAACTCTGTAACTGGCATCTAACTGGCTTCCTTGATAGCTGTATTACAGATGCACCAAGGACTGAGCCATGGATACCAAACTCCTCTTCTGACTTTGGAAAAGGCCTTTCCAGGTCAAGGAGTGAGATGCAGTGAAGGTTGTATTCTAAAGGTGAAACTTAGTTCCTGTTACCTTTCCTGTGGGTAGAGGAGTTCAACCTCTGCAACTGTTGATCCAGCATCTTTCACAAGCATTACATTCCTGTGGAAATATTTCATGCGGAGGAAAATTTGTGTAAAAGTTTAGCAAACTCAAACTGCAACCTTTCTGCTTAGTTCTCTCATGGATAAGACTTCAGTATCTGCCACTTGGGAAGCAAACATTTCTGGCATTCAGGCATAGACAAACAATCCTATAACCACACATTATATTTGGGCTACTTCTCCCATACTCCACCCATCTCTACATCAGCGTAACTAAAACATGTGCTGTTTCTGTTGTCCTTGTGTTTGTTAGATAGATGGGGAAAATAAACATAAGCATCCTAAATTTCCTCCTGAATCTCCTAAAATATCATACAAGTGCATAATAAACAATACCACTGAACAGACAGAATCCATCAGAGAATGGTACTGACAGTGCTTTGCACAGTAGTAGTGAGGACAAGAAATTCCATATACATGTCCTCGGACAAACCACACCTCTTGTGAACACCAGATATGAAATCTTTACAGCTGCACAAAGAGCGAACATGACATTCCCGTTCCCCACCACGATATAACCAAAACAGTCATCTTGACTCCTGGCCTTTCACTACACAGAGAAGACAGAGCTGAAGGTGTATACAGCTACTACTCAGGCTCTTCTCTCTGCTTCATGGCACCTTCCTGTTTTATCCACGTAATATTGTACACTTTACTTACCTCTTTTGCTCCTTCCTACACAAAATGTAAGTACTTCTCAACCCTAATAAACTAAGCACCAAGAGAGCTCAGTATCACTACTTCTACCAAAACAGGAAATTTGCAGAGAAAAACTGAGCAACTGGCAAAAGACCTAGCAACAGTTGGCTTACTGACCAATCTAATATGGGTTTTTCCTCCCTTGCTCACAAGAAATAACATTTTGCACTAGGGAGATCTTCCCAATAAATTCCGGAAATAATATATACCCCTGAAAGCTTATGAATCTGATAAATTATCATTTTCTGATTTTAATACTTTATTCAGAAAAATTCCAACCAAGTTTAATAACATTCCATTTCTGTTCTATTCCTATGTTACAAGGATACCTCAATTATATTGCAATCTGTTCAAGACAAAATGTAGTCCTTATCTTATATAGCTGCATTATGGTAATCCATAGATTACTTACTAAAATATTGTACCTGCACTTGGGGACAAACACACAGCACTACAAGAGAAATAAAAGAAGTCCATTGTTGAGCAAAAGCAACCACACTTTTTACTGACAGCTATACAGTATACTAGTTGACAAAAGAGACTTCTGTTAGTACTGTATATATCACAATAAAAATATACAAACAAGCAAAATTTATGATGGATCACAACCATCTATCCTCATCTAGTCAAAGTTCAGATTAGCACACCTGATAGCTGTCAGTTTGGCAACCCGAGCCTATTCCTCCTCTAAAACTGACTTCAGCCTTAGGAACCAGAGTTATTTTCACAGCCAATGTTCTTTTAATAACATACATATACAGAAGCACATCAAAGAGTTCTTAAAGCAAAAAGAAACAGCCACAACAAATGTAGTTCAATGTATGCAACACTTTCTAAGTCCTTTCTCAAACGTTTCTTCTTGTCCTTTTACTAAAAAAAAAAAAGGACCCCAAAAGCCCTCTCCCTAGGAACATTAACCGGTGCCCAGTTGAGACCAGACTTTGGATGTAACTAGTCTTTTAGATCCTATGCACTTTGACTGCTTTCCCTTAACCAGTTTGCCTCCTATAGGAATGGACAGAGTGATGCATCTAACTCCCCAAATACATTCCTTTCCAAACCAAGAAAAAATCTATCACCAAGACAGATTAATATACACAATTGCAAACAGCAAATTGCCTCCAAATAAAAAGCAGAAAACACAGACATACAGAAATCCAGATAAGTCTTTTTATGAGCCCTTTCCCACCACAGCAGGTAGAGCTTAATGAGCTGACACACTAACATACAGACCCTGTATATTTTAATAACACCTACACTGCTTTGTTATATCACTTAAGAGCCTAAATTTGATCTGGTATGAGAAACCATCTTCTCTTCCTTATGGCAGATTCACATTTTACCTGAAGTTCTAGAAAGGAAGGGGAGAAGATGGAAACAAAATGGAACAAAAGGAGAATGAAGAAATATCTTGAAAATGTCTTGCTCAAGTGCAATGTAAATGCTACTTTTGTATCAGCTTAATTCATAATCTGCTTCTCCATCAGAGAGTGAGGAGTTGAAGCCCATCCCTCCTTCCATATACATACCCCTTGCCCTTACTTGGAAGTCTATTAAAAGGAAAGGAAAATATTCTGCCCACCTCTTCTGAAACTCTCTACCAGATCAGAGTTGCAGTAAACAGAATGCTTTGCTATGTCACATGTAGTAGAAAAGAAGTAACATTACGTATTGACAGTCACGTGCAAAAATGTGGAGGAACTGAGAGAGTACTCTAATCCCTGCTTGTCTTACTCTTGAAAAAATTTTCCTGAACAGTTGAAGAGTCACCTAAAATGGCTCCCTTGCTCATTAAAAACGCTTACAAACATTTCTATGCCTCTCCACCTTAGTATGACTTTCAAAAATTGCTGATAAGCAGAAGATTACAGATGGATCTGGGTAAACAGGCCGGCGTTTGGGGCCAGATAACCAACTCTTCTGCATAGTATTATTCATCTAAGCTAAGTACAGCAACATTTTAATCCACATAACCATCTATTCTTGTAGGCAAGTACTACAGTTAGTTTCCATATTCTCCTCTACCCCACTTCTATGCCAATATTCAGCTTTTTTCCTTGATATCTAGTCCCTGCAGGCCAGCATGACTAGCATATATTATGTACAGAAAGTCTGGTAAGATTTCCTCCATGCAGCAGAAAGCAGGAAATACTCAAGATCAGCAAGAGCTGTTTTACTGCCTCATCTCCGTCTCTGCTGACAGACTGACATATGCTTAGACTCCTTTGCTCCCACTACCACAAGCTGCTTTCTTTCTTTCACTTCACCACTGACTGCATTTAAAAACTTTCTATATGGGCCTCACTGCCCATGTAGTCTTTGTTCATCGCTCTATTTAACAGGACTCTTTTCAAGTCTCTCTCTGCCCAAAATATTTTTCAGTTCACACATTTGATCTCCTTTCACTTTGCAGTAACTCAGGCCAGGAATTTTCAGTCTGTGGTCCAGACATTACTTTTAAAGGCTGTATAAAGAGTAACTAAGAAAAGCAAACCAGTTTTCTGTAGTCCAAAATGGTATGTGGAGAAGATTTAGTGGTCTGAATATCAAAAACTCAAATTCAGCTTAGTTGTGATGTGTTAGTGTTCCTCCTGACTTTAATACGACTACACAGATAACTAAAAGAATTTGGAATTAATCAACTAATATTCAGCTGTAAAGTGAACTAGAAATGCTTTTATTAAAGTACAAAAGCCACTGTGTTGTTCCATATATTGGTATCTATTTGTAGTCACAATATATAACTTTTTCCCAATCCACACTGTCATATTTCTCTGCATTTTCAACCGATCCAGATTCAAACCCGCCATGCCAGACTGTTCATCACTGATTCCATATCCTGTTGTTCTCTCCCACTTTCCTCTCTTTTCAGAAAGATAAACTGTTCTAATGTCAGCATTTTAATCTCTAGAAGGAAGAGACTGACTCAAAATGGAGGTATCATTATTATGGAATATTCTAATCACTAGTGCAACACTTAATTCTATGTCCAGATAACTGACATGGTGGTTGAAATTACTGGCTGTTAACCATAAGTCAGAAACACTATATACTCTGCATATGCCACTTTTTCCCATTTTCAAACACAATTCTGATTGTTGGTGCTTTGAACATTTTTTCAATCTTAAGATATATGAGACCTCTATAAAGAATACTGTCCACTACTGTAATTGTATTTCTAAGGCAACTATCACTTAATCTATGTGGTCCTCTATAAATATTCTAACACAGTAATTAGCACCTGCATAAAAATCACACGGAGGAAGAAAATGGATCTGCTTTTTTGCTTTTCCCAGTTTAGAGCTTTTACTTAATATGACCAAATTTGGGACTGACTGCATTGAGGTTGCCTGCAGACATTTTGCATTTTTCCTTTGTATCTGTACTAATTTTCTCTCCCCCTTTTTTAATAAAAATGCTATAATATTCTAATAACTTTGTTTCTATGTAATGTTTTGTAATGACACTTAATCATCTCAAATAATTAAAAGAGTTCTTAAATCCTTTACATTATGTTATAATGGGCTAACGACTGGTACCAACTTAGAAAGCAATTTATCTTCTGCACTTAGCAGTCACTGAAAAGACTGGTTAAATGAACATGTCCTAAATCAAAAAGTAGCCAGGATTCAGAGATGGAGAGGGAAAGCCTCAAAGAGATTTTTTAAATACAGGAAAAAATTTTAATCACACCAGAATTTAAAAAAAAACGCCCTGACTCATTTACATAAATGTGCACTCTATTGGACAAAAATAGAACGGTTCATGATATGATGGAGTCTTATGCCAAGCCTATTCATTTGCTACAGGTGGATCCCTGCTGTTCAAGTGACCATCAGGTACCATGTGAAAATTCTGATTTCTTAAAGTGCCACTAGAGCATAAAACTGACTGCTTACTACATGCATTTGTAAACTATGCTCTATGCACAAAAAGAATGAATGTTGACAATACTAGGATAATTCACATTCAAAGACTTTAGATGCAAAGGAAACTACATTTGAGATAAAACATTAAATTAATATAAGTATACATCCATGTCATGTCAGTTGTTACCAAGTAATATTGTGGTAAATTACTCAAGAACATTCCAAATGAGATCTGTGTGCAAGAGAAATACATATGAGAACAGCCCCAAAAGTTGTACAATAAGATAAAAAAGCAGAAGTCAGCCTCTCAGCCCACAGACTTGACCACTGGCTGGAAATAAGGACATTTAAATTTCATTTCAAGCATAGAGAAAGACAGCCTAGGCAGACTGCATAATCCTCCTCATTTATTCCTTGGTTTTTATAAGAGGTTAAAACAAACATGTGACAAATAGCATAACTAGGACTAATCTTCCTGTGGTGCAGAGAGATGGATAGACAAGATGAATTCCTTCCAGCCTTTCCTACTTTCCACTAGTCTAAGATCTGGTAATTTTAGAGTAGTTTCTAAGGCATACTGTGCCTTATGGAGGCAGTGGGGAAACTGGAATGTTCCAACAAAGATCGAAATTGGGACATAAGGTAACCAGACACTAAATCATATAGATCAATGTGTCTACTGTATTACAGCTAGCCTTTTGATGGTCAGAATTCAGTAAATTAGACTCACCATTCAAAGGTACAGTTCAGGGACTCTGCCTCTCTCCTCCGTCCCCCTTACTTCAGTTACCATTTTGCAATCCATTTCTCCCCGTACTGTAGGTTTCTCAGGTCACAGCCACATGAGTTTCTTCTGCTACTGCTGCCACCTACCAGATTTATTATTCTGTTGCAGCAGAAGGGCATATAGAAGAAGTTCTTGCTCAGCACTCACATGATCATCATCCTTTGTCTAAGATGTTATGGCTTATTCAAGTTGTACATTTCCCCACACATTATGCAAAGCACTGGACACAATCAAGATCAATACCCAGCTTTAAAAGCCATTCCAGGAAAGAAGAAGGAGCATGATCTGTAAAGCCATCTTTCAACTAATATTAAAGAAGATTAAGACAGTAACTTCCACAGACTGCAGTAAATTTTGATCTACTTTCCCCACCAAAGCTTGCCCGCAGACACTGCAGAGCACTAGTATTTTCTACCTTCAAGAAAATTTTGAGGTAATACACATGAAATCAGATATGAGATGCAAAACTGTGAGCCAGCATGAATCTGTTCAACGTATCCAAGGAAAAGAAATTCCTTTTTCAGACATTATTACAAACCCACAAATCTCTCCCCCAAAAAGACACCCAACCACATGCCTGAAAGTGTTACACCCGTGTCCTATAACAGCTGATGCACAAATATATACAGAAATAAAGGTATAGGCCTGCCCAGTGCTGAGACGCAAGTAGTGGGTGTGTCTGAAAGGAAAAAGCATTGGAAATATAAGTTTAACAGGTCTGTAAAATTATCTTGCAAGTAAAATTAAAGACACAAATTATACACTCAATTATACTAATGAAATTTGATATCACTCCACTGACTTTCATAGAGTGATTCCACGTTTATCTCAGTGTAATTGAGAGCAAAATTTGGCTCTAAAAATTATTCCCTTACACCCTAATTTGAAGTTGCACTTTATGGCATTGCTGGCAAATTTGCTGCATTCCAGGAAAATAGAGATTACAAACAGGAAAAGTATTTTATGATGATCTAGAAGAGTTAATGTACACAGAAAAAATCTGAAGCTAGTGCTAATTCTTTATAGGTGTACTGGGAAATAAAATACAGCAAAACTTGAAAGTCTGTCTGAAGTTTCATATTCTTCCTGTTTTGAATGATATACCAATTGTCTGATATTTATCTCTGTCTGCCTCAGATTGTGTGTAAAATACAGCTTCTCCTCCTTAAAGGAAGTAGAAGATGTAAGTTCCCAATATCTTTAAAATGGTTTGAGATCAAGGGAGGGAGGTACTAGAGAAGGACAAAGTATGTAAGTACTTAGATACTGCAGTGAGGGCAACATAAAATGCCCCCCTAAAAGATGCAATCAGCCCCACAGCTGTTTTCTTTAGCACAGATATTCTCCCATCTGTCCTTTTTACAGGATCTTGTTCTATCAAATTTTATTAGATTTAATTTAACCTTGGTGCTAGTTTTTCATACTTGCCAACTCCTAATTGATGCAGTTAAATTTTATGCTCACTTTCAACTGGAAAGTATCAGATCTTCTTTCAAAAACCTAAGCTAAAATAGCTCATTGGAAGGAAAACTAATTTAAAAATTATAACAAAGAGATGGAATTAATGTATTAGAAAACCATCCCTTATGTATCTACATCAGGTGGCTTTTAATCTACTCTCACTGTTGTTTCACCTGAGCACAGTAAAGGACAATGACAGATTTCTTAAAGGTCAACATCTAAAAAGATGGGAAATAAAGAAGAAAAGTAGGATTTTTTTCTAAACACCACTGTTAAAGAAATCACTTGAGAAGTTTCACCAGAATGAACCGATAGGGAAAATGGGAAGAAAGGAAAGCAGACAAGTTAGCAAACTTATGAAGGTTACAACAAAATCAGAAAAGAGTCAATTTACCTGACAACAGGTCGGTTTTGGATGTCACCAAACTGCTGCGTTTACCATTTTACCCGCTTGCATTATTGGGGGGAAAAGTTTAGGAAGGAATATTCTCAAGGACTTTTCATAAGTTCTCACTCTCGCCATCAGAAAGGGGAGAAGGGAAGGTTTTCTCTGGATTGTTTGACTTTTTTGGCTCCTGAAAAGTTTTGCAAAGAACAGTGAGAAAGTGTGAACTGTTAGAACACATTTCTGTAAAAAAAAGGGAGAGAAGTCACACAAAATAGAGCAGTAACAATACCCACCCGCAATCCGCACATCAAATTTGTGACATCAGTTTAAACAAATAAACAAAACAAAACTTTTCAACTCAAAGTGGAAATATGAGAGGCTTGGAAATTTCCAACAGCAGGCCAAGATCCTCCATCAGAGTGCTCCAAAAGTCACCCTCAAAGGTTAAGAGAGACTTAAAGAAATAAAACAAAGGAAAAGGCAGCAAATATCTGGTTATAAACCCTGCAGTGTTACAGTTTAAAACAATTCCTAGAACAGTGAAAAAAATCAAAAATGAAAAAAAAAAAAAACAGTAGCAACAGAGGTTACCTGTCCGAGCACCTACAATTCCATAGAGAGAACAGGAGTGGGTCGTTTGTCTCACACCAGCCATATAGCCCATAAACCTTCTCAAAAAGAGCGAGCCATGAGAAAGATATTGTACATGCAATTTGCTTTCACAAAGTCTCTCTAAGCCCTTAAGGTCCCTTACATATTTAACTGACAGGTTTTTTGCAATTAGGGGGAGAAACGATTTAGCAAACGTCACTATTTCATCTGTAGGATTTTGAAGTCCAGTACAATATCTGAAGAAGCGTCTCCTTTGTGTCTGACATACAGAGAAGTTCCAGAGGTTATTTCCTGAAAGATAGCATGTGAATTGAAGAAAACCCTCCAAGAGCAACCATTAGCTCAGGACAAAAATATTACGGTCCACATATGCATCAAGCATTGGCCTTCCACTGTGTTATGGACGAGGTGTTGCAGCATTCCAAGAAGAGATTTTATAAAACACATTAAAGTATTAAATACAGAGCTTAAGATACAATGTATACATTGACACAGTAAAACATAAATTGTAAACATGTTAAGTTAAACAAAAGAGAATCTCCACTGTTACAAACACCAATACTCCACGGGATTTAGTTTAAGAAACTTATTTTTGCAAACAAGAGTTTCTAAATGGCTCTCGAATATTAAAAAATACAAAAATAGTTTTATCACCATCAGCTGTATTAACACTATTTTAATCCAGTGTTATGCTGACTACTTTTTCAACATAAGCTTCCAAATCCAAATATGCAGTTAGTGTAACTGTATGAAAGTTTAGCATGTGTTTTTCAGCATATGGAACTAAAGGAAATATAGCATATAAAGCTGATGTCTGAAAATTTCACATTCAGTGGGAAACATTTCCTGGTTACCACACACTTTTTTGTGTGTTTTGTGTTTTTTTAAGTAAAAACAAGAAACCTTCCCCCCAACACAACCTCTACATATCTCACTATTTCAGGAGCAATGAATAAGTACGGAGTAAATATATCAGACAAGTGTGTCCATTTGTATCAATGAATCCTCAAGTAAGGTTTTCCTAAGCAGTATTAACACCTAATATCCAAACGCACGTATGCAATGTTTCAAATCCTTTCTCTTCCCCCCTGACCACTACACATACCCTTCTTCAAACTAGCAAAGGAAGCACCATCCACACAGGAGCATCTGAACACAAGGGAGCCAAACTCTTAAGTCCTTCAATCCACTGTTCACCTTTTAAAACAGTCCATGTGTATGTATTATTTGGCAAATATTAGTATCCTGACATGTAAGCAGGACATTCTGAAAGGGTGATAGAATTTTAAAGTTCCTGCCTGCAACAGCACTTCTCCACAAAATAATAAGGGGACTCAAAGAACAGTCCAGAATGTTCAGTTACCAGCTCTTTCCTCTAAAAGATATTTCCTGTGATAGAAATAGATTTTCCACTGTACTAACTAGCATATGTTTACTCCCTGCTGTTAATCCACGTGTGCTCAGTGTGTGCTACAGCTGAAAAGAGAAGGATCAACCTTATCAGGCTCTCAAGTAGAGGCAACTACCAGTTAAAAAAAAAGGGGGGGGAGGGGGAGAAGAGCCTCTGAAAAGACAGCTTACTGCTCAATGACTAGAAAATTAGGTTGCTTTCATATTGTGTGTATTTGCAATTCTTCATGCAAGTTCGAGACCTTTGTAATTTTCTGCATGCACTTGGAAGGCTCAGGAGTAAAGCATTTGAAAATACTGACTGCTGAAGCTCCTTTGGTTGCTGGACCAGTTGGTCCGCTTCACCTGCTTAACACCAACAGTCAACCTTTCACTTGATTTTAATAATAATATTTAATTCTACAAAAAAAGTCATTTTATTACATTCCTTTTAAAATAAAAAACCAAACTGTACAAAGAAGCATGATCAAACCTCCATGAAAGCAGGTTAATACTGTTCTGTTTATTGCCTCTTGAAGACTCTCTGCATAGTGTCCGTGAATTGTGTTTAAGGTCCAAGTGAAGGTAAAACAGCAGAGCAGCAGAGAGGTGAGGAGGGGCCACAGAGGTGGGCAGTGCCTCAGAGGGTACATGGGACATGCTCCATTAAAGTATCCAGATAACAGCAGCATTGCACACAGACAACCCCCCTCCAAACAAACCCTATTTTCACAAGATTATTTTTCAGCTGTAGACATTTTTGTTTTCTTAAAAAAGAGACATATATATATATATATATATATATATATATATATATATAGTTCCAGGATTTATGAACCCAAAATATGGGAAAAGAATGAGAAGAGGTGAAGAGGAAGAGGAGGGGGAAGACAGCAACTTAAAAATGAACTCGGTATCTCTGTTTTGGTTTTCTGTTTTCCAAAACAGATCAAGCTAACGAGAAAATGCACAGCCAGAAGGACTGAAGAGAATCAGGCAGGCTGGAAAAAAAAATTAGAAGCTAAACAGCAAAAAACCAAAAAGAAATAAAGCAGAGCAAACACACACACAAGAACACACACAAGTGTGTGCACACACACCACACACACATAAGGGTCCAGAATCAATTTGCTAATTGCTTGTGGACCTAGGTTATAGATATATATATATTTTTTATTCTGGCTGACCTTTTTTTTTCTTTTTTAATCTGCTGCATGTTTCTCAAAGCTAAGAATTGAGTATTTCTCCCCTGGATATACTCTTTGGATTTCCGTCAACATCAGCTTTTAAATATTTTCAGTGGGGAAAACATAAGCCTAGCAATACTGGCATTGCATGAACTGCAGTTTTATCCTAAAGTACGTCCAGATGTCTAATCACTTTCAACCAACTTTTTCTTCCTCCACACCCTACCACATTACCCTCCCAAAAGCAAAAAAAAAAAAAAAAAAAAAAAAAAAAAAGTACAGGCTTTAAGTCAGTGTTTTGTTACCAAATAGTCTGCAGTGTTTTCACTTTGGCCACTGTTAAAGATGCAGGCATAGAGAAGGGAGTGTTGGACCAGCATGTATTAAAAAAAAAGGAACATTAACATAGCAGATCTCTCTCAAAATGACTAAAACACTAACAAATACAAGTCAATGCACGTTTGTTTTAAACTAGTGTAATTCTTTTTCACATTGGATTACACATTATTTTGTACACCAAACATTACAGTGCTGTTTATCTCCTCCAATCATGCAAAAAATAGTCAAAACGTGCCACTTCCAGCACAAATAGAATACGACCAATTCCCCTACATAACTTTCAAAGTCAGGATTTGAGATGAGAAAAACACAAATATTAAAAATCCTCCTTCAAAAGCCTTATAAACAAAATATGGACACAAAGCTGCCAATTGATACAAAGATTGCAGAAGTTACAAACTGTACTGAAAGCTGAAGTTCAGTGAGCTGACACTTCTCTCTGTCTCATCATTTAAAGGGCCATATCCCACAAAGTCAAAAAGGGATGACTTTTAAGAGGATGCTGAACTTACACCTCCCGCTTACTACAGTGAGAAAAGTAGGTGTCCAGGAACTTTGAAATATCTGATATTAAACACTTTCAACTCTCATTGAAATTAGAGGCACTCAGCAACTTACAGGATCAAGCCTTACAGAGACAGAGGCTTAACTAAGTGCATTAATTCACAGAATTTTCTAGAGAGCTGCCAGACAGCTTTCTAAAAATCTTAAGCGTGAATCATGCTTCGATGCTTTCCTGTGAATGCACATGCACTGCAATACATTTGAGGACCAAAGCAGCATCCAAATAAAATTCCCATTCAGGCTGTGAACTGAGCATCTTCAATAAAAAAAAACTGATGCTGAAGAATTAAAACAATTTTATGCAAGACAAAAAAGTAGGGGCAATCGCAGAATATGTGCCTTTTAATCTTGCTCCCTTGATTGAACCCCCCCTTCCTCATTTCTCTGAGCTCCTCTGATAAACAGCATTGCAAGTTGGTTAAAAAATAAAAATTAAAAAAATTTAAAAAAAGATTTACAAGAGAGAGTTTTGGTGGTCATGTATTTACATGTGGCATCACTCCACAAGAAGTTTGATCTCATTGGCTAATAGCTGGTTCATGTTGAATAGAGCCCCCGGGAGCTTGGTGAGCAACTCTCTCTCCGTGGTCTCAGGGTCGCTGTCGACAGAGCTGGAGCTAGCACTCATATTGTCGACAGCGGCACTAGCTGGAGGGCCCAGCTCCGGCTCGCTAGTCTCGCTTGCCGTGGACACCACAGAGAGCAAGGACATGCGCCGCGTCAAGCGACCGGGGGTAAGGAGAGAAGCAGCATAGTCTGCTATGATACCAGCTACATCTAGATTACAAGCCTTGTCAAAGGCAATGAAACCTACATTTGCATTGGCCTCGCAGACGTAGAATGAACCGTCGTCCTTCATCAGTAGGTCAATGCCGCACACGTCCATCCCCAAGATGTTTGACACCTGGACTGCCAATTGCTTGCCTTGTTCACTCAGTGAGCACATCATACCTACACCACCTGGAAAAAGTGAAAAAAACTCAGTCTATGATCTGGTCACAGGTAACCTCCTTCTTGACAGGCCGGTGCTTTTTGGTTGGGAAGCTCCAAAGGAATCCAGAGACCTGCAAACATACTGCTGATGACTCAGATATGGACTGACACAGACTACCAATGATCTTAAAGATCCAGCAGGATTTCAAAAGATTCTGACCTGCTGAAGGCACTCATTTTATGATGACTTTATGACCTGTTTAAAAAATGGTGCGTGATGACATTTTAGCCAAGAAAGAAGGACATCATTATACATTATGAACTTGGGATATTAAAAAGATGACCTAACAAATCATAAGAGACAAAAATTTTTTCCTTCTTACTTTAGGACAGTGGTGTGAAATGATTTTAACTCCCCTATCATTCTGTAAAGTGTACTTGTTTGCCTTTTTAGGCTCAGTCTCCTGTCACAGAAAACTAACGATGTAAATGGCATAAAAAGCAAGAAAAATGAACAATAAAGGTTGACATAAAATTGCCCTTGTTTCTTCATGTAAGGTAGAGGCTTTGAATACGTATTTCTAAGTTCTCAAAGAAACCTTCCAGCAAAACTAAACAGAATGTTCCTGATAAGACTGCAGCTCTGGCAGATGTAATTTTAGGGGGCGAGGGGGGGGGTAAGACATTACCATCTTCTCATGTACCTCACACCTTGCTGTCAGAGGTTACTGTCTCTACAGCAAGAACACTGGAAAACTTGTGTCTGTACCTCAGCTGCTCCAGTTCACAGTCCATCATCTAAGTAGTAACCTACCCAGACTTCATCTGTTACAATATCAAAGTTAAAAAAAAAAAAAACATTTAGCAGAGAAATCTTTCAGAATACATTTACTCAAAATAAAGAAAGGAATAACAAAAATCTCTCAGGCATTTTGACTAACCAAAATTGTACTACACATGAACACATTTTATCCCATACCTGCTCATGTCTAGCATAGCTTCAGTTAAATTACCAGCCAGGCAAGCCCAACCCTCCTTCCCTCCTCCTGCCCTCAGAAAACCCTCTCTCCTACACTCAAAGCTATGCAGAAACTCAGTTCTGAGCATACTACAATCTATGCAGTAACTTCCTCTTCCTCCCAGACATGGTCTTGGAGAAAAAAGTTGCAGGGAGGAGCCAGAGAGATTGAAGCCAGCACAGCAGCTGCAATCCAAGAAAGGACTCTTATTTAAGACAGATCGCCTTCAACTGTTTTCTCTCTTAACATTATCATCCACCAAGTGGCTCTCTCCTTCACCTCCCCAGTCTCTTTTTCTGTCTTCTTTTTTTTAAACAGGATTAAACCAACAATAACATGGCATTGGCATGACGTTGCCACTATCACATCATTTGCTCCATTTGCATGTTCTTACAGCTTTCCCCTCCCTTTTGTCTGTCCTATAAATCTGCCCACTTTGGGGCAGAGATTACTTCTCATTCCATGTTTACACAATACCCCTCTCACTTAAGCCTAACTCTTGTTTTTTTCTCTGCAAACCTCCTACTGTAAGCACAATAAATAAAAAATAAATCTTGCAGCTTATTTCAGTTGGGTTTGTCAATTCAGTCCCGCTGCGTTCACAAGTTCTGATCAAAACTATAAACAATGCTTTTCCTACCAAGTGAGCAGTTACTCTGCATCCTCCCATCTGTTGAGCAGCGGAGCATGGTGCCCACCACACGGCCTCCTACTACGATAACACGTACATCCTTGCCATGGGACTCTTTAACGTATTTTTGAAATAAGTAAGGGGCATCATGACGAATCAAATGGCTCAGGTCTGCCAAATGGTGCTTGTCTCGTGCCAGGAACACAGCTTTGCCTGTATGAAGAAAGAACATTGTGGGATTGGAAAAAGCTACCAATTTGATCTGCGTTGCTGATTCAGCACAAGTAAAAAACTCTGATCAGTACGCTGCCCATTCTCACAGGCCCCATCTGTAGTTTATACCTATTTACACATTCTTCTGGAGAAATCAGTGTTTCACTGCTTCAGTGCTTCTCAGCGTTCAAGTACTGAAAAAGCTGAGGAACCAGTAAGTAATAAAATACAAACAAACAAACATGGCTCTTAGATAAAGGAAGTGACCTGTAATTTCAACCTTTTTTAGGAAAGGTTCCTAATGAGAGAAAAATGGAAGAAATACTAAAAGAGCAGCAGAAATTTAATCGCACAGCTTATTCATCCAAGAAGACTGGGAACCACAGCCTACTACTTTGACACACAAGAACCAATTGCACAAAACTCAAAACTCAAAAAAAAAAAAAAAAAAAAAAAAAAAAAGGACAGCTAAGACCTCGAGAGCTAAGAACTTTTAAGCCACTAGTGTGCCACTGCAAAACTGCTTTACTATTTGGAAATGACTGAGAGCTGTTCTTCCCAATACCTGCAACAGCTCACAACTCTAGAATGAGGCTATACAAAGAGACTTCAAAGTATCTGCTATGACATAAATTTAGCAAAATATTCCACTAAACACGTAAGTGAATGGAATGTACTTCAACTTTAAAAAAAACCCACTCTTCTAGAAATACTGCCGGACTTTTCTGCCAGCAAACATCTTGGGGACTTTTTGTGTTTAACCTTAAACCTGTCATTTTCATCCCTCACCAAAGACTTCCTCTCTGCCCTTTTTCAATTTTATTAATATTGATGAAAAGGCATTCCTGAAACAGATTCTACCATTCTCCACCTCTTTTCTAGTCTCACACCAACGCATCCCTTTCCTTCATTAGGTACATCTCACAATTGCTATTCCCTTTTGTTAAGGACTCTTAACAAAAGAAATGTGTCGCATATTAGATTTATGTTTTGCAATAAGCCTGCAACAAATTTCTGTGGCAGAACTTTCACTAAATTATGCTGCAATGTTAACAGAGCATGAAAAACAATTGGTAAACTGCCTAACTTAACTAAGGGAACAGAAATGCAGCAGCAGCAGCAGAATTAAGAGAAATAATGTGCCAGGAGAAATTCCAACAAGTGCTCCAAAGTCCAACTTGAACAGGCTCTATTTCGTCAGGATTTAAGGTCTGCAAAACACAAAACACTGCTTGAGGAACATAGTGTTTCTCATAACAAACAGAGCATCAGAATGCAGGTTTAAGATCGCAACAGGAAAACAAGAACTTTCATTTGCTCTCTCTCAGAACCAACTTTGGCCATCCTACAGGCACTTAATAATCTTACTGTACTCCTAAAATGAGGATGGGAAGAATGATGCCTTGGAGCAGAACTGTTTATTTCTTAGAGTTATGCAGCACCATGACATCTTGGCAAAAATAAGACTGGAACATTTGCAGCAGCAGCAAACTACACATTAAATTGGCCTAAAACAGCATGGCTTTTTTATTCAGCAGGCAACACCTACAACCATGATTGCCCTGTTTTTTTAAATACCATTTGCAAATGGCTGCTCTGTAATTCATTTGAAAAGGTTTCCCCAACTGTTTTAATGCACAAGGCTATGTATTGTGCATAAATTTCACATGGGATTAAATGGACTCTAAAGCACAACTTGTAAACAGAGATTTGCATGATTTCTGGCTAAAAAAAGGAGAAGAAACTCAATAACTGAAAAATATTTACTCATTTATCAGATTATCTAATTCAGCTTGCTGCAAAGTCAAACTCCAACCTAACATTGTAGCTCCACAAGTACTTTAAGAATATTTAAACAGGTATTATTTCCAAAAGAAACAGGCCTGATCTTCCTCTGCCACCATCTTTTGCTCTCACTTTTCCATTACATCAGCACGTGGATTTGTGGAAGTAAATGACAATTCAAATAGGAAATTAATCCAAGTTTAAATAACCAGATTAGATTTAGCCAAGATCAGTTCCTGAATCCATTTATTACACAGCTCCAGAAACACTTGTACCAGCAGAAGAGAGGGGACAGCAGGGAGTGGGAACAAGCAGACAGAGACAATAAGAAGTGCTCTTTTTAGGTAACTCTGATTTGTGTGCTCTTGGAACTTCAGTTTAAGGCTCTTTTTACTTAAAGCATTGGTTGAATTGGTTTTAAAGAAAATTAAAACAGGTATAACCCCCTGCGCAAATAACATCTGAAATTGATTTTAAACCTGGTTTTGTTTAGTAGTTCACTATCTAACAGTAAATCAATTAAGTATTTTACATTCATCACTTAAATCAAGACTGGCATTAGAAAATTTCATCTGAAGCTGCTGCATTATCACCAACAATGTCAGAGAGTTTTCTGAAAAACTGAGATCCAGTTTGTCTATAATTAGGATTCTGATTTAAATAAAATCTCATATATTCTTTGTTAAAGTCAAGTAGAAAGAAAAATCAAATTAAGATGTACTGAACTAAGTTTCTCTCTCTTATGCCTTTTTAGAAACATCTCTAAAATCCACATGGGCTCATCTCTACATCTCTAAAGCCAGACCTCCCATTATTCCAGTTCAGATCTCTCCTCACAGAAGTCACCAATGTACCATAATTTTGAATCTCTATCCCCCCTGCTTTTGCAAGACTAGGTCCTTTAATTGAGTTACTGGATTCTATTAAAACTGCTTCTCAGTGTTGCAGCCTATTCAACATTCAGAAGTAAGAGGCTGGTAGAATTTAGACATACAGAAAAGTCCAACACCTAACAGAAGACCTTCTTAACTATTATTCCTTGGCAACTTAAAATCTTAAGAGTGCTGCTCACAATCACATACTCCTTGCCCTCACCCCTGACCTCACACCCACCTCGGTGACCCCGTGTGTTCTTCACCACCATAGGAAACTCCAGCACTTCCGCCTCATCAATCATTTTGGCAAAATTCTCATGACCACCTGGCAAAAAGAAAACCAACAACATTATGTGCCAACAATCTGGTGTGGCCAAATTGGGGATGTAATTGCCACATATTCCTCCCACCCTTCCAGCTTAGATAATGCAGAAGAAACTAACAGTTAAGAGGAACTTGGGTCATGGAGCAGGGTCAGACTTTGAAGGTATTTATAATCTGTGGAATACTAATTCTTACTTCCTTAGGAATGGAAGATACAAATTGACAAAGTCCTCCTGACCATGACCTCAAAAGGTTCAATCCAATTTTCCAAATCTGAATGACCCAATTCTACCATCTTGTTCCAGTTTATCCCTTTTATCAACTCCTACCTTTGCAAATCTCTAGCAGGAAAATAGCATGAACTTAACCCCGGCCACTGTTCTATCCAAACTACTAACCAGGAAGGCAACATGGAATACTAAAACAAGGTATAATCCAGAAAGTTGCAACAACCCAAATCTTGTCACTCCACTTTCCCACTTTCCAAGGCTTAAGTTTCCTGTATCTCATTCTCCCTCCTGAACCAGTACTTCAATCTCTGTCTCAATGCATTGATAAGTGCCTTAGAAAGTAGCTTTTAATCACCATTCACGTGATTATGGTCAATGTTTTAAGGTTATCTGAGGACAGCTCAATTCACAAAAGATTTAACAAAGTATGAGCAATAAGGAAGTCAGGTGAGAAAGGAATGAGACTCCGCTAAAATCTTTTGCAGCAAAGCACAGAAATCAAGCCAAGACACTGGTCAGAAAGCCAACAGCATCTACCATTATCCTGCCATGGATTTTAAAGCTAGTCAGGGAATAACATGCAGTTCAGTACATCCTGTTTTTCTTGGCAAAGCCAGCTCTCACTGATCACTTGATACTTGCATAAAAATAAACAAATAAACAAATAAACAAATAAATGAATAAATAAATAAAAGGTCATGCTTCTGTCAAATTCCATAGAAAGGCATTAAAAGAAATGGCAGGGAGTTATGAAAGAACAGAGATGTTCTCTAATTACCCCATCATTCTTGATCTCCCTTTCCCCAAGGAATTAAAAACCCCTTCTCAAAGAACTAGAGCCACTATATTTCTAAAGAAAGGATATGTTACTTCTCAAATTAATTTTCATAGTAATTCACGGAAATATTTGACCCATGAAACATGCTTCTGTCAAGTTCCCATAACAAAATCCTACAGCTGCACCTGTATAAAGGGGAGGAAAGCATATTTCCCAATAAAGAACAGAAGGCTGACAGGTATCTTCCATTCTTTAATATATTGCAATTAAAAGACAGAAAGCATCTCAGGGCAGAACAGACAAATGGTTCCTCTAATCTAGCACTGTGTTAGAGACCAGACACTCCAGAGGCATGAACAAGAAACAATATTAATTATTCATTATTCTAGAATGAAATTTTACTCCAAATCCCAAACAATTACTAGTAGTTAAGCATGAGAGTCTGTATTCTTTCTATCCTTTTATAGTAACTAATGTACCTGTAGATATTTTTATTCATATAGAAGTTTAATCTATTTTCAGATTTTACTGAAGTTATGAACTTAACAGTATCCTAGGACATCTAGTTCCCCAAGTTCTTGTCTGTTGTTTCAGGCAGGCAATTAGAAAAGCGGATTATTTAAAGAGTTCAAAGTGTTTCAGTACCAGCAAAAAGTAGTTCTTGGGAGGCTGAGGTACATTCAAAGCACTCTTCCCGAAGCATCACAGCAGCAACAAAGCCAAAAAGAGAACTTGAGTGTCCTGACTTTAATTTCTGTCGCTGGTTACTAAACACTTACTGTGGTACTACCATAACACTACCCAATTCTAAGGATTCCCACAACTTGACTCATATCTTTTGTATTGCAAAAGCATAAATTATTGTAGGCAACTATACTATCCTTTTGATCCAAAAACCTTACCATATGAAAAGGTGTCTGGAAGAGGCACACCATGACCAGCAAGTTCTTGGAAAGTCCAAAACTTGTTGACACAGTTGAGGATGGCTTGGGGACGATTCATCAATCGACAACCCATCTTCTCTAGATGGCGAAGGACTGTGATATCGCTGTCACTCTGGACCCAAGGCGTTGGCACACGCACAACAACCACCTGTGGGTAAGCAGTAATGAGCTCCCCGTTCACCCGGAGACCTACAGAAGGAAGAGAAAACCATTCCAATCAACTACAAGGTTTTCAGGACATGCAGAGAAATACTGCACTATATGGGTTCACAAGAGAGATACTGGACTTCAACGGTGAATGTTAAAAAAAACACATAATTCTCCCTAAAATGCATCTTGTCAGTTGCACTATTTCATACAGGTCACAGTAAGCCACTTAAAACTATAGCTAGGCAAAGAACACACCCTAGAAAGGCGCACAATCCTGAGCTCCTTCCCCGGGTGAAGCATTAATCTTAGGCTGACGCATTATCCTTTCTATGAGTGTTAGCTGCACACTACCTTCACTTTGGCTGTAACAATAGCTCAGGAAGCTCCTGCCTCTCACCACTAGTTCTTGCCCACATGCTATAGTTCATATCCTTCCCTTCCCAGTCGTACTGGTCCTACTGTTTGCAGAATCACATTACATAACATATTGCAGAAATGACTGAGATTAGATATAACCTTTAAAAAGCAGCAGTATTTTTTTTAAACACAGATCATTTTAACAATCTGATTTATATTAAATAGTAACTACCCAGAAATAATTTTATCAGAACAGCTGGGAAGGCAGCACCCTGTGACACAGAAGCAGGAATAAGAAGAAAAGCCAGCCTTGCTACCAAGACCAATGTATTACTTAATCATGACCTGCACTTTTACAGCGTATGCTTCTGAAAAAACAGGCATGGGATGAAAATTCTTAAGTTGTAAAAAGGAGAGTATGATAGGACTGGTTGGGAAGGCATCAAGCTGTAAGAAGACAGTCTGGCAACTGAGGATGGGAATAGACCAGAAGTATCTGATATTCACTTTATCTGCCTTATCATGTTCAAAGTAAAACTTCTAACCGCAGTGTAAAATACACAGTTCACACTGCTGTCAGCACCCTAAGCATTAAAGAGAAGAAAGAAGGTGGGCTGAGAAATCACAGTGCATCTGGATTTCTGTGCCTCTGAAATGCCAGCTCTAACCCTCCAGAGAGACCTAAAACTAATTACCTGATCAGCTCTCTTCCAAAGATGTTACTTTTAAATACAGACTTGTATCTACTCAACCCATAAAGACACACAGAGTCAGGCAACGTATTTTCCTTTTATTTTCATTTCACAGTGCACTTTAATTAATGGGGGCCGGGGGGGGCAGGGGAAGGGGTTCCTCTGTACTTCCCGTTTTCTCTTCTTCTCCCACCCAGGATACATCTCAGAGCTTGGCTTTAATACAACAGGGCAACCACTTAAATCCCCAAATGGAAGTAAAAATATGTGCCCCAACCTTCATGAGGACATAGAACCACGCTCTAAAAAGGCCAAAACAGAGCCATATCCAATACAAATCCTTTTTCCAATCCCCACTGCCATAATTGTACAGAGAATGAGAAAACATAAGCAGACGAGTGCTCTGGCTGCTTACCTCATTAGCACCAAGCACTGCCGCATTGCAGCTGACATGACTTGTGTGTTTAAGCAAGCAGGCTTCAGACACACACATACACCATTTTACAGAAGCGTCTCAAGCAAGATAAAAACCACGACATTAAAAAGCCTGAGTAGAATGTGAACATCAGGAAATGGACTACCATCTTCTTTAGCCAGTCAAGGAGTTCTGTTTAGGCAAGCAAAATTTCTCTCTCTTACACATATATTTTCCTCACTTAGATGTGTGTGCCCATTTACACCCACTTTTTGCCACTGTAATTGCATACATGTCCTAATCAACATGCAAGTTGTGTAACAATACATTTTGAAAAGGACTGCATTTTCTACAGAGCCCAAAAATAGCCATTGTACGCCTCTGCTGTGAACCAAAACTACATAGTTTTCTAATTCATAATTTCTCAGAGTCTGTTTTGTTGTTTTTCTTTAAATGAAGTCATACCACATGCTGAAGTTTT
Source organism: Apteryx mantelli (assembly GCF_036417845.1). Classification (NCBI taxonomy): domain Eukaryota; kingdom Metazoa; phylum Chordata; class Aves; order Apterygiformes; family Apterygidae; genus Apteryx; species Apteryx mantelli. The sequence continues at coordinate 136,507,390 of NC_089978.1, forward strand.
GCATTATGGAGCTTGAAAAAGAGAAATGGCAATTTGAAGAAAAGTATATGCCTCATCTAGAATTCTCCTGAGTATCTGGATTAGACTTGACTATTACACTATGATAAATTCAGTCAGGCCACCAGCCACCCTGGGATGACTCTGGAAGTACACTCACGTGATCAGCAGAATAAACTGACCTCTTGTTCCAGATCAAAACATTTTCTCTGGTCTCAATACTGTTCTCCCCAAACGAAGATTTTTTTCTTTCCCCTCACAGAAGACAGTTCATGAACAAAGAAAAGAGATACTCAATGAAATGTATAATTTGAGTTACCACTACTGACATGTGCCATAAAAATTAGCTGCAGTCTCCCAGCAACATAGTGCTGCAAACAGAAGCAGCTTTACTACAGTAAAAAGGAGAGCCAGATTCTGCCATTTTGAAAAATAAGCTTGTATTCAGCATTCAATTTGAGACCCAGCAGTTAATAGTCAGGTTAATGGTCTTTGTTGTTGAATGGACTGATGAAATAATATTTATTCATTATGATGAAATCAGTACATTGAAAGCAGTACATTAATGCATACAACTAATTTCTTCTCCAAATCATGAATTCAAAGAGGGAGAAAGAAAAAGAGAAATACTACAGTGTGGTTAAGAGGAAATCAATGTTTTTCTGAGAATGGACATGGGCTCTCTTTATAGGAATAGTACCATTCTGGTCCCAGAACAGTAGCAGCAAGTTATATTCATGGTTGCCTGTGGATAAGGAGCTGACCTCACTAACAAGGAGAAGACAGATGTTCAGGTCATACAAAAGTACCTGGACAAATACTAAGTTGATCAATTCGCTGGCATTCCCAGTGGATGCCCATGCTATCACAGACATAGAAATAGCAGGCAGTTATGCAGTCCTTTCAAATACAATATTGAGGGCCAAAAGGAGTTTTCATTGCCTCTCCAATGTTAAGACCTTTTACCAAACAAACACTCATCATCCCAATGCCTGGGGAAACTTCTTTTCATTTTATTATAAAGGATCTGGGCATTCTTTGGCCTTATGAGAAAGCAGACTCCTGCAGTTGGAACATCACAATATAAAAAATAATATAAATCCTACACCTGTACAGGACTTGTTCTTTCATTCAGCACCAACTTTCTTTGTTCTTCCTCTACAAAATAAAGAAGTCTCCAAAATGGATTATGGCGGACCCTTATCATTACACAGTAATTTTAGACATGCAGCAAACATCACAATATTCAGCTGAAAGTGGAAAAGGAGTTTTAGCAATGCAGACCATAATCCCTTGGGATGGAATTTTGCCAGGTTACAGCATATCCTTCAGATAAAGCTGAAGTATTTATTTGTGTATTAAAGTATTTAATACACAAGCACAAGGAGACTGGACAGACTTATATATAACTTAAATTACTGAAATCAAGCTTCTCTTTGTATGCAATTCAAACCATCGACATTAACTGATATATTGTGATAGATGAGAAGACTAGAGTAGTTGAAAATGTCAAAAGCTAAGGCTTGAAGAAGAAATCCAAAACACATTAATATAACAAAAGGAAGAAGAAACTTCAAGGAAAAACACTACATTTACTTATACTTCCATGCACTTAAAGAACATCTGTAAAAGAGATTTCCATGATCAAAATTGCCAAGCCTTTGATTCTGTGGCCCAAAGCCAACTAATCAAAAAATGTCTTGCTTAAAAATATATACATATAAACATGCCCACAGAAGTTCTGATGTATCATACCATGTTTTTGACCAAATGGATCAAAAGAATTGGAACAACGCACAAAAGGTGGGCCTACAGAAGTTCCCTATTCTGTATGCTGCCATGAATCCTGCAACACAAGACATTCCAGTCATTAAGCCTTTTTCTTTTGAACTGGCTTCCAAATACATCTATCTTACAAAATTTATCTCAGAGCTGAGTGGCTATGAGAGGTGCCCAAATGTGACTACATGCTTGATTTAAATTATTTCCTGTAGAGCATGGACAGCTATGAAAGGAATAGTCAACAATAACAATCATTCTTTCCCACAAACAGTTACTTCTCAGAGGAAGAATTTAACTTCAGTGGCTGCCTCTGTATTTGGTGAGACTACCAATAAATGCCAACCGCTCTAAAATATACAAGTAAAAGGAAGCAGGAAAAAAGTGTTTCAGTTTCAGTATTCAAACAGATCCAATATGTGGAATACATTTCTAACAGCAGTAGCACAGAGATGGAGTAATGCATGGTCATTATGCCATACAGCCTTCTAAAAAATAAAATTTCAGTCAAATTTTCAAAAGTACTAAACATACATACACTAGCTGCCATCACATTTCAAGCAGGAGCTAACAGGGATGGAGAACTTCCAAAAAAAAAAAAAAAAAAAAAATTACCTACATTTTTCCTCAGAGATCCGTATGCTATCCTGAAAGTCTCCAGCTCTCTCAGCTTCGTTATACCAAATTATTCATCCATCCATCCATCCAGAGTTGCTAATGTTTCCCAAATGAATAGTCATTCATCAAGCAGGTTATTTTAAATTCAACTTATTCAACTGGGAAAAATAGGCCAGCCTTCCAGCACACAAACCCTTCCTCATATTTTGAGGACATTGCATACTATCTGTTTTTTTCCAATTAATCAGTTGTTCTAACAAAAAACACTGACTTTTCCTGCAAACCTAGATTCGCTCATATTTTCAAAACATTATGGCTACAGTGTATTATTATTTCCGACTCATTCATCCTCCCAATATCTGTCAACTACAAGATACTGCATAATCTTTGTGCTACAGTTCTAAAGTGTTTAATAATCACTAATAGTTTACTTGCAGAGAATTAAATGTGTTTTATCTTAATTGCATATAAAAGCAAGACTAAAGCTCAAAAGGCAAATACCCCAAACTTTATCCCTAACTGCAGATTATTGGCAATAACAGATTACTAAAAATTCAAGATTACATTGCTGCACCAACCTCAAACACAACTAAATCTCTAAGATATTTTTAAAATTCAGCATTCTTTGAACATACCTTCTGCCAAGGGAGTGGCACAATTTAGCAGTGATTAACAAAAGCAGAATAAATACATTAACAAAATACAGAATCACAGAATCACAGAATCACTGAGGTTGGAAGGGACCTCTGGAGATCATCTAGTCCAACCCCCCTGCTCCACCAGGGTCACCTAGAGCACATTGCACAGGATTGCATCCAGGCGGCTTTTGAATATCTCCAGAGAAGGAGACTCCACCACCTCTCGGGGCAACCTGTTCCAGTGCTCTGTCACCCTCACAGTGAAAAAGTTTTTCCTCATGTTAAGATGGAAGTGTCTGTGTTTCAGTTTGTGCCCATTGCCTCGCGTCCTGTCGCTCGGCACCACTGAAAAGAGTCTGGTCCCATCCTCTCGACACCCTCCCTTCAGATACTTGTACACGTTGATAAGATCTCCTCTCAGCCTTCTCTTCTCCAAGCTAAACAGGCCAAGCTCTCTCAGCCTTTCCTCATAAGAGAGATGCTCCAGTCCCCTAATCATCTTTGTGGCCCTTCGCTGGACTTGCTCCAGTAGTGCCACATCCCTCTTGTACTGGGGAGCCCAGAACTGGACGCAGTACTCCAGATGTGGCCTCACCAGGGCTGAGTAGAGGGGGAGAATCACTTCCCTCGACCTGCTGGCAACACTCTTTCTGATGCACCCCAGGATACCATTGGCCTTCTTGGCCACAAGGGCACATTGCTGCCTCATACTTAACTTGGTGTCCACCAGCACTCCCAGGTCCTTCTCAGCAGAGCTGCTTTCCAGCAGGTCAACCCCCAACCTGTACTGCTGCATGGGGTTATTCCTCCCCAGGTGCAGGACCCTGCACTTCCCTTTGTTGAATTTCATGAGGTTCCTCTCTGCCCACCTCTCCAGCCTGTCCAAGTCTCTTTGAATGGCAGCACAGCCCTCTGGCGTATCGGCCACTCCTCCCAGTTTTGTATCATCAGCAAACTTGCTGAGGGTGCACTCTGTGCCTTCATCCAGGTCATTGATGAAGAAGTTGAACAAGACTGGACCCAGTACTGACCCCTGGGGGACACCGCTAGCTACAGGCCTCCAACTAGACTCTGTACCACTGATCACAACTCTCTGAGCTCTGCCATTCAGCCAGTTCTCAATCCACCTCACTGTCCACTCATCTAACCCACACTTCCTGAGCTTGTCTATGAGGATGCTATGGGAGACAGTGTCAAAAGCCTTGCTGAAGTCTAGGTAGACAACATCCACTGCTCTCCCCTCATCTACCCAGCCAGTCATTCCATCATAGAAGGCTATCAGATTGGTTAGGCATGATTTCCCCTTGGTGAAGCCATGCTGATACAATTATATGTATCCAAAGAACTAAGGTTGCTGCAATATATTCATTTAAACTTACACATCTATCTTATAAAAGGACTGCAAGCAACTTAAATGCCCACAAATTGGGTGATGCTAAATTGAGTTTAGCACTTTAAATGCAATTTTATTTAAACTTGAACTTAACATTGAAAAAGCAGCAAAGCACTGAATTTTGAGAAATTCACTCATTCATTAACACAAATAAAAATCCCCCTTGGAGTCGCACAGGAGAAAATTCTTACCATCTGACAGATAGTTTATTAATTTGAACACTAAGTTGTCTCAGTTTTCTCCAAAACTCTGCTGTCAGGCAAGAGTCCCTTTGATATCTAGTATAAGCTTTGAGATCTAGTATAACTAAGCTATTTTTGACTCTAGCGTACACAGAAACAGATTTTTACAATAGTTTCATGCTGGGTGTTTTAAGTTCGTATTCTTTCCCTTTCCACCTTACCTCCTGGGTTTTCAAACCAAACTAAGAAGTACTGTAATTTTACCCTATCGGTTTAAGATGTCCTCTTTTGCCCTCTCCACACAAAATAACAAAAAAGCTTTTACATTTCACTTCTACAGCTCAGAAGTTCAAATGACAATATATGCAGTAAAGAGACAAAACATCTTCCTAGAACACTATCTACACCAGTCTTCTCTTCTGAAACAAAGAAGAGAGAAACAAGGAGGAGCAGCTTCAGTTTCTATTTTTAAGTCCTTTGATTCATATACTGTGAAAACTTTCACAGAAGGCCACTACTACAGCTCCAAACAGAAAAAAAACAAGCAGGCACCTGAGTTAAATCAGTTCTAATTTTTTGTCCCTGCCTTGACTTAGAGGACCTCTTATGCATTCCCTTCTCTAGAAAGCAACACACAGAAGCATTCTTAGAAATGCACAGACTATTGAAATTAGTTAAAAATCTCGGGAAGGAGGAAGACACTTAGGGTGGTTATGAACATTCTGGGTAAGAGGTTCTTTTCAAGTGCAGGGTGGGGTGGAATCAGATGCCTATATATATACCCACTAAAATCAATACGAAGCAGACTGATTATTGCTAGATCTGTGTTTCTAAGCCACATCTCTAGTCACAATACATAGTTTGCTTATAATCTCAAACTAGAAGCACTTCTTGAAAGTCATGCACAAATGTGAAATAAATGGACCCAAATATGAAAACATACTTAAGAGATATACCATAAACACAAGTTAATTTTTGACCACCATCTTGCCCTAAGAATTTATTCTTTGGTAGCTATATAAGCATGAGAACTATTTAGAAATCATGTCAAAATCTTAGTTACGGTTATTAAGTATATATAAACACACAATTAAGAACTTTTGCACCATCAATAACTAAAATAATAATAATAGTAAAACAGAATCTACTTAAAAGACATTCAAACAAGTACAGATGAAAATGAACTGTATTTTAACCATATTGCCAAGCATGGATGCTTTAGTACTATCACTGTTAATTTTAAAAGGAGTGTTGTAAAACCACAAATTCATTAAAATGGAACCAAAAGATTCAATCAGTATACAAAGAACTACACAGCGTTGGAAAAGATGCAATTTCAACCTCCTTGTAAAGTCAGCTCCTATTTTTTCTCATGAGATTTTAAGTTCATATCACAACTCTTTTTATAATTTGTTCCTGGGCAAAGTTAAAAGAATTTAAAATATTTTCTATAGCATAAACCCAAAGAAAAAAAATACTCAGGTAGAGATAAATTTGAATCTACTGAAATTACTTCTTCAAATAAATTGAGTGTAGCTGTTGATCAAAACTTTAAATTATTAGGTCATAAGGAAGCCAGGGCTCTGAGTGCCTAGGAATTGGTTTTGACTTTGAATGTTGCAAAATGTCCCCAAATCCTTTACATGTATATGCATGTGTGTGCGTGTATGCTATATGCTCACTGCATAAGCAATCACTAGATTCTCTTTGTCTATCAGATTTTCTGAAGCTCTTAATGAAGACAATGACTCTCCTAATTAAGAGAAAGAAGCTCAGACTGTAAGACTGAATTTAGGTATCCAGCCCTCATTCACTATGTGCCTTTAAAAACGTTTTTCTAGCAACTGCACGCCAGATACTTTTCTTTTAATGTAAATACAAAAAAAAACCGATAGGTTTCATAATCAGCTTGAGCTGATCTAAGCCAAAGCTGCCACAGATAGGGACAATCCTGTCTTTTACCACACTACCAGCAATGTGTTCCCATCATCTCTCCTTTGTCCAGGTGTTAGTGACCAACAGGTAGCTAATTTTATGACAAAAAAAATAGCTTTCAGCTTACCTATGTGAGATAGCATCTTCATAGTTGTTAATGTCAACATAGTAAAGTAACACATAAAGCCTGGTGAGAGGGAGCACAACACTGTCACTTTGAGCAACACAAAGGTCTTAGATCAGCCTAAGCTAGTAAGTGAAACTGTAACTTTGGGGTAAGGTTTCACAAGATACCTAACACAATGAATTTACCACTGATCCTGAAAGAGGCAGCCTCACTCCTCTACCCTGGCCATACAGCTCCACTCTCTCCTTTGCTCATTTCTGGTGTTTTTCTGACCCCCTCAGTGAATTAGGTCAGAGAGACAAATCTGCAAAGCACCACTTTTTTTTTTTTTTTTTTTTTTAAACACTTAGTTACCTGACACATTAGTGAGGTAAGACCTCACTTAATCAGGTCTCAGAATGCAAGAGCAAGGGATGGGACTGCACAGACAGGAGAGGTTAAGATGATGTAAGACTGCCTTTTGGGCACTGAAAGTCAGATCAGCTCAAACATCTCACAGATCCCCACAGGCAGACACAAAGACTTTAAACCAGCACAAGTCGGCGCTGCCACTGAAAGCAGCAGTCCTGCCCTCATGCTACTGCAGCTGCTTGTTCTAGATGCCACACTGCCAGCTCCTCTCTCCACTGTACCTGCTCAAGTATTTGCACACCTACATGATGATATGGTGAAAAGAGAAAGCAGCAGAGAGACAAGAATGTGTAGGCTGGAATAACAGGGAAGGCAGAACTACTTCTTTCAGTAGCACTGTAAACTTAAAATTTTTCTGAATCTTCAGCCTTGGAGACAGTGGGCACTTGTGCATTTATATAGAGATCATTCTGTTCTCCAAAATTCCAATATAGGATGCACCTTCAGACCAGTCAGCAGGATAGGTTAAAGAAATTAAAACATTTATGAAAGCCTTGGAAGAATATCCAGAAGAATGTTTCTTAAAATTTGAACTGAAAGCATTCTAACCCTTTATGATGAGCTTCACAGTAAAGGGAAACCACTATGTCCATTATTTCATACTCTAAAGCTAGGTGTCTCCAGACATATTACTCCTTTGTAACACATCTTTACGATCCTAAAAATGTCAGATGACTTATGCAGCAGCCAACAATTTTAGAGATTATTATTTGGATTAGCAACAACAGGCTCATCAGCCATTGCTATTACCAGGCTTGCTCCAGCATGCTTAAAGTAACTTTAGCTTGCTTGAAGGAATCTTAAATCAAAACAGACAAAACAAGATTGTCTAACCTAAGTAAAAATAAAAAAGCAAAAGCATTTAGTACCTTTTTTAGTTCCTTGTCTAAAAGGAAAGAATGAATTCTTGGCTAAATGAAAGGAAAAATTAACTTCTCACTAGAAAAATAGTATGGACGGCTTTCTGTGTGAGGGAAGGGGGCAAACAGGACGATTCCTTTCAGCAATGGTCTGTATTTATGTCAGGAAGCATTTTCTTGTAGTTACATGGTCATAAAATCTGGGCTTGCACTGGCATTCAAAAAAGTGGTCCTCTTCTCCTCTGCATATTTAAGCTCATCCTTCTCTTGTGCTAGCAACAACATTCATGTGGCTGTAAAGTGAATCAGACCAGGCAATTACTCCGAATTAAAACTAAACCAGGAACAGAATCCACTTAGTTTTTTTACCCTGAACCTATTTATCAGTTTGGTTCATTACACAGCCATAAAAAAAGTTTGAGCCAAGTGTGGAACTAGTGTGACAACTGACCAGGCATCTGCTTATATTTGCTGAGAATATGTACCATACAGAGCAGAATCTCACTGAACAAGACTGGTCAGAAACAAGAATACAAAGCAATGAGATTGGTCAGGAATACAGATGTAATGTTTAAGAATTCTTTTTTACAGATGACTCTGTACTACTTCCTCTACATTATCTTTCGTGGTACAGATCTTAGATAAGATGATCAATTCAGAAAGATACTAACATAATGTGCCAATGAATATGAATGTCAAATTAATATAACATCCCGAAAATGGAACACTGTGTAAACCAAAAATGTGTTGACATATGTCTCATGTCTGGTACTAACAAATTACATGCACTTTCTAGGAAAAAACTTAAGCTTGCACTGAAAACTGAACCATTTAAAAATGTCACCACAACCACTTCAAAATTAGTATTTATGACAAATAATTTGTATACAATTGTAATGGTTTTAGAAATTTTAACAATCCATGAGCATTTTGAAAACAAAGGTTAACACTCCCAAATAAAATAACATTATCATATTAATATTTCAAAGGCAGCATAAGCCAGGTTTAAGAAAAAAGCAGGGGGGAGAAAGAAAGGGAAGGTTATCCATCTAGAAAGAAGAGATATGGTTGGAGCAGACCATTCAAAGGTCAGTGAGTGGAAGAGGAGAACTAAAATCAAGAGAATGGTTACTTGAGAGCTGAATTAAAAGCTGTCACCTCCCCCCATGTTCTTGGGCAGACATTAGTACTACTTCTCTGACCTGCTTTAGTTGATAAAAGCAGCAGAGACTTAACCCAGTCAACACTAGATTGTTTCCTGCTACACTAGCAAGTTAAAGTGGCTTAGTAATTGCCAGAGCTAAAGTAAGACAAAAGGGAGCACACAGGAAACAAAACCCAGGAGGAACATGCTTTTCCTCTTTTGACAGCAGCAGTTCAACTGTCCTGTGAACAGCAGCTGTAGGGCGTGGTTTCTCAAAGTGGCTAGAAATAACAGCTTTACTGCCATCAAAATAAAACATTCCTGTTCCCTATTCCTTGCATTTTGAGCCAGCTTTGGCACCCGCCTGATTGCACCGTGACCAGTTCAACTCACCTGAATGGTAGAAAATTGACCCTGGGGAAAAACTAGTCATTTTTTTAGTCAATTTAAGTGGCTTATAATCAGAAGACAAATGGAAAACCTGCACAAGGGGGAAAGGATCATATAGCTGCAAACAGAGATGAGGGAGGGAAAGAAGTAAATAAGGACTCCCCCTTTTGGAAGTCAGGAGCCAGATAGGCTTTATGATAAAAAACACTCCCTAAAACCACTGCTCAGCACAGAGTATACTTCAGAAGCAAAGACAGACTTCTGTGCTACAATCCAGACATGATCTCTTGGTTTCTACACGGCTGTAGGTGAGATCTTCTGTATCTCGTTTATTAGGACTTTTTTTTTTATAATGGTTTCCTCTAGGAGATCTCAGAACATTCCTGGGTCTAATAGGCATGTTCTGAAGTTCTAAAAACTTCTAAAGCATGCTCAACTGACAGAAAATCCACTTGTGGCAGATCTCTGTCCTTTTATACCATCTATCCAGAACCCGCCAACCCTGAGAGCCTTAGAAATAACAAATACTGGACTTTTTTTTTTCCCTGCAGATGCAGAAAGCCATAAGCATTAACCTCAAGTAATCCCACCCTAAAATGCAAATCTTAAATACTATAAATACTATAGAAAATGAGTAGAGACATATATATGTTATCTTACCAAAAACTCACTCCACTTTAACATTTAATCTCTCCTTTATTTTTTGCATGTCTAATTTCTGTTAAACAACAGATGAAGAAAAAAAAGAGTACACCTGAAAAATGGTTTTTTCCCCCATCTAAAATGAATCCAAAATTCCCTCTGCAATGCCAAAAATCTCCTAAAAACCTTTAAAATGCATAACTTAGACAATCCATCTTGTTCTACCATCAAAAATACTTCTTTTGTTTCAGCAATTCACCTTTATATTACTTGAGCAAATTGCTGAATAGAAGCTTCCCATGGGACTTTCCAATTTCTAACAAAGACATCCTTCATATCTGTCTCCCATATCAGAAAAAAATCTAGAAGCATTTCTACATTGTCAGAAACTTCCAATAAATAACATCCAACTACTTGTCCTTCCAAACATTCCTAAGCATGTTTCATTCAGCCAGCATTTTGGGGAATGGAAAGGTCCCCTGTCTTACTATTTTGACCTGTCATTCTGGTGTAAGGACTATCTAGACAAGCTTGCATTAAATTAATGAAGTGTAGGCATTTATTTTGGAGACAAACGTATCCTTCTTAAAGGCAGAAATTTAATAAGAGATATTCTAGAAAAATTCTGGGTAAAGACTGACCCTAGAGCTTGCAGAGATACATCAACTTTCCTCATTCCAGGTAGATTCTCTATCTCACTTCTTTTTTGGTGTGGCAGAGAAATATTTAATTTACTCAGGTATGTGCTAAACAACAGCTTGGGTCCTCTCCATGAATACAGTATTTTCCTGGACCAAGAAAAACAAAAAGAAAAAATGACCAAAGGATATTAACTAAATTCTCTTAGTTTTGACAAGAATTAATATAAGAACAGATACAAAGCAAAGAGAGAATGAAGACTTCCATTATTCCCACCCCTATAAGCACAGTGGGCTTGTTTCCTCTTCTCAGTTTACAGCATTAAAACTACAGTGCAGTAGCTGCACATGAGCTCTATGCCAGTACTGTAATGAAAACACAATTATAACCCCACAGTACTGTTTCTCACCTGTTCTGGACGCAGGAGCTTCCAGCTAATGCCAGAAAGGTGTGAGCTAATTAAGACATTTGCTTAGGATGTTCCGTAATTGTCCTCCACACAATCCGTAACTATCTCCTTTTAATATCACACAGAATTACACAGGTATAAAGACCTTCCAACCAGATCAGTAAAATAAACAAAATCATGCAGTGGTAGTATTCTATTCACAGATGGCAAATTAAAGCAAGCACAAGAGACAATCTCCACTGTCAGTTTGTTTTGACCTTTGAAGAAAACATATTCAAGAAAGCAGGCTGTCTTACCAGTAACCTTTGGATTTAAAGTGTAGTCCTGAGCTTAGCAATCCCTACAAATTGGTATATTTTATCATCTGCATTTTGTCTGCCCTTCAAACTCAGAAGCTCCCTTTGCCTTAATCTCATCTGAAGTAAGTATCTGCCCAGCTTACAAAGAAACATGAAGCACTGAGGGACTACTGATCTGATCACAAATCAGTTGCAAAGATGGGAAACTGAAGCTTTTTACAAGCATCAGCTATGAAAAGTTTCCTTAGCTTATTTACCTCAGTCCTGCACAGAATCCTCTAAGAATGTCCTTTAAACATTTGCAGATTACATTTTCTTCAAGTTCCTCCACTCAACAGGAACACAATCACAGAAATCTCATTACAAAATGCTGCTCTTGATTCATTCCCAGCAACAGAATTGTAATTTATATTCACTCCTAGACTCTGCCTCTAATACTTAAAATGATGAACTATTAGAGGAAAAGGTTCAACTGCACCTTGGAAGACCCAAGCCAGAAACAGAGAGAAATGAGCACCTTTTTAGAAATTCCCATGTGAAATGATACTAAACAAAACAACCCCCATGTGAAATGATGCTAGACAAAACTTAAGGCTATAGTTCTAAGACAATTTAAGTCAATCTAAACTGCTGCTGTAGCAGTTCTACTCTCCAGCCCCATGCAATCCTACTCCTTAGCATGCAGTGCCACCCACTCCCTAGCACTGGTAGCAGTGCTCATGTGACTCACTGGTGAGTAGGTAAGCTTCCTACACACCAGAATTCTATTTGTTCTTTTGTTGGATTAAGTTTCTGCAAGTACTGCAAGCTGAACCAGTTCACCACAGAATCAGATGAATCCAAGTGTCAGCACAACTGAGGAGGCAGGATCATGCCAGCAATGATCTGAACAGCTTAAATTGTTGTGATATTGCATTTTGAGACTACAGAATTCTCTATAGCGAGATTTTATTCTCCCTGTATGTACAGATCTATGGTCACTACCCTAGCCCAGCTTCCAATTTTGTAAATACATGCCTGTCAGCCAGATTTCTCTTTCTCCAGTTGTCACGCTTTCTCTCCTCTCCTAAACAGGTAGTACATTCTACCAGAGGTTCCCACACTGCCAGATAAGAAATCGCGAAATTGCTATAAAGGCCCAGCTGCCAGCCTCATTCTAGCATAATAAATAGTAACAAGCATTAAGTCATGCAGTTTATATGTATGGTATCCTTATGATTTGAAGCCACAGAACTTATTCACCTCAAAGCATCCACAAATGCATGCACTTTCAAAATCCTGCCTCACCTTTAGTCCAAAGAATGTAAGGGGGAGTGCACAAAGAACCATTTCAGTCTTAGGCCAGAATGATCCTGAGAAGACTGAGAGAAAACAAAAGGAAGCAGGATATGAACATGCACATCTCAGAAACCTCCAGTCATTATCAAGTAACTTCTCTCTGTTTTTTTTAAACTTACATTTACACTGTGACTCCAACCCATAATCTCTACTCATTGACAACTATCTGGGGACAGGTCTCTAAATCCTCCATGCAAGCAGTGATGGCTCTACCAAGTACTGCACCAATCTTAAGTGCATTTGCAATGGTATCATGCCTGAAGAAGACACCTCAACTTACAGAAGACTATCAACAGATCTAAAGGTACCTCTCAGTAAAAGATGAGGAGAAATAAGTTCCTTGGGGACAGCAGCAAAGTCAGCTGAGCCCTATTCACACAGTAGCACCGAGAGGGAACAGCAGATGAAAACAGTCAGAGACTCCTTTCTGCAAACCAAACTTCCCGTCTCACAAGGTTTGCTGCTTGCAGACCAAGGGGTTTAGATCTGTGATGTTACGAACAGACTGCTGAGGTTAGTCCAGCCTTTGGGCTATTGTACCTTGCTGCATATTCATGGGGGCACCAGTGATACAGCCAAGGGAGAATCAGAACATATCAAAAGCTACTACAGGGCTCTAGGGACTGTAGTGAAGCTGAGGGGTCATATTCCTCAATCCTGTCAGTGAAGGGGAAAGGTTTGGGTAGGAGCAGAAACATCCTGCTGGTCAACACCTGTTTGCACAGCTGGTGTCCCAAGCAAGGCTTTGGCTTTTATCATCACAGGATGCTGTCTGAAGAATGGGGACTGCTGAGAAGAAACAGGATCTCTCTGACAAAGTAGGGAAAGAGCATCTAGGTTTGCTAACCTAGCGAGGAGGACTTTAAACTAGGTTCACTGGGGGATGGAGACCAGTCTGAAGAGAAGTGGAGACACAAGGAGCACTGAAAAAGCATTCCAGAAACAGCATGATTGGGGAGGCTCTCACACCTTCCCTGTCAAAGCAGTGTGATTGGAAGCTTATCTAAAGCATCAGTCCATGCATGCTGCATGGGAAACAAAAGAGGAATACAAAAACTACATGCAGCTGGAGTGTTACAATCTCACTGGGAAACACAGAAACACGGTTGGATAGCTTGCATGTCTGGAGACATGCCTTCTTTCAGAAGAACAGGCTGTGAAAGCGAGGAGTGTTTGGGCCCTCCATAGAAGGGCAGATCACATACATGAAGTTTTGCTTTGGAAGGGGCAATGAGCTAGTCAAGAGCTTACAGGTCTGGATCAGAGAAGAGAGCAAAATGGGTGACTCTGTGGTAGACATCTGCTACAGACACTCTAATAAAGAGGAGGAAACAGACGAAGCCTTCTTTAGAGAACTGAAAGAGGGCTCATGATTACAGGACCTGGTACACGCAATGGGGGACTTCAATCATCCCAACATCTAGCATAGCACAGACAATCCAGATGATTTCTGAAAAACACTGAGGACAATTTCTTGACAATGCTGACCGAAAAGTTGAGTAGGGAAGCTGCTCTGCTGGACCTGCTGCTCACAAATCAGGAAGAACTGGTCAAAAATATTAAGGTCAATGGCAGCTTCGGCTGTGAGAAGCAAGTGAGACTAATAGCAGATTATAACCCTGGACTTCAGGAGAGCAGATTATGGCTTGTTTGGGGAACTGGCTGGAAGGATCCTGTGGCTTGGCTGAACAGGCAATTCCAGCTTGATATTAAAAATTAAAAGGAAGTATAGAGAAGACAATGGCAGGGATGAACTACCCAAGGGTGATACTAAGGCACTGTCGAAGCATTTAGGCACAGAACTAGGTCAGAGCTCAGCTGGAATTGAAACTAGTGAAGGATGTGAAGGGGAACAGAAGGATTTCTACAGTTACAAGGGGACCAAAAGAAAGACTTAAGAAAATTCAGGTCTGCTGCTCAGCAGGGCAGAGGACCTAGTGACAAAGGACATGGAAAAGGCTGAGGTATTCAGTTGTCTTCTTTGCCTTGATCTTTACTGGTAAGGTCTGTTCTTGGATCTCCCAGGTCCTGAAGCCTAGTGGCAGAGCCTGGGAGAGTAGACTACTACCCACAGTACAGTAAGATCAGGTTAGAGACCACTTGAGCAAACTGAACTTACACAGTCCTTGGGACTAAATGGGATGTATGCAAGGGTGCTGATGGAGCTGGCTGATGACACTACAATGTTGTGTCTCTGTCATCTTAAAAAAGCCATGGCAATCAGGGGAAGTTTCTGATGACTGAAGAAAGGCAAATGTCACACTCATCTTCAAGGAGTATTCTTCATAACTGGCTGCCAGTTGGATTTTGTATTACTAATAGTGTTCCACATGGGTCAATATCAGGACTGATATTGTGACTGATATTGTGTCTTGATGGACAAGCTGAGCATGAGTCAGTAGTGCGCCCCTACAGCAGTGCAGACCAACTACCTACTAGACTTTAAGCATGAGCGTAGGCCTTCAAAATATTCCCCCCTACTCAGCACTTCTGAGACTGCAACCTGAGAACTGGGTTCAGTCTGGGCAATCTGCAGTACAACAGAGATGCCGACAAACTGAAATGAATTCAGCAGAGGTCAGGGTTTTGAAGCACATGACATACAATGAGAGAGAGAATTGTATTTGTTCAGTCATAAGAACAAAATGCTGGGGGGAAGGGGAGGAGAGGGGTGTAAATCAAACTGCAGTCCTCCACTACCTAAAATCTGTGTGTGTGTTGGGGTGGAGGGATGTGGATCAGGAAAAGGACAGGGGGCAATAGATATAACTTGCAAACACACTTGTGACTGTGTATCAGGATTTTTCTCCTGCCATCCCCAGGGCAATCAAACATTGGAACAGGTTGCCCAGAGAGGCTGTGGGGTTTTCATCCTTGGAGCTGTTCAGAACTCAACTGTATAAGCCCTGAGCAATCTGATCTAGCTAAAGTAGAAAGTGCCTTCTGAGGTTTGAGAGTTGAGGAGAAAGAAAAACAGGAAAAAATAAAAATAAAAAAAGCCAATTCCCTGACCACAGTGAAACTCAAATCAATTTAGGAGGAAATTTAGTATAGCTATGCAGACAATCCCTATCTGGAAAAGGCACTATCAAAGAAAAAGAGAGTTGTAAAACTGTTAAGCTGCGGAGAAACAAATGAGAACAGCTGTTTTTCACTACTACCCCATTCTCCTGGCAGAAGCAGTCATCCAATATACTGCTTCACAGAAGGATGCAGAAGCAAAAAGTTGTCAGGGGCCCAAAGGGTAGTCCCTCTAGGTCCCAAGCTGAGTTCAAGCCTCATTGGGTGGAACAAGTAAAAATTATTCCAACCCTTTGAAGAATTTTAAGGTAGAACTATTGAAACTCCATTTCACTGGGAATAAGCGGAGACAGCAATAGATGGACTGTAATTCAGCTGAAGGAAAAACAAAATTTTAATCCCAGTAAATGGAATATTTGAGAATATGATCCGAGTCAGGGAACCAGGGACACAACTGAATCACTAAGAGAACCTGATAAGGTCTCTTTCGTTATTAATAATTTTCTTCTTCAATGACCAGAAAAAGGCATGCTACAGGAATGAAAGCCACCCTCACCAATATTAGAAGATATGGTACAATCTGATTTGGATGGCTCTACATTCTATAACTCTGTGCTAAAACATGCATAAAAATAATAATTCCAAGACCAAAACAACTGACCGCCTCCACCATCCCAGGCACAATCTGGTTCACTAGTACACCCCTTCCTACTATTCCTCCCTTCCTATTGAGAAAAAAATCCAACTCAAAGCACTGTGTCCTGCCTGGCCATAGAACTAAGAATGTAGCTCAACCTGTGGGTCCATTCGTCATCCAGAAACAAAAGGTCCAATGCTTCATGTTGATACCCAAATTAAAAATATAATCTGAAGATGTTTTTAACCATGAAAAATGGCCTGCAAGGCACCTCATTTAAAAAAAAAAAAAAAGAAGGATAAGCACTGAAAGCAGTGCTGTCAAAAAGCCCAAAGAAACAAACAAACAAAAAATCCAGCAATGGAATAAGCCATTTCCCAAACCAGTTGAGAAGTCGAGTAACAATGGGGGCATGCCATCTTAGAAATTCATGTAACAAGTATGAGAGAGAACAAGGCACAAGCATAACCTCTCCAAATATTTCAATGGGTAAAAATTCCTCAGTTTCAGTGACAGGGGTTCACATGTATCTTGAATGTAAACTTATTATTTGGGTCCATGGATATATTATCATTGCATCACTACTATTCTCCCTACATTTACATTTTCCAATGGAGGGAATGTAGTAGACATGTTGATACATCTAGCACATGGAAACATTTCAAGCTAGTCCCTATGTGACTGCACATACATTATTTACAAAGTACATGTGTATATACAGTATTCATGAAGGTTAGAAAAGTTAACAATTAAGGATATGTTTCTAGCATTTATTTGCCACCCCATCCACATACTGTCTTCAACTACATTAACAAATATTATTTTTTCACCCCACAGGACTTATCTTATGCAGTGCACAGGACGTACAGCACTCATTTAACAAGCAGCTATTCAGCATTGTATTTTCTCTATATTGTTCGGTGTGTAGTCCATGGATTACTGGTGTATTGAAATCCTTGCTTGAAACACAGAACTATTAATTTCTTCATGAGATTTCTCTATTGTGCTTTTCACTAACATTTGAGTGCTTCACATTCTTAGTATAGTTTCATGACACCCTATGCAATCAGTGGGTGTTATCAGTGACAATGTTAAAGAAGGAAGTTTGGATGCCAAATTTGAGACTGATTTCTCAGTTTCCAACACTGTTCCAGTTGATTTTACTTGTCAATGTAAGTATTCAGCATTTCACAAAGTTGATCCTAGAATCCAAACTGTAGGTACTCAGAACATGGAAGCACATATAATTAAAGGCAATTTATGACCAGTCCCATCTAAATTACCAGACTAATTCTTCTTTTCCAGCAACACTCTGCTTCAGTCATCACCAATGCCTGTAACCACAAAGGGATCCTACAAACTGCCTTCTCTTTTCTATAACCTCTTTTAATGTACAGGATGGCTCTGGTCTGGGAATGTAACTTGTTGCATACTGAAAAAATTGCATGTGATCAAATAATTGATTTAACAATTGATTTAATTATTAATTGATTTAGTAATTAATATTTATAATTTATAATTCTAATTTATAATATATTGAATTAATAATTGATTTAACATTGCTATTCTAATAGTTTATATTTGCAGATAATCAAAAAATGACTTCAGCACTTAGCATCTAAACAGCATGCATGCCACTGCGGTAGAATAGGGCATTAGGGTTGTAACATTTGAATCTACCATACAGACTTTTGACACACAGAGAGAGATAAGTGTCACAACACCGCAGCCCCTATGTGGACCAGCATTAAGGCAAAGGGGACGCTCTACTGCCAGTAAATATCAGTGAAATCCACTTGCAGAGGAATGTTCCTCTGCAGGAGAGAAAAGCTCTGGAAACTTGGATTCTATTCCAGGCTTTGGAAGTCAGTGACTACTGCATGCATCTTATTTTGCCTTAATTTCTTACTCTCCACTCAACCTCGTAGGATTCACCCCCCGCCCCCAGCAAACATAAACCCTGTGCTTCCATTTCCTTTACATCCTACCTTCATTCTATTCTCCTTCCCTATTCAGTTTTAGATTTCTTCTACTGTCTGTAGTGGGGTTTTTTGTTTTTTTTTTTTTTTACTACAATTTTGAATATCACCCTAACCACTCAGTTTCCTGCCTTGCAAGTTGTTTTTCCTTTGAGGCTCCTTGTTCTGTTTGCATCTCTTCCTGAATAAGCTTCAACACAAAACATGTTCCCACTGGTTTCCGGCTCCACTTTTTTTCTTGAGGGAAGAGGAGAGGCAATTCCTTACCCAGTTTCACTGCAACCATTTCCTGCTACCCCATTCCTTGTCCCAGCATGTTTGCAAAAGCACCCTGCCTTCTTACCAGATTTTTTTCCCCTACCGACAGAGTTTCCAATCTCTTCTTCACCCCCTGAATCCCAGAACAATTTTGCTCTTCTTGTTTCCTCCACATTTGAATGGAGCAATTTACTCTTTCAAAAGGTCTGTGTGTCAGTGGGAGGAGGTATAAAGAACATGAGACAATCTCCTGTTTTAAATTGTGCACTTAGACCAAATTGTAGCCCATCCCATAGCAGACAAAGGCACATCCACAGGAAATCCTTTTCCGCATAGGGCAGGGGTATGTTTCAGAAGGTTTAGATGAGAAGCTTTGACAAGCCTCTTAAAGATGCCGAACATACTATTTTTAAAAGGTAATAATTTGGGACAAATTTGTGTCTATTGTCACAGGTATAACAAGAAAAGGCCACTTCAGCCAAAGTTTGAGGTCCTCTTCCAGACTGTTCTTCCAAAAATATCCTTACAATTTTAGGGACAAACAGGAAAGTATAACAATTTTCTCCTTGAAATGAATTATTCTCCTTCAACAGAATCATTTTGCTGAAAGCTTCCAAAACTCTCCCCACGTGACATCCTAGCATATGGGGGGCAGGGGGTGGGGGGAAATTATAAGCAGCAAAACACTGTAACTATAATTGGAAGTTTCAACTGATTTTAATGTTAAGATCGGTGGTGATATCAGACCCATCTGCAATGTCACAAGAATACCTCATACAACATGCCACAAGATACAGTATGTCACTAAGTACAGAATCATTAAGAAAACGCAAGATTTTCTGACCCAAAGCAAGCAAAGTACCTGTTTTGAGTGCCACCTCCCTGACCAAATGAAACTATCTTTTTGTTTTGTTTCAGACATAAGAGAAAAAGGGAGCAATGTGCCTCCCTTACTAAAAAGCAGGGAAAAAGGCACTACGAATTAGAATATTTCATCCATTTACCATTCCGAGTGTTTGAAATTAGCCTTCTAAATAAATACCCTGACTTCCACAGGAAGTAAACATTATGCCACTATATCAGCAGTTTCAAAAGTTAGATCACTCATTCAGATGCCAACACATAAAACTGTACCTTGAATTAGAAACACTAGTCTTAGCATACAGAAGCAAGCAAGCAGGTAGCAACCTAGTCACAAGAATAAATCAAGCCTTTTACTTACTGTAGTGACTTAGACAAGTCTCTTAACTTACCAATATATTTTTTCTGCATTGGTAAATATGGCAAACTACTGCACTTGCATTATAAGAATGTTAGAAGGTTTTAATCAATGTTTCCAAAAAGCATTAAAATTTTCAGATGAAAATTATGTGGGGACTACTGAACCTGACAGTTATATAACTGAAAAGATCTATGACCTCAATCTCTGAAAGCCTATTGATAGGTCAGAATCCTCTGCACTGAAACAACATATAAATCCATGCTCCATCATAATATTTGGCACTGTCACTTCATAAAACATTGTTAAAACCATACTGGGATCATTTGTTCAAACAAACTAACAAAACATTAAAGGCCATCATTCCCTTAAGCACCAAATTTAATTGGTTCTAATCCATCCAAGAAATGTTTCCACCAAAATTAAATTTTCAAATCATCTTTAACTGGGTGGTCTAAGCAATTTCAAGAGCTGACTGTAAATCAAAATCAATTATTTTTACTGGGGATAGAGGAAAGCAAGAGAATCAATTAATTAATTCAAGACCTTCACAATTGTACCTGAAGCATAACAAGAAACTTTTGAAAGGAGCAGCTTGACTTTTCAGATTAGGTTCATGAAAGGTCTTCAGCACCTTTCACAGTAAGTATGTGGTGGTAGTGGAGATATTCTTGTATCTTGTCATTCAAGCACACTTACTTGGTTATAGAAAACTTCACCCAAATATTGACACAACCATTGGGCTAAAAGGTATTCTGAAGCTGGGTCTCTGCTCAGCTGAATCTGTTCTATGTAATAATACAAAGAAAGTAGCTACCAGGTCAAAGATGAAAGTATTACATCTTGAAGGTCAGGGCATGAACCTGGGAGAAAATACACTTACATTCCATTATCTGTTCCACCTAAGACAGGAGCTTTAACAGAAGTCTCTCACACCCAGGTGAATGCCCAAAACTCCGGAGTTTACATGCTCCCAACTCCTCTCCCCCCATTTGGTGAATGGTAGAAAAATCCTCTTGTAAATTTAGCCCATTACTTTCAAGTATCTTTTTATTTTAAAGGGCAACTAAAAATTCCCCAAATAAAAAAATAGTCATCCATGGAAATAAGCAAAAAATTCCTTTGAGTAAAAACAAATTTCTAAATTCACCAAAATAAAATTTTACATTTTGAATTGCGCTATATTTTTTAAAATAATTTATTTATTTTATCTTGGTTACCAAACCAAAAGAGTCAGTTCTAGCTATGAATGACCAAGTAAGAGTTCGTGAAAACTACTATTCATCTGCTACTATGATTCTTCTTTTTTGGCAGGCAGATTTCCTGTATTCAAATGAACAAGCAGCACAGCATCTTATCCTCTTTCCAGCCCAGGGCCTAGCATATGCAGTTCATAAAGGCCAACAGACTGGACCCTACCCTGGAGTGAGGTACCAACCTGATAACACACACTGAAGCAAGAAGAGAAATAATCTAGAACACATGCTCTTTACCAATGACCTCAAGCAAACCAATCTCCCTCTACCTTACTGACCTAAAACTTTTGACAACTACAAAGGCATTTTAAAACTTTTGTCAGTATTCCAGTTTTAATCCTAAAACGGACTGGACCTTTAAACACAAAAATTTGCAGACACATGAAGGGCTTTCATTAAAAGAGCAATCATTAAAAGGACAACACACATTTTTGTAATAACTTTCGAAGTATCATTTACATCACAACAAAAAAGAAGTAAAAAATAAGAGCAATAGTTTCATTAGCGACTCCTTTTATTTTTGGTTCTGCTATTCACTGTAGTCTTTTCATGCAGCAATGGGCAGGTATAAAAAGGAAAGTGTAATTCTAGAAAGCAAAAAAAAAAAAAAAAAGTATAATTAAGGACAATGAGCCACAATGGAAAATAGGTTTTTTAATTTTAATTTAACTTTTAAAAAAGTTTAATTGATTAAAGTGATCATTTCTAATATTCAGAACTCTGAGGTAAACTGGTATTTTCACTACATTTTATAGATAGTTTTTAAGCATAAGAAAATAAAGGCACATGGCCACTGGCACTCCTAGGAGTACAACTTAGTTAAAAACCACAAGTCTGCACATTGTTGACCTATCTCAACACTGAGCAAAATCGAGCAGTACCAGTCTCTCTCTCATGTTCACAATCACTGAGGAGCAATGTCACTCATTCAAAAACAGATGACAACTTGACATAAAGGTGGAAAAAACCTAAGCTACCGCCACTGCTTGTAGAACAGGTAATAGAGTACATTTCTGATCCCAAATTTAGTAAATCACAATTGTCACTTTTGTGAGACAAAGTCTTTCACATCAGCAGTGAACTGTAGTATCTCCTAATCCCTCAAACCCAAATGCATACTCTCCCCTTCTAACTGTAGTTTCTGCGGCACACTACTGTTTGTGCCATTATGATCTGTCTTGAACTCATACAGCTTTAAAAAACACCCAGCATCAAAGACAGGCTGATCTGGTTTAAAACTAGACCAGTACCCAGATCTGGTTTAGAGTGCAACTGATCAGACAATTGTGTCTGCACAGACCCCTTAGCTGACACAGGAACAGAGATTGTTGGGAAAATGAAACAGAAACACCAGCCAGTATTCCTGATTTGTCTTTTTTTTGACACTATTCTTCCCCCAGATGGCTGTTCCTTAGAATTCTTACAGTAATTCCAAACCTGGCAACATTCTCTAGCATTTTCAGATATGATGACATGCATGTATGTTCAAGATGAGCTGCCATACAAGACTAATTCTCCTGGCTAAGTGTCCTAAAACATGTGCAAATGAAAACATTCAGTCCTTAACATATGCATCTGAAATGATTATAATAAAACATTCCTAAGTAGAAACATTCTTATCTCTCTACCTTGCAAAGGTTATGTTTTGGACTGCCAAACTGATGGCATACTGACTTTTACTGAAAACACTGAACTTTGAGAAGATCAAATTCATTTTTAGCCTTCATTATTTACTGTCAGCTTGAGATAACAAGAGATCATTCAAGAATAGAAATCCCTGAAGGTAAGGAAGAAAAGTACAAGGACACCCAGACACACAGAGCATATATCCCTTCTTCATATATGCATAAGAAAGTTGTGTTTGATGTCATAGTTTTGGAAGAAAACAGCAATTCTTCCCAAAACATGTGGTTACTATTGAAACACAATGGTATTAAAGTACTTTTCTAAGACAATAAAGGAGATGTTTGAACTGCCATTTCTTGTCAAGGACACTTGTCTGAGGTATCCTAATTTTGGGATGATTACACAGTCATGTATTTCTAAACACAGCTACCATTTCACAAACCCCTCTATATTCCATTTTCCTATTAGTAATGCTTAAGGCTCAATAAGATTTAACACAAATCATACTGGCAAGTCATAAATTTCCACAATGAAAGAGCATCAGAGACAAAGTTAATGGGACAAAGTCCAGTTACTAGTTGTAAGTGAATAGGTATGTTTAGTCTGTCAGACTTAAGCCAGTAGTTATTTGCACTTGCAAAATAAAACCAAAAAAAAACAAAAAACAAAGTAGTACTCTGGTAGTAGAATTCTGATGACAGATCTCAGAGTATAGATAAAAACGAAGCAGAAACATACAATCTTAGGAATAAGAGCAAGATGCTATTCCAGAATCTAAAACTTGGGTGTTTGTTTGTTTGTTTTCTTAATTAAATCAAAACATTGGCTGAGGTTTAATTCAGTTTGACAAATTAGAAGTTATTCTGGTCTTTGGCAGAGTGTGTGTGTGCACAGAGTTGACTAGTTCTGATCTAGTTCCTTAACGTGAAAGACAACTAGTAGCATGGAATAACACTAATGATTGTTAGCAGCGTCAAAGAAACCCAAGAATGTATAAACTTCAGGGATTAACTTTGCTATCCTTCTTTTCTGCAAGATGGTCCCAGCAGCTCAAACCCAAAACATGCTGGCTGGTAGAAATTCCTTTTGCTCAGGACAGTCTCAGTGGTTTCGAGGGGTTCAGAGCCCAGCAATTTCACCAACACCAAATTCACTTCATTTCTAATCATTTTGTAATCATTTGCACACACTGCAGTTCCTTTTCCAGCTCTTACTACTGAGTTACAAACAACTTCCCCATTCTGCAGGGGAAGTAATGGCTGCTGTTACTTTTCTTAATAGCAGGAAACAAGCCAACTCTGCAACACTGGACAAGGTATTATCGCTCCCAGAGCAATTTGCTGCACACTGCAGGAAAAGTTCTCACAGTAAGGTGCACTGCTGGACTAACAAGTGCCAGGAAAAATGCTGAAACAGTCCAACTTTACTCTTTTTCCCTAGCTCACTATACTTTATAGAAATCTTTGAAATATTCTGATTGCTCCATTCTTATTTCCAATCCCATATGACCCAGTGTGAGAAAGGACCACATCTACTCTTTACTAGTTCAGACCAATTTAGAAATTAAGGATAGATCGCATGAAACAAAATCAGATTTTTTAAGATTAAAGAGACAGGCCAGGGCTTAAACTAAATAGTTGACTAATGCTGCAGATTTCAGGCCCACACAAGAAACCCAGAAGTCTACACCAGCAACTTTTTCCAAGTATAAAATGAGGGAAGAATCTTCTAAATGCCTCCTTTGCAAAACAGAATAAAGACAAGCAATCAGTTCACAGATGTCATCCATCTGACTAGGGAAAAAACAGCTGATCATGCACTAAGTATTACTGTTTAAGCATAGATGATCATTATTGCTTCCTTCTTATTTCTCATTTAGGTCAATCACTTGCTTTTACATTCGCAAAGGAAAAACCAAGGAAGTATTGGGAAAAACTCACACTTCTGTTTTATGCTTTAGGACACTCCAATTCCACTCAGTCCAGCATCTTTAATCATTGAAAGTTCCTGAAAGCAACTTCGCTCAAAATTATTTTCCTCCCCAGAACAGTATCAGAAATATGGAGAAACTAAAAACTTACAATACAGGAAGTAGAAAGTCCCTAGCTCAGTGATCTCAAAATTCTGCTACTTACAGACCAAAGAATTTTAAGGAAGGCATTCTTGTAAAGAATTCTAATGAAGGAAAATTCAAATTTCCCAAGGGAATCCTTCACCAGCAAAAACTTCTTAAACTCTGTTTCTCTGTTAGGTAAGGCATCTATTCTAGTGGGAAGGTCATTGCTAAGCCCTACTCATTGGTGAGAAGAAAAAAGTAATCAACTCTGTTCAGAAAGAGAAGATAAGCAATGGATTATATTTTCTCTCTTGCCCACTTATTCTAATAGCATACTCATTCCCCAAAGGCTTCACCCTCACCCTCCACCGCAAGGCTCCGATTTGCCTTGTCTGACATTTCCCAAGGCTGTTATACCACTGAGTTCACAAACAGAGAACTATTTTTTAAAAATTACGTATTTTAGCAGGACTCTCACTGTTAAGACTTTATATGTGTTTGAAAATGTCTTACACAGTTTGGCTAAGGTACTTGCTATTTACTTCAAATGAATATAGAATTGCCAAACTAGATCAGACTACTAGCCATCTAATTTAGCAATCTACTGCTTTCCTTACAGCAGTAAATAGCAGATGCTTCAAAGGAACACACACACAAACACCCCCCCACACACACACACCACCCTCCCCCGCAAACCGTACACACATACCCCCCGTGCACACACACACCCTTCCCACACATACACACACCTAAAACTGACACTATCAAGTATCCTGGCCATAAGCAAATTCCTCCATTTTAAAGTAAAAAGAGCAGCCCCATTCTCCCCTGCCCTCTTGGACTAGAGCTAGCAATTGTATGACCACAAGATGAGTTGATGTAGCAGGCTATTCCAACACAAAATTGTTAATTATTTGGGCAGGATTAGTTTTCCATCAGATGCGCCAACTCAACTCACCCTACAGCCACACAAGCACCAGATCTAGTTTGGCAATTCTATATTCATTTGAAGTAAATAGCAGGTACCTTAGCAAGAGAACAGAGAATTTGGTCAAACTATTTTGGAATAGATTAGATTAGCTATAACATGAAAGCAAACCCAAAGGGACATGAAGTCCTCATACACAGCAAGCAGCAAGGCTGGAACGGGATGAGAGGAACGGGGCTACTTCTTTCAGCAGCAGATTATCATTAGACTGCTTAGCTTCAAGAATGTAGCTGTGAGAATCTTAGGCTACAGATGCACCATAGTTTGAGCCAGTTTAAACAAGAACAGCTGCAATAGCCCCCTCCACTTTTTTCCAGACATGCATTCTTGTCCACTCCTGAGTGCCAACACTGCGCATGTCTGGTTCAAGAACCATTTCAGTAGTTCAGCCCAACAAAGCAGCAGAAAAATATTCACTCTTTTCAGCAGCAGTTTTCTGCTGATTTTAACTCAGCTTTTGCCTCAGAGATCTACAGAATACTACTACCAATGTACAGGGAAGGAGACAAGAATGCATGGCCTGAGTGAGCAGACATGGAGCAGCGCTTAGTGCATAAGCCATTGTCTAAGATTATTTTCAAAACAGTTTAAATCTAAAATCAGACATGTTTCTTTCCTTCTAAATTTAAGGGAAAACCTTTAATTCTACATTTCTTAGCTTGCATTTACAACTCCTTCTGGAATCATGCTCTGTTGAGGCAAATAACTTGTGACTCTTGAGCTGAATACAGTTCTTCAGCAGATCAGAGTGGCTCTGTTGACAAATCATCATGTGATACTAGGGTTGTGCAGGTGGTAAGGATGCTGGGTAATCCAAACTTTCAGCCATGGAAGAAAAATTTATCAGCAGAGACTCCTGGGGACTACACTGTTGGCTTGCCTGGAGGATCCAGCCACACTTCCAAACCAACTCTGCAACACAGCAGTAAGGCCTCAAGAAACCACTGCTACTGCCTCCTTACTGAAATAAGCCTATCACTTCCTCTCCATTTGGCCATGTCAGGCACATGGTAAATCATGCTATTCTTAGATATATACAGATTTTGGAAGAGTCTGAGTAACAGAAGTTGTCCATGCCTCTCTTTGGTTCAAGGCTTCAGTGATATTGACATCAATGTGCTCTATTTCCAGGTATGCATAAGTATGCAGGTATGTACAAGTAGTGGAAGAATGCACTGTATGCACCACGTAACTGGGACACATTCTCTTCATTAACTCCTCTGTTGTACAAAATTTTACTCACTCGGGACCCCTCCCACAACAGCAGGTAACAGAAAAGGTACAGAATGTATTATCCCTTGAATTTTGTTCCAGGACACCTTTTTCTAGGCCAACTGAGTACTTTAATGAGGAAAAAGAAGCATGAATAAAGATTTTGCCTGTGTCCTCAACCAGAAGTCTATACCAATACATGGGGGCAAATACGGGGGGGGGGGGGGGGGGGGGGGGGATAACCAAAAAAAAAAAAAAAAACACAAAGATTAGAGGGAAGATTCCTCATGTCTTTCCAGGAGAAAGAATTCTGTTCAATATAAGGAAAGGAACAAAACAAAACAAACAAAAAAACCCTACAATTAGCCAGTCCAGACTAGTTATAAGGAAACTTCTACCCACAATCTTTCCACACATTTTTACCTCACTTCTTTTGAAAAGATTAGTTACTTATATAGTTTTGAATGAACACTTTTCATGAAAATTATTTCCTTTGTGTTCTCCTCCCAGTCAATTTCTTAATTTGTACTCATTCTTGTACTATACATCGCTCAAAATTAATTTTCTGACTCAAATAGTATTTTATCTTTTCTTCTTGCACCAGATGGAGCATTGGGAAGCAATAAACAGAAGAGAGCAGAAATTGGGTGCGTAAGGTCCACAAATCATTCTTGCCAATTTTAATTTCCCAAATACAGACAGAAAATAGGGGACAGGAAGAAGAAAACATCACCAAGAAATAAAAGCAATACTGAAATGCTGAAGGACCAATTACGCATCTTGGAGGCTGTAGCTACAGTTCTGGATGGTTGCCTTACCAGAACTCACTGTCCACTGGACAGCATATGTGAGACAAAAAGGTGTTCAGAGTTTCTGACAAGATGTTTCCCTGATTAAATAACATCCTTCTGAAGAGTTTCAAGTCTCTGATAAAAATCACAGACACAGAATTAAAGACAAAAATGTGTTAACAAACAAAATGAAAGTTCAGTGATATCAAAGTTCCTGGGTTTTATGCATTCACTTTTTATGCTCGATTGACCCGTGTTGTAAAAAGGTACCAAGGCTGCCCAAAGTTCCTCCATAAAGTCAGTTTTAAGATATTCCTCCTGCATGGATTCCCCAATACAGAACTAAAGCAACCCTCCTCCCTGTGCTATTGGCAAAGTTAACAATTATATTTTATGATCACAATAAACGCTAAAGAACATGATACCATGTACGTTTATGTGACTGAGATTAGATATGGCCATCTGGCACACACAAGTTCATTATTAAAGAGTAGAGAGGCTCCATTTTAAAATCTTTTTATAAGTACTCTTTCATCTAATTCCCCGCCTTAGCTCATCCTCACCAAGATTTCCATCCTCAATGGTCAGCACCACTTCATCCATCACCAAGGCCCGAAAATCTAGCTCCTCTTCACAGCATTTGGCCTTCAGTGCTCTCATAATCTCCTGCTGAGGGTAATCTTCTCTGATGCGACGGTCTGTTAAGAACCACAGCCTGGGAGCAACTGAACTGCACATCTTGGACTTGTCTTGCAACCTTCAATGTTTCCTTTCAGTGGAATTTCTAGATGGTTGAGAAGAGGAAAACTGTTAAGAGTGCAAAGGCTCCCATCCTCATATTCCCCACTGTCCTGAGTCCTACTCCCTCTACACAAGTTTGCCCTTTCCAATAGGGTATAACTTAAAACCTCCAAGTGGGAGAATAATGCTTATGCCTATCTATAGCAGAAATAACAACAAGAACAAATACATTTACATTCAGTCGCTACCTACTGAACTTCAAAATCAGGTTTTAGTCCTTATTTTCACCTGCAAGAAAGGCATACTGGATGAAACTATTGGTACTGGCAGTAACACCCCCTTTCTGAACAGTACTAGGAAGCATGCTATGGACTGAAAAGACCTTTAATGTCCATCTCTGAAGGACACAATTTTAACTTCAGAATAGGGATACTTCCTTACACTTGAGGTGAACTCAGCCCCTCCCTACGTACTGCTAAAACACCTATGACAGACATGATGTCTCCCTTTTTACCATCTATGAAAGACAGCTTGTGCCAAATTCTTTATGTTAAAAACACAGTCCAGAAGAAGGAAAAAAGAAAAAAAGAAAAAGCATTAAAATAAAAATTCCCCTGAAAGGATTTCAAGACAGTGATTTGCTCTGACAAACGCTTAACATCTACTTGTGAAAAATATTTAGTATTATCCAAAAGATATTAATGGAAAACCAATGGAACAATAAGCATCAACATAAAGTTAAGAAGACCCAACATTAATACATATAGCCTAAAGTAGAATCAAGATCTGAATACAAGCATTAGCCCTTTTCCTTACCCTCCACATCCAATTACCTTTACACATAAGGAGCACCAATGGATTCAACACCAAAAACACAAATCAGTTCAAACTACAGAACGTCTACGGTGTTAGAAGTGATAATCAGGAAAGTACCGTTCCCCTTGCTTTGAATACAGAGAACTCGGACTATTTTTTACTGTATTCTAACATATTTTGAAAGCTGCAAAACAATTACAGGTATGTTAATGGACTAAAAAATACATTCATCATTTGCATTTAAGTAACAACAGGAAGCAGCACAAAGAATTCCAGAGAAAAACAGAGCTCTTTGCCACTCATTTTAAAACCCTAAAATTAATATAAACAGGTAGAAATCATTATTTTCACCAATATGATTTGCATGGGTTTCAAGCAGAATTAAACTCTGGGATAGAAACAGAAGTTTTGCCTGGTAGTCCTAATGACTGGAGCTGGTGTCAGGAGAAAACCTAAGTGCAGATAAGACCATAAATCTGTAACAACTTCTTTCATGTTCAGAAGAATTTTTGTAAGTTTTTCTATTGTTCTGGGTTAAGATTTCGACAGTAGGTACCAGGGTTAAAGGATTGTTTTGCTACAACCATAAGAACAAGCTGGATTTTTTGTAATTAAAAACAATGGCTTTGCTACCAATAAAGATTTTTATTAAGCAACAACAAGATAAAATTTTAAATGGCCATTTTTACTCCTGGTATTGAGAACCCCAATAGCAACAAGCAAACCCTAAAGAATCTATGACTTTGTTTCTACTGCTTTGGTAATTAGGAGCAACAATAATGCCAGGGACTAGTTCTTCATAATAGCAGATGAAAAGAAAACAAAAGCTGGGGAACAGCAGTCACAGATGCAGACCAGGCCATGACAGCAGCCAAGATGCTCAAGGGAAAGCAGGATAAGGAGTGTTTGCTCCTTGCAAAAAAAAAAAAAAAAAAAAAAAGAGGGTGGCAAGATAGGTCGTAAAGAACATCCTTTGTATCTAAGAGTTCCTTTTTTCCTTCAAAGCAGCTGAAAGTGAAAAGGACAAGACAAGACTTGGGCTTCAGTGGCTGACAACTGCCAGATCCTGCCCCACTTTTGGCTCTCATATTCTCAACAATGGATTTCTCTAGCTGGTAGTTTACAGAAAACCTGCTGGGGCAATACACTTAACTAAGAATTGCGACAGGCTATATTATTCAGAAATGGCACTGCCACAGCACAGTTCAGAAGGCTTCTTGTCAACTTACCCTTATTTCTGCTATTTGCATAAAGCATGGGGGAGACCAAACAGCCCCACTTACTGTCTCTTCTTTGAAAAGCATGCTCTACCTAACAGTAAGGTTAGTCCATCACATATTAAATACAGCTATAGAACACTGAGTTCATAAAAAATATTCTAGACAGAGCTCTCTCTCTTTTTTTTTTTTGGTCATAAGACTAGGACAATCAGAAGCCATTACAGATCTTCAGCCTCCTCTCTCAGTACTGGTTTTAACACTGGTACAAAGGAACAAGTATTTTCTTTCCTCCAGCTTTCTCCCCATTTCTGGTTGCTACTAACCCTTGATTTTTTTGCCAGCAGGGATCTGCTCACATTTTTCTTAAATCTCTTTTCTACATAGCCCCACCTCCACCCCCTTAAATCTGCAGAGACTGTGCCATCTCTGATTGCCATTTCAGCACTTCCTTTCTGAAAAAACAGTGAAGGGTTGAAAAAAAAAAAAAAAAAGACACATCCTTTTTCTTCCTCTCTTATTTTTGTAAGGAGCTACAGTATCATCAGGAAGAGCTATCTAGGTATCTTAATTAGCATACTAAATCAATAAGCATATGAAAAATGCCTTGGATATGTATTAGTCTCCCTCCTAACACTTCAACTTCTTCCCTCTAAATATTAAATGTTTTACAGATGTTTTATAATAGATAAATGTTTTATAGACACATACTAAGGCTCACGCCTCATCATGAAGCAGGCAGGTAGCATCCTCAAGTCTGGAGACAAAGAAACTCACTTTAGATCAAGGCATAAGTCACTGGCAGAGATAGAAATAGAAACTAATAATCCTAACTATAGATCCCTTGACCTGCTACCCATTACCCAATTTTTTCCACCAGGACAAGTATCCCCACCACCCCAACATTCTGTTCCTAAAAACAGAATCCACTTGTCAGTTTCAATCTCTCCTTATATTTTGATTGTGTAAGGAGTGTCATGGAACAAAACCTGCAATTTACCCTATTAACCCAAACACCTTAACAATCCCTCCCACATTCTCAAGAAAATGGTCTGTAGGAGGAAAGCCTGCCTAGCAGTCAGATGCACAAGAGCATTAAGCTTTCAAGTTGGACATGATTTCCAGGATTTTTCCCTGAAAACCAACTCCACCCATTGCAATCTAAAAGAGATACAGTTTGAGACAATGCTGGGTGTGCATGAAATACTTCCCAGTCTATGTCAGTATCTATTACAAAATAAGTGTCTATGTACAAGGGAAGGAGCAGAAGATGATTACATGTCTTCAAAATGAAAGTAGCTAAAATCAAGTTTTCACTCAAAGCTACTACAATCAATTTGAGTACAATCTTTCAAAAAGCCAAGGGACTTACAAAACCATAAAACAGAACTGGAGATGTAGAAGAGTGGAGTCAAAGCAAAAGCTCTATAATAAAAGTTGAACCAACTGTGTCAGACTAGCCAAGCAATCACTGCTGCATTTGTTTCAGAAAGATGCTCTGTGGAACAAATTCTCAGCAATTTATAGAGTGAACAGAACACTCAACTTTAAACTGTAGCATCACTGCACTATCTAAGCCAGGTTTCATTTCAGCATTCACACAGCAGTTTCCTCCTCTCCATCATATACATTTATATTTCCTTCCTTCACAGCTTGAAGCTGTAATACACCTCTTGCAGATATTCTAACAAAAGTATTCACTATGCTACTGTTCTACTTCAAATCATATAGGAATACTTTTTACGGATATAACAGGGAATTCAGCCAATCAGATCAGCTGTCTAGACAGGATCTTGAAATCTGAAGACCACTTCCTTAAACAAGGTCTTCTATCCACTACAGAGAGAGTTTTAGAGACCTGACTCCAAGAATGGGAGATTGGTGTCCATTGCCCATTTATTGCTTGTCCTGTCTACAACACCCAACAGCAGGGAGAAAAATGGATTAGTCTCTTTTTTTAAATCATGATGTATTTTCCCCTAAGCTGAAAAAAGAAAACAATTATGAGATACAAATCCATTTATGTATTATTGACAAATGTATGACTTGAAATGTATCTAGTTCATAAAAAGATAGTTCCATATCCTTTCCATTCAAAATGCAATTGCCCAATGAATTTGTATATTGAAAAGACTAGGCTGTTTTTTCCCCTATGAGAATGATAAATGATATTCCAAATGTTTTGCAGCATTAGGAATCAATGTGGTCTAGCCATCTCAACTGTTTGACTTGTGACCTGATATTGCAGCACACTCCTGTTGCCTGTAGTGAGATCTGGGAAACAAGTTATTGAAACAATTATATCATCAGCCCCTCCCAGAATCACCTCTTTTTTAATCCTTGGCTCAGACTCCCGGCTTCAGTTACAGCACTGTGCAGATAACTTAACTCCATGGATTTTAGCAAATAGTAGAGAGGTAAAACCTAATCTTAGGTTTAGCATACCTCTAGGAACGTTTAATCCCTACAGCTCAGGTAATGATAATAAAAATCTCATGGGAGTGAGGAGGAAAGAGCTATAAGGGTAGCAGCCATGATCATCATGGGAAATGGAGAAATAGGAAAAACATACCTCCAAGCACCTACTTTATTACGAATAAAATTGCACTCTTATTTATCATTCTTAACAAAATGCATATCCCTTTAATACTTTTTTCCAGTACACTGTTACTGGGGTTGGGAAAAGGTATTTTGCATTCCTTTTCATCATAAATTAGCTTAGGCTTTAAAACTGAGTATGTAATTCCAACCGACCAATTGTCTCTACTATTACGGCAGTTTCTAGAATGCTGTTTTGGAGGCCACCCCTCAAGACAGCGAAGATCTAAGAATATTTGGAATATGCTCATAAGTTACAGTAAAGACAATAGCTCAAGGCAGATTTGATTTGTAATGGCAATGTTATGAAATAGATTGGTTAAACAGTTAACAAAGTGCTGTCCAGCATATGATCCATCATACATTGTCAAGGAATGAACGTCTCAGCCTCACTTTAGCGAGAAGAATAACTGAATAACTGAATAACTGAAACATCCCAGAAATATAACTTTTCTGTGTCATAGGGAGAGCAGGTCTGAAAACAGTTCACAGCCATTCTTAGTATAAAGAACAATTAACTGTGTTCCCCATACAGATACCAGAATGATGATCATCTAAAGAAAATCTTAAAGAAATATCTTTGGATTATGAGTATAATCCAAGGTAAGACATGCAGAGATAACAGAAACCAACATCTTGAACCATTTATTAAAATTATTTTAGAAAAATAAACTCAACATAAATCAGTACTCATTCCTGATACTGCTGCTCCATGGTGATGCTTAGGGACAACCTCAAGGAAAAAAAAAATCTCTCTTACCTAACAGAAACTAAAATTTTAAATTGTAGTTTTCATAAAACTGTCATGTAACTGGTTGAGAATCTTTGGCAAGAACAAAGACCCTCTGAAAAATGAAAGTATTTATTTAAATGCATTTTATATAATATATTCAGCAGCACAATCTGTCCAGTGCTGCTGCATATCATCTGCCCTCTGTACATGCACTATAGAATTTAAAATCACTGCAGGCAGGTGAATCCCAAGCACGCCTCTTAAAAAGCACAGCATGGTATTCAATCCCCTTCCCTTTCCCTATGAGGTCTGTAGAGACTGCAACAGTCAAAGGACAAGGGAATATATTAAGTACAATGTGTCTTAAACTGACTGCGTAATAGTAAAGCAGAAAATTGCTACCACTCTTTTCCAGTACAATTCCCCACACACACTCCCACAGATGGGCAAACTGCAGTCCCTACTACGGTTTTCATCTGCTCTCTGTCACCCTTGCATTGAGTAATGTTGAAGATACTAGTAGCAATCCTTCCCGCACAATTGCCTCTCAAACGCAGACATCCACACCTCCAGTCTTTACTCATCTATCTTCACGCTTGCAAGTAGGTGATAACATTTCTCATTCACACACCCCAGTTCCTGATCTCCAGTGAATAACCTATTCTCTTCCCTCAATGCCACACAAGGCTGATACTGGTCAAGTCAGCTCTCCTTTTACTTTGATCTTACGATTTTTTTCCTACAATAGGCTCTCAGCTTTTTCACCCGTGTGTGCGCTTGTGTAAATAAAACATCGTTTCTTCCCACATCCACTGCTTTCCTGAAGAGAGGTTATCCCATCTCTGCCCAGGTTCCTCTGCAATGTGGTATATAATACACCCCTCCTTTCCGATTCGTGTGTACACAGCCGGTTTTCCCTCCTCCCTTCCCCCACCCTACTCTCAGTCTCTGTGCCTGCCTCTCTCTTAGCACCTGGAATGGGGGAAGGGAAACAAGCACTGAATGAATGGACTGATGTGACTTACCAGAAATTTGGTGAGGAAGGACTGGAAGATAAAAAGATGCCAAAGATGGGTGCTTCTTTTAGTGTGCCAAGTAAGTGCTGCTTCAATTCTGTCTCCCTCAATGAGGTCACGTGTCTTGTTATGTACCCCTTTTCCTAGATCCCCTAATACCCAAAGAGGGTGGCAATGAAGTCTTCTGGACACCTCCCTGCACTGCAATCCAAAGGATGGAAATGTACTACTGAAGCTCCCGAGGTAAGCAAGGGGTGATGAGGACAACGTTCTCCTGGTACTATATGGGCAATGTCTAGCTAATACCTCAGGGAACAAGGTAGATTTCTGAGGGTGGAAGAGAGGAAAGGGGGAGTAAATGAGTGCTAATATAACTCTCAAATCGTCCTCTCCTACTGGAGAGGAGGAATGGGAAAGAGACAAAAAAAAATACTAGTGTAAAGCTGTAGTTTTCAGTGTAAATTAGAGTCAATCCACCAAGCCTCTTGTGTCTCTACTTCCTGAGAACTAAATCCCTAAATGAGTCTGAAGTCACCAACACCTACAGAGAAAGAGAGAAACATCCATATTAGACACAAATAAACACATAAAGCTATCTAATAAATTACATTTCAACAGAAAAAAAGGTAATAGACAAGACAATAAGCAAAACCAGAAGAAAAGGAGATGATGAACACAACTGGGGAACAGTGTGACTTTAAATAATTTATAGAAATTTACTACCATAGAAACGCATTTTTAAGGGAGAAAATAGACAGTTATGTGTTTATTTACAGATAGATGTGTGTTCAAAGGAAAGATAAGCCTGTAACTACACGTGAACAAAAGAAATTAGGTTTTAAAACCGAAGAAAACTGTATTCATATTTGTGTGCTTCTTTAAACCACTCCTCCAGAATAACATTTAGAATTCATGTGAGGAGACTGAAGAAAAGTATGATTCAGGTAAGAAGCATATTCATATGAATGAAACCCCAATTCGCCAAAGAAAGAGTCGTTTATAAATAAAGACGAAAAACAAAAATAACATGTCTAGAAGGTGCTTGTTTAAATGATTAAAGATGAACACTCGCTCACTTTGAAAACGAAGCCCATGGTAGATCCTAAGAAGTTAAGCCAGCAATATGCAATTATCTCTTCCAACATTAGAAAACAAAAGGCAAGAAACCTGGTTGTAACGATTTCGTTATAAGACCCAACCACAGACACACACACCCCTCTCAATCACGTGAAAAACTGCTCCCAGCAAACGCAGATTTTTACACTCGCGCACGGGAGCGGTTTTTCGTTGCGTTCCAGCGGCTGTTTACACACACGTATGCGTGTGAACAACGCACAAGGCATGCAAGCACGGGTGTGCAAGCACAGACACCAAGGCAGGACGTAAACAAACGATATTCCCGAATACATACAAACACCACCACGACGTACAGAGCGCGATACAACAGCGGAAAGCACTGGGCGAGGGCAGAGCATCGCCATCCGAAGCCCTCAAGCCCGGGAGGGGGAGGGGTGGACACAAAAAGAGCCCCCCGTGGCTGAGGAAATCACAACCCTGGGTGTCTCGCCTCGCCTGCCCGCGCCTGCGGGGTGGGAAGGCGCTGGCAGGTCCCAGCGCTGCCCCGTCTCCGCGCACAGGGATGCACAATCACCATGGGCGCAACGCGAAGCAGCGGTCGCGGGGCGGGACGCCTAAGGGGACGAACCCAACGCCCACCCCCCCCCCCCGGCACGGCGGACCCCACGCCCGGGCTCGTACCCGCTCAGCCCGAGATCTCACCCACCCCGGGCACTGCCAAGCCCGAGCCTGAGGGGACCCGGCGGCGGCTCCGACACCGGCCGACGCCCCCTTCCAGCACCGCCCGCGGAGCCGGGCAGAGGACAGGAGGCAGCGGGGCGAAGAGAGCTTCGGGGAGATTCGCCCCTTTCTCCCCCTTCTCCCCGCGGGTTGGAGTCACTCGGCAGCGCAGTCCGAAAGGGGAGCAGACTACGTTCCCGTCCAACCCCCTCCTTTATCACTCCTCCCCGCAGCTGCGGAGATGAGGCAGCGTGGCTGTTCCCTGCACTAAGACCCCCGCCCCCCGCAGCCGCTACTCCAGCCACAGCGCTGGCTCTAGCGCTGCCACCTCCTCCTGCGCTCGCTCCCGCCGCCCGACCGAAACAGCGACCGCGCGAACGGCCGACCGCGGCCGACACACTGCTGGGGGGGAGGAGGCGGGAACGGCGAGGCGGGGCGCTGAACTCCAGGATAGGGCGGGAGTTGGGAAAAGCGGCGGCGGGGAGGCCGGGCGCTGCTGCGTGCGCCTCCGCACGCGCACTGGAGGCGACCCCCCCGCCGCTGCCTCTGCTGGTATTGCCGCCCTCTCGCGGCTCTTCCCTCCCACCCCGCTTCAGCCCGCTGCACCGCAGAGCGGCCCGCGTACCGCAGGGCGCGAAAGTGATGGAGGGGAAGGGGCAGGCAAAAGGTAACCGTCACGCCAAGCTCTCCTTCAAACGCCTTGGCGCCATGTTATTCGTGGCCAATACTAGTTGCCTCGCAGTCACTCCATGCCCCCCCACCCCCGAGTCCTGAGGCTTGGCAATGACATCACTCATGACACACTCGCAAGAATCTCCTCTCATGACTGGAGAGTGGCACCTTCTCTGGTCAGGTGTACCGACATCCTCTCTTCCTCCATCTGACCCACACCAGTGATTTCGTCAAACCAAACCCCCTGTGATGAATCCAAATTCAGGCCTAAGACAAAAACAGCTCAGGTGACAGCAACCTGACCATGACACACCTGGCTGCTTTTGCAGCCAAATGAAATACTGCTCAGATTTGCCATGCTCTTTGTGTCATGCATTGATTCTCCTGTCCCTTGTTCTCTGCAGGCATGTAGAGACCTATCCCATTGCTGTGGATTATCAACTGCAGCACAGTACAGGTAACCAGCAGTTGCAGCATGAGATGTGCCCAGCCTTCTGGTCAGCCCGGTATGACAAAACAAACATATGACACCCACCTCACTTCTCTGGTGCTGTTGGCATGTGGCACACAAAGCCAAGCGCCTTTGTCCTTTGCGTGACAGAAATTTGTGACACAGCCTACACACCACCTGTTATGTACCATCACAGGTCTGGCATATCTGATATGCCTGGGCTGCATCATCCTTCACCATCATTTGTCTAAAATAATAACAGTTGGCAACAAAAGATTATGACACATCCAGTGCACCAACCAACACTTTGTTTATCAGTGTCTGTGGTACCCCTCCACAGTTCCCTCCATACACAAAGACACACCCTTTTTATTCACTATATCACATTAGCTGTATATTCAGTGTTCACAGCACATTGCCCTAAAATACATGCCAGGCACTTTTGACACAAAACACCTCAAGCATCAGTGATCTTTTCTCCTTCCTATTTCCTAGGCTTTCATGTACGGTTGAATTTACACTTTCAACATGTGACTACTTACCAAGCAACACATGTTGAAAATCCCCACAGACACTGGGGCATAAATTGTCATTCTTATATGTAACATACTGTGCACTATTCTATTCATTACCACAGAACAGATGAAGTTGGAAGGGAGCTCCGACAATCACCCTGTCTAACCCCCCAGCTCAAAGCAGGATCAGCTACAGCAGGTTGCTCAGTACATCACCAGCCTGGTTTTGAGTATCTCCAAAGATGGACACTCCACAACCTTTCTGGGCAACCTGTTCCAGGGTCTGACCACTCTCACTGTAAGAAAGTTTTCTTATGCTAAAATGGAATTTCTTGTATTTCAGTTTGTACCCATTGCCTCTTGTCCTGTCACTGGGCATCACTAAGAAGAGTCTGCCTCCATCTTCTTTACACCCTCCCTTCAGATATTTATATACATTTTTAAAACACAGCCTCCAAGCCTCCTTTTCCTCCAGGCAAAACAATCCCAGCTCTCTCAGCCTCTTCTCATTTGACAGATGCTCCAGTCCTTTAGTCTTCATGGCCCTTCACTGGACTTACTCCAGTGTGTCTCTCTCTCTTGTATTGGGGAGCCCAGAACTGGACACTGTACTTCAGATTTGGTCTCACCAGGTCTCACCACACACACCAAACATATTCAACTTACTGCCCTGATTCTGTCCTGTATAAAATTCTCACTCACCAACTTTCATAACCTCTAGATACAGCACACTCTCTGAGTGTCCTGAGGAAACAACATACATATTGCTCAACAATTTGTGTTACACTCCCAATTTTTCCCTTCAAATATGAGGCATGCCCCTTTGCTCACATGTGATGCTCCCAAACACCAATCCTGTCATGAATACAGCAAATTCAGCCTGCTTTCCTCTGCCTTTTAAGTATGTTGCGGTTCCATCCTAACAATCTTCACTCTCCCACCTGAATGACAGACACTTTACATACTCCATGCCTCCCACATCTGGTTCATCTACACATGACACACCCAGAGCCATTTCAGACAAACTGTGAAACCTTCAGTTGCAGGATAAAGATATGCCATCCAAGCCTTTTATGCAGCACCCCCTATATTTAACTGGGTTGATGGGACTGCATTCCACAGTGACGAGCTCTAAATTCTATGGCAAAATCTCCTAATATCTGCTGCAATGTTTATTCATTTATACTATGATACACATCCTACTATATAATATGCTCCTACTTTGGCATACTTCCTGTAGAGTTACAGCTGATAGTTAAAATACTCATCAATGCAAGCATTGTTGAGCATTTCTAAGACTAGCTTTCCTGAGCGTATGCACATTCATTTGGTTCCCCAAACATCCTAGTTTTGCTCCCCAAACCTCAGATGTGATTCAGGCAGCTCTTCTCAAAACTTTTGCCTAATGAGTATGCCATGGAAAAGGCCACCTCACAGATTATGTTAGTGGCCAAAATGCCCATTTATCTAGACATGATCTGATGCACTGTTTAGGTTGCTTGCCAGTACTTCTGGCTTCTCATTAGTTCATGGCTGCAAGCCAGAGACCACTTCTGACTCCCAGGTTCCCAACTGCCTGACTCTGTACAAAAGTGTCATCTCCTAAGAGCAAGAGATAATTTTAGGCAAGTCCCAGGAGGGTAAATTAAAAAAAAAAAAGATTTAAAAAAACACAAACATACCACACCAAAATGATGGACAGTATTTTTGTTACTTTGACAGCAACAAAATTTGACAGAATTACTTAATTCTAGGCCTTCTGGAAGAGAAAACACATGTGCATCAAGTTCACACTTTTGAAAGGTGTAGTTTCATATTGAGAGGTGCAAGGGTTTGTATACACAAGGAATTTACTAACAAAAAACTATTGTAGTATCTCTTCTCCACTGAAGATGTGTGTAACCATTATACATCAGCTAGTGGACAAAGTTATTTCAAAATAAGAGTTTTTCTAGATTACTGTGTGCTGCTTTAAAAATAGTATGAAGCAAAGAAGAAAGAATGTCCACATAAGGATTTACATAGTTGTAACTACAGTGATGTAATAATACCAGATTTTTTTCTGTTATATTCCCATAAGTAGACAAGCTCTAAGGCAAGTACCTCTACATCCCAAACATGGTTAACAGTTTATGGAAAGAAGAGAACTCCACAGTTGGGAAATCCTGAAATGTAGATTTTTGGCCATAAAAGTAAGAGTTTAGTTAGGAGAAATCTGAGAGGAAGTCATTCCATAAGAACAGGAAAGAGACTCAGCACAGTGAGGATAAGACATTTGATCTGCCTCTCAGACTGTTCAGGATTTTCCAGCTGGGTCTTATGATTCTCAGTAAGAATTTAATCTATTCAACCAGCTACCATCTGCCTTTCCAGCTCTCTTGCGTGCAAAATGAAGCCTTGGATTCCTTTTATTATTGTTTATCGGGCTGCTGGAGTTGTACTATGTGGAACTCGAGCACAAACAAACTTGGAGTATTGAACTGAAAACAATGCTGGAGTCAGTGAAAGAGCAGGTCAGATAGAATATCTCTAGAGCAACTTCCCATCATCCTGAAACTTTAAGTCAGTTTGGAAAGAGTCCTGAAAGTGTTCTGCTATTTCTTAT
The DNA here is from genome assembly GCF_036417845.1 of Apteryx mantelli. Taxonomy (NCBI): domain Eukaryota; kingdom Metazoa; phylum Chordata; class Aves; order Apterygiformes; family Apterygidae; genus Apteryx; species Apteryx mantelli. Next base: position 136,548,395 of record NC_089978.1, read on the forward strand.
ATGGTTAGAACAGGAGATGATATCAATTTGTTGCTCAGGACATACGCACTACTGGAAAAGCTTTTTACAGTTCTTCATAAAAACTGCCAGTATAGCTGAGTTGTATGTAGATGCTATTCTTCTCCTCTGGAATGAGGCAAGACTTTTTTGCCACTGAAGATGAGGTCTTTCCCATTACCTACAGATCTATTCTCAGGAAAAAAGAAACAGTGAAGGGTTGGTAGTGCCCTCAGTTTCAACTGTTGGCAGGACTAGCTAGTTTTACCCTTCAGGAAAGAAATAATTTTAATATCTGATCGATGAAGAATGGATGCCTCTGAACACTAAGCATTCTTGACACCTTTCTTTTGCAATTTTCCCCATGTGCCCTGAAATGCATAATCTAAGGACAGGTCCAAAGCCTTAATGTATGCAAAATCAGATTTCATAGCTGATTCTATGAAACATCTTTTGGCACCAAGTTCACTACAAATGGAAAACAGCAGTTTAGCTGAAGTCTCCATTCTGCAGGACATTATTCCATTATTCACATCAGAAAGTTTCACAGCTTTCTCTGGTTGGGTGTATGAGGCTGTGACAAGAAAAATGATGGAAAGTCTTGTCTGCAAATGTTGCTAAGCCTAATTATTTATACCAATTGACTTAAGCCTGTGGGCTGCCTGTGGCTGCAATAGCTATTCATTTGGTCTGCTAACTCATACAGCAATGTTTGCACTTCCCACTTGGATGAATGAATAATAAAAAAAAATATGGGAAGGTAAAAGCCCTTGTTCACTCATGATGCTTGGGTTCACATACGAACACAGATGCTCCCATGAAGAGAAACTAGTTCTTGATTGTTTTCAGTGAGAAATGGCCGTTCTTGAGAAATATCATTCTTGTTTCACCCAAAGTAAAACAAGGGTTAAGCAAAATGGGGCAAAATCATCTTAAATTTGATATATCCTCCATTTCTGATCAGTTCTGACTGCAGTATTAATTCTAGTTCTCATTAAACTGCCATAAGGTAGCAGAAAATGAAGAAATTACTGCTAACACAAAGGTCTCCCAGCTAAAGGGGTCTGCAAGAAGTTGCAGGTTTCACTGACTCAACCCAAAAACTATTTCAGCTCAGCACCATGGATATCTCTGATCTCAGCAAGCTACTCCCGGCTCATATCTCCAAGACACCAAACTAGTCACCATACCTCCCCCTTCAAGAACATAATATCCAAATTTTCCACACCAATCCATAATGCACATAACCCATCCAGCCTGAAAACGTTTCATCACATCTAATTCCTGCCTTTGAATAAACCCTATCCACACACACCCCCAACACGAGGCCTTCCCATGCCCCTTTTCCCCATTTACAACTCTACACCTTGCTGTGGCACTAACTAGTGCTGAACTCCTCTTCACACAGCAATTTCACATGCATTAGACAAACCCACTTCCATCTACGAGTTGCTCACTTGCAGAATCAGGCTTGAATTAGGAGATGCCAGCTGCATTCCCGCACAGACAGCAAGCTACCAAGGAAACAGCAAAACCTGTAGAAGGGAGGACTCACAACAGACTGGACATGGTGAAAACGAGGTTTAGATACAGGGAGTTCCAAGGGGAGCCTTGCCATGGAGGAAGAGCTGGGAGCAGGCGGTTTGTCCGCATGCGCTGCCACCCACTAACGTACCTAGCTCTGGTCACTCCACGCCACTGTACAAGCCAGCATGCACGTGACTGCGCGCGCGCTTCAGGCGCTCGCGGCGGAGCGGACGGGTGCCCAGCCCACCGAGCGCAGTGCAGCGTGCACGCGCGTACTTACCTCCGGGCGACTGCGTGGAGCTGCGCTGCCGTGCGCGTGGGCCGGCGAGCCGCTCCCAGAAGCCGCGCTTGCCGGGCGCGCGGCGGCGGGGGGCGGTGCTGCGTAGCGAGGCGGCCGCTCCGCAGCGAGGTGCGGCGGGCGCCTCCTAGGCGCGCGCTCATCCCTGCAGCAGTGGCGGCGGCAGCTGCAGCCTGGCTCACGGTGCCAGCCGGCTAGAACCGACCCCAGCAGCAAGGTCTCTGCAGTCAGAATGGCTGAACGCCCGCCTGGCTGCCCCCTCCGCTCCTCTCCTCCACCTTTACCTTGAGCGCAGGCCATGCTGAGCAGCACCGCTAACCTATATCAGAAACTGCTTACGCAGCACAGAGCCGCCCGCGGAGCAGGTTGGGAGGACCTGGTAGAAAGGTGCTACTGATTTATCTTTATTGAAAGAGGTTCGTTCTCTCCCCACCCCTCCCCCGCCCTTTATCGCGCCTGTTTTTTCCCCACCTTGAAATGGAAATTAGTCTTTCTGTAGGGATGGGGGTAGAACTTAACTAATCGGCGTGGGAAGGGTGCCACCATCCATTGCCTATGCTTAGTGGTAGGAATGGAGCAAGCAGGTTTTCCAGGACGGAAAAAAAAAAAGTGATATAACTAGTTTTTTATATATATAACTAGACAAAGGAGGAGAGATCTGTTCAGTCGTGAAATAGATTTCACCCAAGGAAGGAGTGGGAACACCGTTGCTCCCAGCATTAGAAATGAGGACTGGAAAAGCCCCGGGGAGTGACTCATAGGGAAGAATCCTGCCCCAAGGAATGGACTAGGGGCCATAGCAAGACTTTTCCTGCCAGATAGCAATTGTTTGGGAGCTTAAGGGAGGAGAGCATGCATCTCATTGACTAACTTTGAAGAAGGTCAGAGGGTTCTGCTATCCTTATTCTGGGCACAGTTTGAAAACAGAAAAACGCAAAGAATCTCAGGCTGGCAGAGTTACAAACAAACAAAGGGATGGATAAATAGCAGTTGGTGGGCTTCAAACCCTGGTGTATAAACATCAGCTCCCAGTTCCAGAAGAAGGAAGTGTATCTATCCCTGCTAAGATGCAGTTATACTTCATGGAGACATGTAATAGTACTGAGGAGCTAGGGGAAAGGGGAAAGGTGACCTTTGAGGGAAAGGATAATTTGGAGGGAGAAGGCTTCTTTCTCTGTGTATCTCCCCTCTGCCTCTCTTTTCCTATTAGTCTGCCTGGGCCCTTCTCTTCCCCAATTACTTTTCTCAGTCTTTCATTCTGTCTCTTGTTTCTTTCAATTTCCAGAGAGTTCCTTTTCTCTTTTCTTTGTCTCCCTTTGTTCCTGTTTTCTGTTCCTTTCTCTCTTTTTGCCCGTTCTTGTCTCTTTCCCCAGTGGCTTTTGATTAATGCTGTTGCAGTGATGACTTAAGATCTCAGTGCATGTTGGGAGGCTCTGATGCAACCACAGGGTGGCTATACTTTACAGGCAGTGCTTTCCTGCATTGGAGAAAAATTGATAATTATCTGCCCTGCAAGCTAAAGAGCTTCACAGGGTAGGTTAAAGTGTCTCTGAGTTTCTCCCAGTCGTTTTGGTGTTTTACTTCCATTTCTGACAGTGGGGCCAGAACTGATGAGATGGTGTTCCAGGGAATATGTTTTTAAGACTTATCTCATTTGTGGAGAGTTTCTTCATCTAATTCTCTTACTCTTTGTCTTGTCACTGGCAAGTCTAGTTATATATCCATTGCCCTTGTCCACTTGCCTGCATTAAGCAGATGGAGGGGATTAAGGAGCAGGTGAGTGCATCTCAAAATTCCCTCCTCTCTTTGCAGGGTTTGTCACCATTATGGTAGCTGTGGTTAGGGGGCTCTCTGGAGTGTGAACTAACCACACCCTTCTCCCCCTTCTGTGGCCGTTGTGGGTGTGAAGGAAGAGGGGACTGAGGTGACTGGCAGAGAGGCCGGAACTAGTTCAGTGTAGCTGGAAACTGCAGCTGGTGCAGTGCAATGGCAGGGTGGGATGGGGGGAGGAGGGAGCAAGCAATAGCCAGAGGGTGTGGGTGTGAGAGAAGCCTCTGACTGTGTTGGAGGAAGGGGGGGAGAAGTGAGGGAGTCACTCTGAGAAGTTGCAGGGCAGCCTCCTGTAGGCTGAAAGCATGACTACCAGGCACACCCCTTCTCTCCTCATCCTCCCCTCCACTATCTTCAGCATCTGAACCCTCCGCACCAGCACTGTTGTAAGGCACCTCCCTCTTGCCATCACTCAAAAGATGTGCAAGGCATGCTTCCCCATGGCCTTGTACCCTGTTTGTCCTTTTGATCCAGGCAACAGGCATGAAAGGAAGGGTGGTATATTGTACACTGTCATAACATTTAGTTGGCGGAGAATTAAGCCTGAGGGTGAGAAGGGGAAAATCTGCAAAAAGAGAGGCAGAGGAAGGAAGTGTGGACGATACTTCTGAAAGACTGAGAGAAAGATGTTAAAAAAGGAGAAAGGAAGCTAGATGGAATTAGAAAAATTGGAGAAAAATCTAGATAATAAATAAGAAACAGATGGAGAGATACAGAGAAAACAAATACAGAAAGAAGAAGAAGAGAAGTATTGAAGGCAATAAAGGCAAGTGTTTTGGACTTGTAATTGATGCTGTGGGGAGAAGGTGAGCTGCATTCCTCACTGTGCCCAAGAGAAAGGGCACATCCTCCTTGGTAAAATTCGCAAGGCAATAGAGCTTCTGTAGCCGGACACTGTCAACGTGCTTACTGTCACCAGTAGCATAGCATCAGAGATACTGATGTACTTCACTTCCGTCCAAAGGTCGTACTATTATCACCCTTCAGAGTACAATGAAATACGCTTCAGTAAGCTTTGCAGTATGCCTTGTTTGACCTTTTACATGTTTCCACATCTCTGACATTGCCTTCCCTGTTATAGCTCCAGAAAGAAATTCAGATTATAAGAGTTGTTGTGCCTTCTTTTATCATTCTTGTACCACTTAAGGCTTTCTCTCTCTTTTTCTCCCTCCCTCTCTTTCCCTTTTCCCATTGCTTTTCCATTTTCTCTGTCTGTCTCCCCAGTGCCCCTGTGACAGCCTTGCCCATACTGCCTTGTATTGTTTTTTGGCTCGGTCTGTCTCAGAGCTTGGCTCTCCAGTCTCTTCAGCCAGAATCAGAATGATGCAGTCTGCAGAAACATACACTCTCCCAGACATCCCCCCCACTTCCCCATTTTCCACTTCCCTTCTTTTCTTTTGATCAGTCCACACTACATTCTTCCTGTCCTGACGCTGGCAGTGCGTCTCCTCCTTTCTCCATCCCTCCCCCTCCTCTCACTGCAGTGCTCCCAGCCCTTACTGCAGTGCAATCCATCACTCTCAGCCAAGATCTTCATGCGAGGGGAAGGGGAAACTTGGCTCTGTGTGAGGTGGGGGGTTGTCAGGGAGTGTAACTATCATCTCCTTTGCTAAGAAGTAAGAAAAGCTCTCGGAATACAGACCCTTCTGGAATTGAAACCTTCTGTATGCTTCTAGCTATTTTATTTATTCATTTAGTTATTTAGTCTCTTTGTTTTCAAAGAAAAAATGTTTCTGCCAACATTCCAGTGAAGGTGACTTAGAGGAAACCGGGGAGACAGGGAGAAAGCCAGAGACAGAAAAACTTGTACAGAAAGAGAAACCAGGAGAAAGAGAGAGCACAAGAGGGAAATATATATATAGAAGAGAAGAGAAACGGAGGAAGAAATGCAGAAATAAAGGGGGGAGGAAGGAACAGATGCATATAAAAAACAGAACGTATGGAAAAAAAAAAGAATGAAAGAGGGAGGAATACCAGAGATGGCAGGTGGGGAAAGAGAGAACTGAAGACGAATGCAGTAAATAGCTAAAAGAGGCTGGCTAAAGAGGCTAGGTTGATAAGAAAAAATAATGTTTACATATTTTAACAAACAAACCCAGTATGTTTTGATCTGAATGTAAATATTCTATACAACTGAATGCAAATGAAATTCCAGTGCTTTTTTATTCTAAGAAATAATGGAAATAATGAGTGAACAGTTAAATTATTCTTTATAAAAAGATACCTGCTTTCTCCCTTCTCTGCATTCCTGTGAGTTTATCAGGGCAGACGCATTGATGGATAAAGACAAGAAATTATTAGAATATTATCAAATTAGGTATTTTAGCTACCAGCATTGTCACCCTTTTACAGGCATTCTGCAAAGGTACTGTTTATTTTGGTGCGGAATGATCTACATTTGGTGCTGTTTTCATCTCTTTCAAAACGAGATGAGCTAAATCAGTACAGGCCTTTTAAATATATGCGTATCACATTAGGACAGATTTTCATTAATGTCATTTGCCTTGGTTTCAGTCTGCTATCAAAATCAGAATATCCTTTTTAATTTATTTATTTATTTATTTATTAATTACCATTCCCACCCCCGTTCTCTCTATGCATGTACCTACCTCCTTCTAGTGCCAGTTTTAACTGAAAGAGTATGTCTGGTTCAAGTATTGCTAGCTGTCATGAGTTTATCACATCTTGTACTTTCCTGAAACCCCACTATTGGAATCATGAGGTTATTTGAGAATCACAAAACTAAGTACACTTCAGAAGTTCAGAATTTGAAAGTCAGAATAGCCCATTCAGAATGTGATTTTTGAAACTGTTCTATTGGGGGGTGGAAGGGGGGGGGCGCATGACTCATGGTTTTGGAGCGCTAGGGCTGGCAAACCTACCAAAATCTTGAAGGAATACTAACAGAGAATAAAATGGCGCAAAAGGCTGAACCTCAATTAAGACAGATACTGTGGTTATGGGAAAGCTCGGATGTGACTAATTCTCTGCCAGATCAGCTCTGGTGAACCTGTTTGAGTAGGTTTAAGACATCATTGCCTCCTAATGTCTGTCTCACTCCTCAGTTAGAGGTCATGTTTTGAAACAGGAACATTGAAACCGGTTATTTAGCAGAACCTAGATGACTCCATTTATAGTCTGGAGAACTAAATAGAAATACATGCCAGTTTACTTTAATAGTTCAGGTGTCAAACTGCAGTTCAAGAGAAGGTTCTTTTTTCCTGAACCTGTAGAGGCAGCATTTTATGGGCAAGATGTGGGATAGACAGCTTGGAGTAGTGACTTCTTTAGCCAGCTATGTTTAATACTTCACTGTAGAATCACCACACTGAGATGGGTGATCACCACACTAAGCTTAATTCTGCTGACTCTGCTGCAGGGATTGTGATGTCCAGAAAGCAAGGGAGAAGCGGAGAAGGACCAGTCATATCTTAAACTGCTACTGGTATTTAACTTGTGGCCTGAGCCTTGTTCATACATTAAACTTGCACCAGTTTAAGTAAAGATGGTGTTTCCATTTGGTCCAAACTCTATATGGACACACTTAACTGGACTTACAGGCAGAATTTATGTATTTGTTGAGCTTTAAGTACTACCTCTCTCCTTGAGAGAGCAGTCTTGAAAAAAGGGTCCTGAGAGAAGCCATGGTTCAGCTCAGCTGCTTAGAGAAGGGGAGACGCCACAGGATGTGTGAAACAGCCAAGAAGAATGACCCTAATACAGTGTGGGGGACCAGAAAGGAAAGATGATTGTGGTATTCAGAACTGGAGAAAGAAGAAAGAAGGTAACTAAAGCAGAGCACTAGGAAAGAAGCAAGATCTTGACAATTTCTCGCTGCAGGCTTCTTGGCCCTGGGAAGCCTGAAGCACATGGCCAAATACATCAACAAAACAGGAAAGAAGACTTGACTCACTGACTCACTGTATGCACACTCAATTCTTCACGAATATTGAACTGATTTGAAGGAGCTGACTGAATTAATTAGTTTCATGGACTCCCTTAGGGCATTTTGTGACTGCAAGGCTGCCTGCCCTGTTTGCTGATCCGGAAATAAAGGGGTGAAGAATTCCTTGTTCTTATAGACAGGACAACAAAAAGCATGGCCATTTTTGGAATAGAGGTGGGTCACATCCAGGTTCCTGAACTTTGTGGCATTCCCACTTTTGTAATGGATTGGATACAAAGTCAGACCTTACCTCCAAAAACTGGGGAAAGATGGATCAGGTCTTAAACTCATGTCCCTTCCTCCTGGCAACCTCAGACACACCAGTGGAACAACTGAAGGATGGTGTCAGACCTTAGGTATTAATGGAACCCATTGGCAGTGAGAAGTCATCAGTGTGGGTCCCAAGAAAACTCACTTCACAGCACCAACTCAAATGAATGCCCAGTGCTACATTATTGAAATGATACAGTCAAACGTCTTACAGCAGTTCATTAACTTCTCGCCACTCAGATGTAATTTAATGCCCAGTTACTATGAGCATATGTGAAGGCCAGTGAGACAAAGATGGAAAGAAATCAGCTGGCTTTTAAATGCCTCTCCAAGACCTTTACAGATGAAGTACACTGGGATCACTTACCTGTCTGCTGAGAGGCAGTCACCTCTGGGGTGAAAGGCACCAGGAGATTTTAATTTCCAGGAAGGCTAATTTTGTGTCTTATCCAAAATATCACACTACCATTACTACAGCATCCCTGGCAACATATAGGGATCAGTACCAGGTTTTTGCTGAATCACACTCACTGCTTCTGATCTATAAACACGTACAGGCACTGGGGTCAGTGCAGTTTAGGGTATATATGTATGGAAGTGTTTCCCTTACGAGTCACCCATGCTATTTACTGTGGCACAGTTTTCTATGGCACTGATATTGGACTTTTCAGAGGGAAGAATGCTTTACCTTGAGTCATCTGCTGGATCACTGTGAATGTCCTCAAGTTCCCCTTTGCTGGAGAAGGATGGCTGCATGCAAAGCAGAAGACAGCAAAGTGAATGAGAAGGGAAGATGCAGAATAACATTAAATATTTAAATCTTCCAGCAGTGAGGGCTCTCCTGCAATCTTTGTGAATGTCATGGGATGGGGATGGGGGAAAAATAACAGATTCTTTCCCTTCCATTCCAAAAAAGCAAAGTGGTTAAAGAGGTATGGATCCAGGATACTGACAAATAGGAGTGCTAGAAGGAGAGCCTTCATAGCAGATCAGGGCCTTCAGACACATAACCACAGCTCTTGAAGAATTCCCTTGGATGATGTATCAAATGCCAACATGCTGCAGCCCCCTCCAGTGTCCACAGAGAGCGAGAGCAGCAGGATACTTCCATTTGTTTCACTGCGGTTTGTCTGGTAATAATAAAATACTGAACTGCCTCCCGGCCAGCAATTCCCTCACCAAGAACTTCCCATCTGCACCAAGCTGTCCAAATGAGAGGTGTGTTGTTAGCATAAGTGGCCTGTTTGCATTGAGCAACCTGGGAAGAACACACACTTCCAGCTTGAAAAAAGGATTTAAAGTTCAAAAGCACTCTGAAGGAACCGTGCCCAGGACCAGAGGTGAATCTTGCTGTCTATGGGAGATGGTGATACATTAATACACTACTAGACCAAAATGTATGACATCAATGAAAGTTTCCAAATAAATGTGTTTCAGGACTCACAAGGTCTTCATCTGCAGCATCATAGTTATCCAGTTAAACAGTAACAATGGCTTGAATGACAAGACAGAGGCACAGAGAGAAACAACAAAACCAAGCTATGTGGAAAGATGTAGCCCTAAATATACTACTACCTGGACATCCAGAAAAAGCCAAGGATCTGAAAGGATTCCTCAAACCAGGGAGCAGTTATAACTTCCATCAGTTCTTTTGTTTGCTTAAGCACCTTCTGAGTGTCTTCTGTGGACTGAGTTTTAACCAATCCCTGAAAGTGTGAATGGTGGTGTTTAGCTTCAGTGAAACAGGCTGATGGTGCTTCAGTTCAGAATGCTGCCCTGGTGAGCAGGGAAATGCCTAGCATTCCCTTTTCCCACTACCCATCTCCTGCTACCTCTCAGCACCAGTGCTTTTCCCCTGAGTTTTTGGAGGACCAGAAATGAGAATGAGCAGATGGTCATTCTGTCTTTTCTCTTGAGCACTGCCACAACCCATCCTCAGCCACTATTAAGTAAGAAATGCTGGTTTTAATTATGTCACTTGCAGGTAATGCTTTTCTGTGTTTCTCGTGGCAGCCAAGACATGGTAGAGATTTCCTTAGCAACTGTATACTGGGAATTATTGGGCTTTATTCCTAGCCTACTGTTTCTTGAGAACAAATGAGGGTTACCTAGCTACCAGGATAAGGCCTATGTGTTGCAGCTTTCCCCTGAAAGGTTTCTGTCTTTCATTGCTGCATGAGGGAGGGAGCTTGGGTCATTTTCTAGCTTCCTCCTTCAATACCCTTGTCTTCAGGACTGAGATTGTGCCTTGAAGCTCAAAGAAGGGGCACTGTCCAACCAGTGCCTCCTCAGACCCAGAGAAGGAATTCCAGGAGCAGCAAAGAGAAAAAAATCACTGAGAAAGAAACTGGAAATGGAGATCCTAGGGCTCTTGGAAGAAGAGTTATATGAGAGAGAGGGTATTCCAGTGGGGCTCGTGGACTTGCCACTCCCTCATTCATAAAATGCAGTGTGCTTGGAGGCAAAGCAGCTCAAGGGTGTTTGAAGGGTGGCATAAATTATGGTCAAATCTTGTTCTTCCTTTTTCTTTTTCCTTTCTCAGTTTATGTCCTTCCACTTTTGCTGATATTTCTCCTATTCTCCATCTTTCTCAGGTTGGCCAGAATGGCAGTGGCATTGCAGAAATTGCCCCATGTTCCAATCCCTGTTTGGTACCTGCATTGCACATGACCCTGATCCTGGGGTGAGCCCCTCCCACAGCCTGCCAGGAGAATGCCCAGACCAAGGCAGCCCACTGAGGGAGGATGCTCTGCTCCCTCCTTCCTGGTGCTTGGCTGCAGGGTGATGTCATCACCCTTGCTGCCAGCTGACGGGCTCTCTGCCAGGCCCTCCATCTGTCTGTGATCCTTGGAAAGCTTGTGTCTTCCTTCTGGGCTTTTTCCCTTTTCCTTTATTTATCCAATCGTATTTTCTCTGTTCTTTTACTCTCTTCTTGTAATACATCTGTTACCACTTAGGACTTCAACTTGCTTTGCGCCTCCCACTTAGCTGGATTATCATTCCAGACACAGGGACAGAACTCTGTCCTTCCCACTCTGAAAACCTGAGTACTGACCATTTGTACAACAGGGACCGCAACACCAAGTACAAAATAATCCCATTGGAGTAAAGGGTGGTGCGGCATGTCCATTCTCACTGTTCATTAAATACACTGTCCCCACCCATTGTTCTGGCACTAAATCCTATTCTGTGAATGATTTTGAATTCCTCCTGGACAGCATCACTTGCAGTACATGCTGGACTAAGCTATGTGTCTGGAGTAATATAATCCAATAGTATATTAGGGGGAAAGACTAGAATTCATTCTGTCACCATGGCAAACTGAATCAAATTATGATGTGCCCAAGCCCCAAAATATTTCTAGAAATAAAAGAGATTTTGCATTTGGCAATAGGCAGGATCAAGAGAAGTACTGGGGGCAAGGAAGAAGAAAAAGGAAGGGGGCAGCAGTGGAAAAAGATACAAAAAGATTTATAGAGGAAAAAGTAGAGACAGTAGGAAAAAAGGATAGAATGTAAGACTGACAAAAAGTAGTTAGATGGGAAGAATAATGGTTAAGTGCATTTCAAGCCTGGACTTGCCAGTCACCCATGTGATTCACATACAAGCATGTGCTACTATGGCCAAGCTCTGGACAGGGGAAATCTGAGCACACGTTTCCTGAACATAGGGCAAAGCCAGAATATAATGGAGGGGGTATTTGTGGGGCTCACTGTATTACAGTCCATTCTATTTTTTGGTATCCTGAATTCTACTTTTCTAAAGCATAAAGTTTTGGTCTCAAGGGGTAGCCAGGCTAAGGTTCATCAGTGTAAACACAAAGTGTACAGTCACAGGGCTCGGCATGGTTACCTGCTCTTGAGTGAAATGGAGATATAGTAAGAGGTTTGTACAAAGTTCCACAGGATATGTCTCAGACTAATAATGGAAAGGTTAATAACTCAAAATACTATGAGTGGTCTAGCTACAACCCCTATTCTTTGTTTTTTATCTTTAGATAGAAGAGACTGGAACCAGAAAAAAATTGGAGCTGTTTTTTTAAGTGACACAGATGTTTTTTAAAGGCATTGCTCAGAGAAAGTGCTGCAAAGTCTCTGGACTGGTGTTGGGAAGGCTGTTCTCTCCTCAAATGGATACTGTTGGAAAACTACATGTTCTTTAGGAAAACAAAGGTGCAGGCTCTGCAGATTTTCAGTGCGTAAGAGAGAAACAGAAAAACAGGAAGAAAAGAGAACCAAAGGAATGGGGTGCAAATAGGTGGCGAAGTGGGAAAAGAAGGGTAGCTATAGTGATGTAAGGAGAAGAGGGAGAAAGACAGGACTGCACAGGAAGGCAAAATAAAATAGGAGACAAATATATAATGTAGATAGAGGAATCCGTCTCTGGTGCTGGACCATCCTGAGGGAATGGGAGGAGCAGGCTCCTTTTGGATTATAATAAACTCTGGAATGAGGGTGTGGGCTGCTGCTCCTCGCTCTCCCCCCTCTCATTCCATCTGCATGATGACACCACATCCCACTGCTTCACTGCATTTTCCTTTTTCTTTTTTTTTCTTTTTTCCAATATTATATTTTGAAGACAACCAAAAGTAGAACGTTTTCTGGGAGTGGCTGTATATGATCTACCCGGTGGCCAAAGTGAGGAGAACAGCTGAAGGGGGAAGACAGAGCGTCTACTGCTGAAGGGAGCAAAGACTGAGGGCTGCAGTAAGTGATGGGGACCCTATCCATTCTCTCAACATTCCTCAGAATAAGTTAAAAGGATAAGAGAGTGGAGGGAGATAACAAAGGGAAAGTTTTCTTTGTATCCTAGGGGGGGCTGGGGAGCGGTTAGCCACCTGGATGAGAAAAAGAATGGAGACAGGGAAAGAAAATGTCTAAAGAAGGGAGGTGCTAAGAGAAACAAGGTGTATAGAGTTCTATGTTCAGTCCAAAACGTTTCAGCAACAGCTGGAAAACTGGCCAGATTAGGAGAAAGCTGGTGGGAGGGAGGCTGGGAAGAACAAAATGTCTTAAGAGGGAAATGGAGGCAGCAGGCAAAGAGTGCTTCTGGTCTACAGGGGAGGGTATTCCAGCTCCTGCCTTAACTTTCCTCTGACTTCTGTCCTCCACTCCACAGGGATGAAGATCTTTGGAACCTGTATACTGCTGTGCCTCTTATCATTTTCTTTGTCCCCAGCTGGTGAGTTCTTATTCCAAGGAGAGGATTTCTTCCTCATCCTGGCCCCTTGGAGTTCTCTGCAGAGACTAAAGTGCAATGACCTAAGGAGAAAGACACATACGTATAGATGGAGGGGAAAGACTGAACAGGAAGGGAATGGTGGAGATAGGGTTATATGGAAAAGTCCCCATCCCCCTCCCCCCCCCCGCCCCAGCAGGGACTGGTTCCCATATGTGCCCACTCCCCAGTAAGCAGCAGGGGTCACAGCAGACAGAGGTCCAGGGGTTGCACAGCAGGGATGTTTAGGTAAGCAAAATAGTCAGGGCCAGATTTTAGAAAGCGTGTTAGCTGTGATTTGTGCTTATTAGAGACTGTGCTATATTTCACATGGCTGACAGCCTGTGTTTCTGTGATCTGAGGAGCACTTCCCAGTGCTCCACATAACTTTTTCTATCATAGTTGTGAAACGCCTGCTGTCACTAATGGTTCCTGCAGAGATGCCCGTAATTCCAGGTCATTTGGTTGCCCGAGGGTTTTGTAGTTTTTTGCATAGTTGTTTGGACAAACTTAAGCTCAGGAGTCTAGACCTCTCTCTGCTTTTGTTATTATTGTTCTGTTTTATTGCTTCACGTCTTTGCTTGGAATTTATTTGGTGAAAATTTAGGTGGGATGAAATTTGCAGAAGAAAACAAAATGAGAGGGTTGCATCAGACATTAGAGTCGGATCTGTCAGGACAAAGAGCAAAAGAGGATTAATTCCAATGACTGGAGAAAGCTTCACCCAGGGAAGACTGTAAGAGACAGATGACTGCACCTATTATATTCAAATCAGGTTATGCCAATCTACTCTCCTCAGTTCTCCCCTCATACTGAAATAGTTGGCTCCAGATGGACTTCCTCTGCTGTTCGGTGACTGCTTGGATCTGGGATTTAACTGAAACCTGTTTGTACTCCCAGTAGCACTTTTTCCTGTAAACACACATAGTAATTATCACAAAGAGTATGTCATATTTGTGACTGTGAAGCAGGGATGAGAGCCATCCAAGAGATGAGCTTGTAGGTGGCCTACAAAGTTAGAGGCGAGAAAAGAAGGTTGTGGTCTTCCTGATGCATGAAGAAGGCCTGAAAGGAAGATTTCCTGCTTGTGAGTATTTTGTTCTAGGGTTTCTGTTATTTTTATTTTAACGTAAAAATAACAACAGAATAACAGGTATCACCAACTGGTCTCTCATGGTCTCTTTTGTTGTCTGGTCAGGTACAGATTTGATGAATTAGGGTGGCAGCTTTTTCAGCCAAGGGTGAAGTCAGTGCAGCTTGGACAGCAAAATCTTTCCTCCCAAGTGTTTAAAAATATCTGAATTGGGTACTCGAGCAAATACAAATTAAAGTGATTGAAAATCTGACAAGAAATTCACCTTCTTTTTGTCTCCTCTCCTCACATGCAGAGGTTGCGCTTCCTTGTGCCCTGTCATTTAATAATTGAACTAGTTTTCTAGTAGTCTCCTAGACAAGAAAAAGGCTAGTAAGAGCTAACTTTTCAATGTTAGAAAAGGTTTGTTTTTAAGTTAGAATTTGAGTCCTTCCTTTTGTATCAGAAACAAATCAAAAGTGTACAATCTCACTTTTCCTCTCTGAATGTTACCATTAAGAGATTAGCTGGAACAGGAAAAATTTGGGGCTGCACTACACTGTGTACTTAAGTTATTATGCATGTCTGGCTCTCCCTGGATCAATGGCCAGCAGCTGAGCCCTTGCTGGCAGCTGGGTGGGGAAGGAAATAGCAAGGTCCTGTAATGCTGCAAAGCAGGACTGTGTAGGGGTCCCAAGTGTATTTCTGCAGCCTGCAAGTAACTGCTCTTGGAATGAGAAAGAACTAAGGCTTTAAAGCTCCTGTAGTCTTTACTCTTGCAGTGCTCCCACTAAGAGTAGAAAGCTAAAGGCTGAGTTCATAAGACATAGCAGTGTGTACTGTGCTTTGAGCTGGTCCTGCACACAACACTGCAGTGCCCCAGATCACCATTTTTTTCTGCCAACTCTTTCCTTTATCCCACCTCCAGTTATGTAGACATTTCCCTCCTCTGTGGCTAGCAGGAAATATTTTCTTATTCCTGGCTGCTGGAGGAAGCAGCTTTCTCACTCTTCATATTTGGACAATTGAACAGTCTGTCTCAGTTTCAGTTCCTCCTTTTTCACACAGAATGCACAGCCAAAACTTCATCATTCTCCCTCTCCTATTGCACCAAGGGTCTGGAAAGGGAAAGATCTTCCACTCTGTGCTCCATACCCAAGGAGGATGGTGGACTTGCTTAAGGAGCTACAAGATCTGCAATCTGTTTCTCACTGTGCCAGTGACTCTGTGACCTTAAATAAACAATTTCCATGATTCAGTTTCCTCTTTTATAAAATGGAGGTAGTGATTTTGACAAATCTCCAGAGCAGGGAGACAAGGTGTAAGTTGTTTTCAAAATGCATCAAATGGTGTTGCAGAAATGCAAATTCTGGAAGCAAATCTGGAGGTACTATAATCTCATCCCTGTGCCTGGCCTTGGACCCTGGCAGAAGCAGCAGGGATAGAATCTGGACCTGCTGTATCCAAAAGTCTTTAAAGAACAAGTCCTGCTGTCATTGGAGGCTGAGGCAAAGAGGAGAGCATCTCTCCCTTCAGCAGAGGGCAGTGGTGTCTCCCAGACAGACAAGCATCTCATAGCAATTTCACAAACCTTCCAGCCTATAGAAATCCATCTCTCTCTCTTTTCGTCACTCCCTTGTTTCTCTTCTCTTGCAGACTGGTATCCATGGGTGGTACATGGGCAAGAACTGCAAACTGTAACTGGTAGGTATTACGGGCATGTTAGGTGCTGAAGACTTGCTCATGTGACCCAGTTCTTCTATGTAGTTACAGCCTGTTTCATTGCAAATGCTGTTATTTGTTTCTTTGCCTCTGCCATTGTGAGGTTGCCTTTCAGTGAGGATTAAACAAGCCCTTTAAGAGAACTTGCTAAGTGTTGTGAGCTCTTCACAAATAATTCACTAGAATTGGAGTCCGGGGCACTTAGCTGATTTGCATGAAGTTATATTCACAGCAAAGGGTTGTGGAAGATCTATGAGAGCTGATAATTCATTAGCAGTGAGAAGTCAGGGAAACTCTCATGCTGCTCAGGAAAATCCTGAGCAAAAGAGTCCACAAAGGGTGGGGTGCTCTAGCAGCAGGGCTGCTGAGAAAGGATATTTTGAGAACTTGACTTAACTGTGTTGTTGGGGGTGATTCGCTTTATCCCTCTGGGTCTTACTTTTTCCATTTCTCTGACATGATAAGATAAAACAAATATGTTTTTGCATCAGGCTTCAGCACCTAGAGGAACCACAATGGCCTGCTTTTTCTTCACACTGAAGCTATTGGCTTAGCCATCAAACATCTCAGCTACACTCCTGTCATGTGCAATGCATGGGGCTTCCTGGAAAATTGTTCAGCGGCTGTGGCCAGTCCAAAATGTATCCACAAATCATCCCTTTCCTTCACACTTTATCCCTCCATCACACACACCCCCACACCCCAGTTTTGCTATCTTTTGTTTTTCAGAGAAACTCCAGCTGCCAATGCATCTTTGCAGTCAGGGCTAGGTTCTGGAGTTTTCTTCTTCCTTCTCTACAGTGGGTGCCTCAGCTGTCTGTCCTCATGCTGCAGAAGGCATCAGTGCCTTGCTTTCAGAATTTTTTCTTTCTCATCAAGCTGACCACAGTGGCAATGTCCAAGAAGTCAGAATATGAATCCAGAGTTCAATAATGTTTAATGCAATATGCAGTAGTAAAGAAATCCAGTCCCCAGACCAGTCACTGATGAGGGAGATGAATAAGGGTGAGACAGGGGCACTGTTTCTATTGATGTATTTACTTCATTGGATCCCACAGTATCATAAGCCTATCATGGCCGCCAAGATAATTCAAGCTATGTATGGTTAGCTATGCAAGAGGACACAAAGTTAAGGCACACTCTTTCAGGACATTCTCTCTTTTCTAGGTGGTCTTAACACTGAGTTTCTCATCAGCACCTCTGGTAAGTTCATATGTCTGCAACTTCAGGCTTTTTTTCCCCATTCACCTTTACTCTCACCTATATAGCCCAAGAGAATACTCATTATGCTCAGAAAGCCCTCTTTCCCGCCTCTGATATCTAGCAATACTTTTCCAGCATCCATAGCTATTTGGAGTTCCTGTCTGTGCTCCACAGAGTGAGATGAATTTAGGGTGGATAATGATGTGTTCCCCAAGGAAATGCCAGTCTCACTTGGTTCTCTGAAGATGCTTGCATTGCAGAAAAGCATGAAATCCGAAGTTCACACAACCTCAGCTTCCAGAGAAAGTTGAAGGAAGAGACTAAATGACAAGGCGGAAAAAACTGGGCAGGTTCACCACTTACTGGGCAACATTACAAGAGCTGATGGAGTGTATGCTTTTACAAGGTAGATTTATCCTGCTAGGCTCACAATGGGTAATGCAGGAGAGGGCCAGAGACTCAGAAAGGAGCCTTTGCCCTTTTTCTGTATGACTTGTTATTTGGAATCCCCCACTGCTGACCTCTGTGATTGTTTCTCTCTCTACTGGGGCAGACTCTCAGATATAGGGTGTAGAGATCAGGCAGAGCAGGGAGAGGGGAGAATACCTCTGGTCATGTGATTTGGGGAGTCATACATTAGTTCAAAAGACAAAGGAGAGGAAGCACTACTAGGCTGTTGCTGGGAAGTGTGCTATGTTAGGAGATCTGAGAGGGATGTCCCATTCTCCAAGACAGCACAATTCCATGATCTGTCTTCTGCCCTGTGACTCTGCTCATCAGCTGGCTAGATGACTGTGAATCAACCACCAGCTGTCACTGGCACATGGGACAACACTGGAAGAGAAAAGTTGAGGCATAATACTGTATACACATGATGTATGATCTTCCTGATGGGAGGTGACAGCAAGCTATGTGAGTCTCTTGTTCAGTGTGTGAGACCTACCAGTCTGTAAAAGGATAGCTAAGGACCCTCTGTGTCCAGACCAAACTGGCTGTGGGTAACCTACATCTAAACCTGAAAAATGTGAAAAAAATGAACCTGTCTAAATGTGAAGCCTTGACAGCAGACTTTGGCTTTGAAATACTTGTTGTAGAGCAATCAAGAAAAAACACCTCATCTTGAGCATATACTCTGGGACCCATCTCTGCTCTGCAGCATCCCCCAGCTCAAGGACACCCAGCATATTCACAGGGAAAGCTTGCTGTTACTCTGACAAGTCAAATAGACAACACAGATTCTAATGATATTTTGAACAACATGTGGGATAGCTGCAATTCAAGGATGAAGAGCAATTGGCAAAACTGGGGGGGGGGGGGGAAGAGTCTGAAAACTCAAATCAAGATATTTCAAAAATCTTCTCTTTCTCCAGCTGCAGCTGTAACACCACCTGTCCTTCTTAGCCCTGGTGAGTTTATTCTCAGTCCATAGCTGAATAACTTGGGCCCTTCTTCCTTCTCCTCACCTTGTCTCTTGCACACTTAGAATCCTGCCTTCTCTGATTGCCCCTAACCGGAATTTTGACTCCCAAAAGACTCCTTTTCTCTATGCTCATGTGTTTTGTCTGTGATTCTGGTTAACACCATGGTACATGAACAAGAGAAGTAAAAGTCCTCTATTTAAAATTGATGAAAACTTGTGTCTGGCAGGTAAGTAATAAAACATACTGTTTTACTTTGATACAGGTGGGTTGCTTTATCAGAGGGAACAGTAAATCAACTTCCTTTTGCCCCACTGTCATGGACATTAAGGAATCAGTAGGTCCAGGGATGCTGTTTCTTAAAGAAGTCACTGTCCCCTAGAAAGAGTCAGTTGGGCTCCTTCCCTCCTTATCTAGGTGGGAATTACGGCAACTAACTACATTTACCCAGCCTTTTGCTTTCTAATTAAAGATTCCCTTACAAGCAGAGTGTAATGTTGAACAGTAGTGGTAACGCTTTATGGCAAAGCATGGCTAGATTTTTAGCATTGTTGGCTAGATAGCTATCACCAGATTCATACTGGGTTTTACCTTATTTCACTGTTTCATGTTAACAATGTTTCCATATCAGAAATTACAATGAAGGGCTCTTGAAAGAGCTTTCCAGTTATTTGTTTCAAGTAACTGATGTCTAAGAAGGAATAATGGTAAATCATCCTAACTTTGCTATCCTGTGTCTTCCAGTTCAATCTGACACTGAAACTACAACAGCTGCATCAGGTACATTTAAGTTTGCTGCCCACAGCTCCTCCCCAACTTCGCTTTCACCCACCCTGTTACCTCTCCAGGCTGGTGCTCTCTGAGGCCTGCTGGAAAATTCACTTCATCCTATTCCTTGAGTTAGAAGGACTGGAGAATGAGAGTAGTAAAATTGAAGTCTTTCCCTGGGTGGCATGTCCAGGGTGGGAGGAATTGGCAGACCACCAGACCAGACACCTGGTCAATATCTTGTCATTGTCAGTGGCCAAGAGACAGTTATTTCAGAGGCAAATGCAAGAAACCCTTTCGTAGATCTATGGGTTTGATTGCCAGCAAAAGAAGAGAACTGGATTTGTGTCCTGAAGCATGAGACTGCAGATCCATTAGAACGTGTGTCTTAAACATAGGACTACAATTTACATTTTGATTCTTTGTATCTGTCCCTTTGAAGCATGTGTGTCCTGTATTAAGGATTTTCCCTAGGCTGGTTTTGCACTTTACCTAAGGTCCCCTTATTTTTGTCTTATGAGGCAAGGGGCTCAGAAATGTCTGCCTTATTTTCTTCTTCTCTAAAATATCCCCATCTCTCGCAAGAGAATGGAAAATAGAGGCTAGGTACTGCCCTCCAGACTTCTAGTGAAGGCCTCTATTTTCTGTGTCAGAATGAGTACACCTGCCAATGATGCTTGATTGCACCTTTGTGTGTGTGTATGTGTGTTTCCAGATTGTCGGGAAGAGCAGTTCCCTTGCACACGCCTCTATTCTGTTCATAAGCCAGTGAAGCAGTGTATCAGCTACCTCTGTGTTACCAGGTAAGAAATCTACAGTCCCTAAGAAAAGCCGTAATGCTCTTCAGAAACAACATGTCCAGTTCTGCAATTGTTTCCTTTAGAGACTAGGGGTTCCCTCAGGGAACCAATTGGTGAGATGAATGCTATCCTCAGAGTGTCCTTTTTAAGGCGATTAATTAATGCAGCATAATAACTATTATCTGTGCAGCACTAAGGTTTTATAATGAATCCTATATTCATTATCATTATTGTCATCGTTTAATGCATTTGGCCATATCATGGAGTCTTGACAAAGACTACCTTTCTATTGACAACAGCCTTTTTCTGGACTAACTACAGGACTCAGGATTTGCCTCCTCACAAGTGATTATTTACATGTTTTTTGCCTGTATCCCTTTTTTTGTCTCCTTGGGTATCTGCGTCGTCTCCTCTTGTCTTTGACATGCTTCTGGTGATCCCCTCAGTGTGCGTCGCATGTACATAATAAACAAGGAGGTGTGCTCTCGCATTGTCTGCAAGGAGAATGAGGTCATGCAAGGTGAGTGATAGAAAAAGCTAGCCTAGAACAGGCTAGAAGAATAGCCACATCCATCTGACACATTCTTCAAGCTAGCTAAATATCCACTCCCAATCTATATGTAGTAGATTCCTTAGAATTAGTTTGGGGACTTCTAATACAATGTAGCCTTGCATCAAGTATGCGTGCCATGAGAAACACTGGGAGTTAGGTACACACTATCAAGAGGTTTGAGAGCTCTTGATTCTACGTTGGCATTGCCTTGTCTTGATCAAGTAATGAATCATGTTCTACTAATTCTGAACACACCCTTATTCAAAATTACATTCCTTTGAGGTTAAGAGTGACTCTCGTTACTTCTATTCATGACTATAAACAGGATCCAGTTCAGAATTCTTATGCAGTCCTTGCTGCAGAAATATATGAGTAATTTTAATATGTATTGTGCATTTATAAAGCCAGAAGAAACTGAATAAAGGCCTAAGGATTTGTTCACCTGCCTCATGTGTATGAGGATTCAGCAGTTCAACAGCTTCTGTAGACAGAATGAAGGATGTACTCCTAATTATTCTGGTGGTGAAGAGATTGAAGGAAGGCTTGCTGCTCTGTCACCATGTATTTATCTGCTATGTCTTCAGATGAGATCTGTCGCCAGCTGGCTGGCCTTCCATCTCGACGTCTCCGCCGCTCTGGGCAGTCCCTGAATCTCCCTTGCAGACAACTCGTGGACCAGCAGCGCAGAAGGCCTGATGCTCTGTAAGCTACCAACAGTAGAAGAAGGAAGGGAGAGAAGAGAAATCATCATCCACCCAGAAAATCCACTATGTACAAACCAAAACAAGTCCCGCTTGCCTGTTTTGATTCCCCCACCATTTCCTTGCTGCTCTGCCTTCCCCCACATCCTCTTCTTCAGGTACTGCAGTACACAGAGTCCCTTCTCTCCTATTCTGTCATGGTGGCTGCTGTCATCCACTAAATCTGTTGCTGATGATGTGGGATGCTCCCCTCTTTTCTCCCAAACTCTATTTTGCAGGCCATGATCAGCTCATTTCCCAGGGGTCCTTATAACTGTGCTGCATCTTCTCTTGCTTTGCCCCTGCAGAGAGACCAGAATGGGGACAGGATGTAGTCTTCTCCCATGGTACAGATGCTTTAAGCTGAGTCTCACGTGGAGGAGCACAAGCCTTTATGCCCTAGGACTCTTGGCCTAGGTCTTTTGCATGGCATCAGTATGAGTTCTGATAGGCTTAATCATCCTTAGCTTCTTCAGTCCTCCTGAGCAACTGAGTTTGCGGTGCGGTAACACAGTGGTAGCTTTCTCCTGTGTCTGCCGGCCTCAGAGAAGTGAAAGGACTGGAACTGAGCTGTACTCAATCCAAGACAAACCTCATTGTCCTTGTATGGCAGCAGTTCATTTATAACTACCTCTGGGAAGTTCTTTGTCTCAAACCCATTGCCTCCCTCACCCACAAATGCTACCAAAAAGAAGAATTATGGACTTAATATGGCATATTTTTTCTCAATATGAAAAGAAGATTATGTTGAAACAAAATGCTTCCTCTCCTCCCTCCTCTCCTCTTCTCCTTTCTATCCTTCCCCTACCACTAATGAAATCTCTTGATACCCATTCCAGGCAAATTCCAGAGAGTAGGAAATATGGCTGCCTCAGCTCCTAAGCCCAAGAGAGCTCAAGAAGAATGTGTGTCTTGGCAGAACTATGAACTTGGTTCTTCTGGGCTGAAGGACAGGGCAGGAGACAATGAATTAGCTTGTCCTGGTGACTTGTCTTGGTCTGGCTAACTCCACCCTCTCCAGTTGCTGAGTCTGCTTTCCATATCTCCACTTGAGTTCCCACCTCCTAACACTGGAGCTCCTGCACAAAGCAGAAAGGAGTCACAAATTGGGAAGGAATGTGGGAGAAAAATAATTGTCTGAGACCCTTGGGTTTTCCTGCAGGTTTTGTGCCTGTGCTGTCCTGCACAGAGCCAGGTGCTGGTGTGGAGGTGGGAATATTTGCAGGTAATAGAGAATAAACACAGGCCAACCTTGGGAAAAGAGTTCACTCTTCTAGTGCTGGATGTCTGGTCTGCCGGAGAACTTTGTTTTCCAGGTATATGAGCATTTTTACTGTGAGATTGGATAGAGTAAGTGGGGAAGAACAGAGCTGTCTGTAGTTTCTTAATCACTCTACGTGACTCACAGTGGCATGATTACCCCTTCTGTGGGGCACCTCAGCTGAGCAGCTTTGCTCACCACTGCAGACATGGGGCTGGACCCTGTCTGTAGGATCTCTGACAAGTGTTTTTCCCAGCTCTAGCAGAAAGCCAGTTTGCTAGAATAGGCATTCAGCCCCTTCATATAATACACCCTGTTGCAGAATTGTTTGCCATTCAGTTTTACAGGAACAGTGTTCTGCTACATAGAGCCAGAGTAACACAATATAGGGGACAGTTTGCTGTGCAGAGGCAGAATTCAGTTTAAGAGCTAAACAATTAAAGTAAGAGCCTTCCCATAGGACTCAGATTTCTGCTGTATTGAGCAAGAGGCTCTGTTACATCCTCTGTGTAGAGAAAGATACCCCTGTGCAGAGGAAGATTTGTTCTATGTAAGGACAAGATTGGCCATAGATGGGCTAAATCTCTATATATCAATCCATTATACAGGAGAAAGAATTCCAAGTTATGAAGTAACTGGAATTCTGTCCTATACATAGGAGCATAGTGCTCCTACACAGAAGATGGTGCTGCTCTTGAGTACTAGAAACTCATGAGACTAGGGATGGAGGAGGAATTTCTCTACACTGAGAATATGCATATGCACATCTCTGTAAAGAGGAGGGCATTGCAAGCTTGGTCTCAAAGCCATTCAAGTCACTGGCAGCCACTGACTTCTGTGGTGAGAGGCTTGTGGAGTTTGTCTGTGTGGAGGAAGGTAGGGTGGAGATGAGATGTTAGGAGCTCTTGGGAATTGGACTAGACCAAGTCTCCGCTCTGTACTTAGAGTTGAATATAAGCCTATATAGATATAGATATATAACTGTATAACATAGCTACTGTACAGTATGTAGAAATTTTATCTTTCATACAGTTTGGAGAATGATTAGAAATCTTTCTGCTGCTTGCTTCCAGCAGAGACAGCAAGAGGCACTCCTTCCCAGGAGAACACTGTTTTAATGTTAGAGTCCATCTAATGCACACAAAAAATATTAAAAGAAAATTTATTTCCTGTTGTTATTGGCAGCTCTCATGTGTTTGGGTTTATTTGTCTCTGGCTGTATTTCCTCCAGATTTGTGGGCAGACTTGACTCCAGCCTGAATCTGTACTCCTTGTTAGCCCAGTCCTGGGCTGCCACCCCCCTCCACTCCACTCCTGAATCACAGGTCTTTCTGGTAGACCGTTATTTTTTCTAGAGTTACAGATAATTGCCCTCAGCAATTTCTTTACCATGGATGGTTGTGCTGGTTTTTCCGGACAGTTGGTAGCTGCTGAGCACAGGGATAACTCCTCCCAGCCCATGAGATTCATGCTGAGGACACATGTTCTCACTAAGGCTGTGCCCTGCCTTTCTGATGGAGAATTACTGTCTCCAAGAAAGATGATAAGATGGTTGAAGTAAAACAAAAGCTTTGATATATCATCTCGTAACCGAAGAAGAATGTGTTCACTAGAGCTCAGAAATAGTGATAACTGAAAGATCCATTGACTATGTTAAAAATTATACATCTAGGTCAAGAGTATTATGCAAAATTCTCTTTCATTGAAAGAGAATTTCTTTCCCACAGATTCATCAGGTACTGCATGTATGTTATATATCAATCACAAAGATGGAGCACCCAGAGCACAGCAGATGCTGAGGAGCTTCTGTTCCTGTGCAAACAGTCAAGGGGACTGAGCTGCATTTAATTGGCATTTCTAGAACAAAAGTGGCTGTGGCCCAAATTACCCATTAAACTGCTTCTAACAGTGGCCCATAATTCTTCAGGGTTGAAGCATACAATGGACCTCATTGCACAACACTATCCCTTAGAATCAATGTTTCTTCCCAGCTAATGCTGCTTAGTTCCTGTCTCAAAATATTCCAATAACAACAGCCTCAGCCAGAGTGGCCATAAATGTTGCTCCTATCCACACATTCCTGATCCTGCTTTGACTCATGAGTTCTTGTAATGTCTTGTTATCAGCACATTCCACAGGCTGTATTAGCAGAGTGAAACATGTTACCTGGTTTAACATCATTGTCTTTTTCAGTTTATTCATCCCTTTCCTTATGGTACTGGAGACCTCAGACAGTCTTCCTCATCTTCATTAGCATTTATCCCATGTATTAATTTATATCCCTTGCCATTCCAACCTCAATAGTCTTGGTTCTTAGTTGCCTATCTCTGGACATTTCCCATTCTCAGCACCCTGCTTCCGGTGCCTTCTCTTGTAAACTGGGGAAATGGTTTTAAACACAGTTCCAGCTAGGTCTGTTTCTTATAAGGTGTGGCTAGCCACAAAGAATGGTGCCAGAGTCCCATTTTAGAAGTGTGACCTAGAGTTCGTGGCTGATTTTCATAAACTCTTCTAACCCAGAGCTGAAGTTACATGGCCTGCAGTCACTTCCCACACAAGGACTGTTTTTGCTCATTTTGCTGTCACCCTTCCTGGTTACTGATCAGTGTTGTCAGTTTCAAGGCTGCCGACCAGCGCTCTGATGCCTAGCCCTCAGTCTGAAGTGGTACCTTGCTTTGTTAGGCATAGGGAGCTGGAGTTCCCCCTCAAGGGAAGTCAGTCACACAGACAGGTACTGCACCTAGAAAGCAAGGGGAGTTCAGCCCTTCCATTTCTTCTCCTCTTCTTTGCTCTTCACCTTTATTTCCCTTATCCTCTTCTCAATCTTTCTTCTCTGTTCATGTGTTCATCTCAGAGCAAGAAACAAGGTGAAGAGGACGGTGAGACTGAGGTGGGGTGGATGCTCAACGAGATGGCATACAGCAACCCCAAGTGGGGTTGGGAGTAGTGCTTGGCCTGTGCCAGTTCTCCTTTATCTTGCACTCTAGTTCTCATGCACTGCGACTCCCTAAGCTGTAAAGTTCAGGGGATTTTCCAAAGGGAAGGGCATGCCAGTCAGAGCAGAGATGGGAGAATGGCAGCACAGATCAGTTGTGCACAGTGATGGTGTGTGTTAAGGGGTAGGCTCCAGGCTGCACAAGCAAGGTGGAAAAGGAAGGAAGTATTTAACACCAATGTATTCCACCCTTTGCTATGCCACTGCTCAGCTCTTGTTTTGGGAATCTATGAGGAGGCTGTTGGAAATGGCTGCCATGTCACATGGAAGCTTCAAGTTGCATAGATCTCATGTACAAGAACCCAGAGTGTGGACAAAGTGCGTTGTCATCAGGTCTCAGCTTGGAGGGATTCCTAATGAGCATGCTGCTGAATAGGGTATGGGTTTGTCCTTCACAGAGGGGAGAGATTCTTGCAGTCTATCCAAGAAGAGCACCTCCATTACATAAAGAATAGCTGTACTGAAGTCAAAAAGGGCTTTCGATTTTTAAGGTGAATGATCCCATAACATTTACTCCTGCTTCACATGGTCTGACATTGTTTGACAGTGTACATTTCTCCTTAAGTGTCCAGTTGTGAACATTGCCTTGACTGGGGCAAAGGAGATCTGAATTCCATTTCTGTATCCGTTCTTCACCTGCCTGCTCTGTGATCTTCAGCATATTGCTTCATT
This sequence comes from Apteryx mantelli, assembly GCF_036417845.1. Lineage (NCBI taxonomy): Eukaryota > Metazoa > Chordata > Aves > Apterygiformes > Apterygidae > Apteryx > Apteryx mantelli. The sequence goes on from NC_089978.1 coordinate 136,574,684, forward strand.
TCTCTCTGTTTCCTTCCATCCTTAGTCCTTTTAATTGTAACAAGCTGGAAAAAACCTCCACAAAATAGAGTCAGATTTTAGTCCTTTAAAGAAAACTATTAAAAAACATGTTTGAAATGACAAGAATAAATGCAATTGTCTATTTTTGCTATTGATAAATATTTTTTCCAAATAAAAATGTTTAAAACCAATTTAAATGAAATCAGCTAAAATGCAAGCTGTGTGTACTTGCTGCCAGTGTGTTGAAGTGTGTCAAACAACTGAACTGGTGAAAGTCATCAGCAAAGCAAAGCTTGTAAATACCCTTTTCAGAATGCTGTTTTGGGCATTTTAATAAGATTTCAATTTCCATCCAAATACAGCTTGTCAGAAATCAGACATTAACAAAAAGCTGTAAAAAATAAATATATGTAATTCAATGTGTCTAAATAATTTTTAAAAAGACAGAACTCACCTGCTTAAATGTAAGAATAAATGTACATGAAACTGTACATTTTCTGAAATAAATGTCCATATCAAGATAGTATACCTTCCCAGTTAGGATCATAGATAAAATTATGTGGAAGTTAGCAAGCAAAGGTAACTTCAAAGTTAATCAGGACCTTATCCAGTTGAGTTTTGAAAAATCCCCAAGTCCGCAACCTCTCTGGTCACCTGTTCCAGTGCTGCATCATACTGTATATTTTCCTTACGTCAAATCAGAAATTCCTGTGTTGCAGCTTGTATCTATTGCCTCTTCTCCTTTTGCCATGCACCTCTGAGGAGAGTCTGGCTCCATCTTTCCTGCAATCCTGCTATAGATAATGGAAGAAAATAGCAAAAAGGAACATCATAGTTCATATGATGCTTGTGTTTAATTGCAAATTAAGGAATTTTAAAAATTGCCAATTGATTTTATTTTCCTTTGGGGAAATGGCAAAAAAAAAAAAAAGTGATGAAAATCAGTGATGATCCACGGATGTACACATAATGTCCCTGGAGCAGGGACTCTGCATGTGCTCATACAGCATCTCTCAAGAAGATTTTTCTTCTACTTGGGCTTACTTCTTCTTGGGTACTACCTGCTTAGCCTTAGCCACTTTGGATTTCTATGCCTTGACTGTAGCAGCCTTGGGTTTCACTGCTGGGATCTTTGTTGCCTTTCAGGGTCTGTCAGCTTTCATCTTCTTCAGACTCTTGATTGCTTTCTTGGCCACAGTGGCTGCCAGTTTCTTGGCTTTCCTTGGGATCTTCACAGCCACAGCTCTCCTGGACTTCTTGGCTGTGCCAGTCATAGATCACATACTCCTTGATCTTCACTGCTTTTGTGGCACCTTCCCGTTGGCTTTTTGTTGAGCTAAAAGGAGCAAGAAGCACCAAGTCCTCTTGTGCTGCCCTTGTCCACTGGGGTCCAGAGCCCCAGCCTGGTGCAGCTGTTGTTCTTCTCTATTCCACAGATTACGCTTCTTTTTCAGAGTGGGGAGGGAGAGTTCTTCTGTGCTCCTTGGAATCAGTCATTGCCTTCATAATCAGCTTAGTCACCCTGGTGACTGGGGGCTTGCGGGATTTGGATCCTCTTCTCACCTTCTTTGGCTTCTTAGCAGGTGCCTCAGAAGCAGAGGCAGCAGCGGCAGGTGCAGCAGCAGGAGTTGTTTCAGACATGGTCACCAACACAGCCTAGCAACGTGAGCATGCTGCCTCTTGTAACAGATCTCCTGTACCCACAAAGTGTTTCCATGCTCAAGGCATTCCTGTGAGATTTAACTGCTCTGACTTTCCCTTTGCAGCACCAAAGTGAGGTGATATTAGAAAAATCACCCTCTAGAAAATGCTTACACCTTACTATATCTCGACTGGTACCCAAATGTCACAGAGCAACTGGAGCAAGCAGCATGGACCATTATTATGGATTACCTCCACTACAAATAAAATATGTTTTCTTCCACTGCAAAGCACAGCCTAGTCCTAGCTTCCAGCCTGCTCCTTGCTGCAGAAAAATGGTTCAAAAGATGTTCTTTTCTGCCTGCTGCAAGAGTGAATGTAGTAGTCCCTGATTCCCTGCACTCTCCTCATCAGGTCAGCTTGAGCCAAGCATCATCACTACACCATTTCTCTTTGATCCATTGGGAAAGGCATCTCAACCCTTCCTAGCCTCAGCAAGCCCCTTTGCCCCTTCTGTTCCCTGAGAGTCCCCAGAGACACTTCTTCAGGGTGGATTTTTACCCCTCTAATCTGTAATCTCTTCTGGTCTTGTCAACATTCTTCCAAACTGACATGGAACCAAGCTAGCCTCTTTAGGGTGGATGTCCTTATGCCCTACCCTAAAAGTGAGCAGCCTGTAACTACCAGAAGGGCTCTGGGTCTCTCCAACTAGACACATTACCTAAGCTAAACACCAGGTGACCTTCTCAGTTGTCTCCATCCTCTACAGAAACTTTTGGAAAGGCTCATTTTGTTCGCTTTCATTCAGGTTTTATGATGTCCCTTGCTCTATGGATCCTTTCTTGCAAGCATGGCTTGCCAAATTGATGTGGAAGACTGTTCCTCTGTCTTGGAGTTGAAGACACCATTTTATGATATGCTCCATCTTGGTGCATATTTCAGGCATATGTAGCAAGGCTTCCTTCATTTTCGTATAAATTTACTGACTTCTACGTTTTGTTATGATATTCCTTGCAATGGCTTTCCTGTCCTTTACTTCACACCATAGACAAATTGTTTCCATCTGAACATGAGGAAAAACTTTTTCACTGTGAGGGTGACAGAGCACTGGAACAGGTTGCCCCGAGAGGTGGTGGAGTCTCCTTCTCTGGAGATATTCAAAATGCGCCTGGATGCAATCCTGTGCAATGTGCTCTAGGTGACCCTGCTTGAGCAGGGGGGTTGGACTAGATGATCTCCAGAGGTCCCTTCCAACCTCAGCAATTCTGTGATTCTGTGATTCTGTGATTCAAAGGATCTGTCAAACATCTACCATATCCCCAGAAAGCCCAGGTGAGTTCCTTCTGCCATCTTTTTTTTTAAAGTGGTGTAGGTGTTCTGCCTCCCTGCTGAGCCTTCTTCTTCCCAATTTCATCCACAGATCACCTCAGGGTCTAGCTCATTGCTTATGCTACCCAGAAGTTCTTACCCTTTTCTTGAGTCCCCATGCTTCTGTACTGTCTGGTTTCTCAGCCAAAAAATGAGGATGGTGCATTGGTGTCATTGATTGAATCTCTGACCGTGGCTTTCAGGTTTGATCATTCTTTTTCTGCAGCCCTTTCTGGAGCAGTGATCAGTCTCGCAACCTCCAAATTGTCCCACAGTTGCACTTGTTGAATTTTCATCACCTCCATAGGGACAGTGATCTGCTTCAACTCCTACCTGAATTTGGTGGAATATTTCTTCTCCCTAGTCTCCCTTCCACTAAAACCAGATAGCTGAAACATCTCCCTCTCCTTCTCACTTAGTTCTCAGCATACTTGAGGTTTGCTTGATAGAGTCACCTTCTGGTCTCCCCATTCAAACTTACAGGTGGGCAATTTCTGATTTCTGACACCATCGGCTTTCACTCCCTAAAAGTGAAAAAAGTTAGATTTTATTAGAATAAAAACTAGAGAAGGTGACTCTTGAAAGAGAGTAATTCAGTTCCCCTGGAGTAGACATTCAAAGAATAGGATTTGAAGACAAACTATTCAGTCCCCTCTATGTTCTTGGGAAGTCCAGTCTCTGTCACCTCGGAGGCCTGGTCTGGGGTCAGCTCCATGCTCCCCTCAGGAGACTCCCAATCTGCTCCCATTATGTGGGTTCCTGCTTACCCCACCCTCCTGTCTAAAAAGAGAAGGTGCAATCTCCCCTCCTTCCTGAGGGATCAGCCAGGAGGAAGTAGTCAGACATCCAGAGCCTCAGCTCACATGATTTCACAGAATATAAAGTACCTGCACAGAAATGATGGACAAGATGAGTGGACACAGAGGCCCCTCACTGAGTGCAGACTGGGCAAAGGGAAATGAACTACTCCTGTCTGTGAACTCAGGTGCTATATATTTTAGTGAGAATAGTTGTGTTGGGGCCACATCTGAGAGTGCAGGAAGTGCTACATTACATACCATGCATGGCAGATCTGAGTGGGCAGTAGAAGCTGAGCTACAAGCCTGTGTGTCTAAATCCAATGGGCACAAGTGAATCAAAGTTTTTGATAATAATAATAATTAATAACAAGTAATTTCCCAGGGTGTTTCCCCTTCAGATTTCTCATTGTCTTTCATTACTCTGCTTTCTAGGAGCTGCTTTTCATCCCAGCAGAAGCCATGCTTTTGGCTAGACCGTGAAGGGGTATTTTAAACTCTATGAAATTAACTGGGAAGTTCTTACACTCTTGGATATCCTCCCCTGGCTGGGCAGCTAGCTCAAATGTGTCACAACTCTGACTTCACTGCTTAAAGCAGGAACCTGGGGGTGTCCCTTGTGGCCCAGAGCACTGGGCCCCCAGGAAGAGGAGCAGAGTGAAAGGGGCAGACCTTAATTCCACTGTTTGACCCTCTCCAGTTTGGCATTAGGAAGTAGAGTTTAGAAGTGGCATCCCGCCAACCCTCTGGATGCCGCCAGTGATGACGGCATAGAAGCAACTCTGCATGCTGGGGAGGAAGAAGGCAGGAACCACAAAAACTATCTTGAATCTTCTGAAGATGCTTGCTTTGTTGATAAGAAAACTTTGTTAGATTCAAGAACACTGTTCATAAGGACCTCCAGGCAAGGAGAGCTTGTACAACTGCAGCGAACGCTCAGCACGTGATAGCTAGCCAAGGAATATGCAATGTGTTGCTCTGTAGTGAGCTCCCAAGCACTTCTGCCCCAGCATCTCCTAGCAAAGGACTGCTCCAAAAAGAACAAGGAAACTGAAATCAGGATTTACTACCCAGGCCCCAGGTGCAAGCTCTTTTTGCACTGAGTAGTATGAGCTGCAGCAACTGCAGAAACAGAAGCTAATAGGAGGCAACTCTGGTCTGTGAAACCATAACCACAGTTAGGAGGTGAGTGTCATTGTGAAAAACTGTGGTGCAAAGCAGAGTTTCTCCCCGTGACTAGCAGATGATTGCAGAGATACAGAGCTGGTGACTTCCACTAAGGAGGGGGAAGACGTGATTGGGAGCAGGGCCTGGGGTGCCCAGACCAGGGGGCTGGGCTATAGGAGAATAGAATAACACTAGAATGTAGCCTGCAGTTCCCTGTGCAAAAAGAGAATGCTATCTGAGTCTGTTCAGCACAAAGTTAGGAGCCAAGTGAGATGGGCAGGGTGTGCTGGAGGCTGGAGTTGCATGCACTGCTATGGAAAGGAGCAAGGTGCAAGCAGCTCTGGTGGGTACTCCCCCACCCCCAGCTCTCAGCATGGGGAAGGTGCATTTTGCTTTGATTACTGACTCCGTGTTTTTCTTACTGTAAATGAGACAAACTGCCGACCATGTCACAGCCTCGAGCTAGTGAAGACACCTGAAGAGAGTCCATGCAGGTGCTTGGACTCTAATCGTATTTTTTACCCACATGTATGATGAGGAAGCCATTCACTAGTTCTCAAACTCCTCAACCCAACACAGCCCCTTTTCTCCTTCCAGTGGTGAGCCCAGCACATGTCAGTCACTGGTTGCAAGGGATGGACCTCCTGCTGCCTATGGACATGGTGGGGGCAATTAATACAGGAAGGGAGAGAAGAAAACTGTCGGGTCACAGAAGCAGGATTAAGGGTCTTTAGCTCCTGCAATGAGCCCAGGGCTGGACTAGCAGAGGGCTGAAGAGCAGGAATGAGAGGCACTCATAGGACTGCGGTTGAAAAATGTGTACTCAATTCAATAGTTTCACCTTAATTTGCCTCATCCCCCAGTGCCAAAACAAGCTCAACAGTGGAACAAAAATAAACTGCAAGTTGAGCCTCCAGGTAAAGGTTTTGCAATGCAAGCCTGGAAAGCCAAATTACTAGTAAAATGCATAATAAAGTATAATTTTAGTGCACACCCAGCAACCAGATGCCCTCAATTATGTATCAGTGGCATCATCTACAATCCTGCAGCATGCAGTAGTGCACAGTGTGGGGGTCCAGGTTTCATAACCACAGCCTCCAGTGGCACTCCCACACATTGTAAACTCCTTCCTTCTCTCCCTCCCAATTTCTTTTCATGGGCTTGGATCTCTGCTCTTGTCTAAAAGAAATGCAGTCTCAGTGGCACTCTCTTTAGATGTGCATTTGCAAATGCAAGGAAATAGCTTTTGCTTTTTTTTTTTTTTTTTGATTCCCCCTCACCTCACAGTCTCATCCACCCCAGGTAGACCTCACACACATTCTTAGAGCTTTTGTATGTCTCCCTGGTGCTGTATATTCCACACTATGAAAGACAGTGCATTGTTATGCCATTGCCAAAACCTTCTCCACAGGCATGGCATCCACAGATGCATCACAAGAAGAGCTGGCAGGTCTAGGGACAAGGCCTTTGCCCCATGTCTTAGAGGGCAAGCTGATTTAAAGGGCTCTGCTTCACACCCAGGACTGGAACCATGGGAGTGGGCTGCCTGGCAGAGCTGTGTGAGGAAGTGCATTACCTACGTGTTGGGTCTGTCATTCAAAATAGGGTGATGAATCTTTGTTGAAAGAACACACAGTATAATATCACTGCACACCTGCTTATTTATTTGCCTGTGGATAACTGCAAGGAACTCTCTCTACTGTTCCCCTACTTGAGGTCTCTCTGCAGGTCTGTCTCCATGGTGTGTCAGCACTTGCTGAGCAGAGAAAGTTTTTCTGCTTGAGGTTTTCACTTGAGGTGACGGGAAGCAGGTGGCTGCATTTCTTGTGCTCAGCATAAGAAATAACCAACTGGTGATGTCAACGCTTGTTTCAAAATGTGATTTCTGAGCAAGGGGTGAATGGAAAAAATAAATACATATTTATATCAGTACACACCAGCACACGACTTCCTGTTGACTAAACAAGCAACCTTTCCTTTGCTTTGGGGCTAGATAATTACTTTTAATTATTCACCACATTCTTGCTCTCTGATTTCTCAGCTCTTTTCTTTCTGAATCTTTAGTAACAGTGATGGTGATGTTCTCCCCCACCCTACCCCACTCCTCAGCCTGCTGCTATTTTTCTGCTGTTCTCATTTTAAGACAGAGAACAGGTCTCCAAGTATAAGAAATATGAAGGGATGCTGGGCCATCCTTCTTTGATCCTGATAAGCTGGAGTAGTGTCCCTCGCTAAATAACACTCCATACACACCAACAGTGACCCTCCCTAGCTTTCCCCAATAGCCTTATTGCAATATCTGCTTACTTTAACTGACCTGGGCTTCAGTCAGAAATAGAGATGAAATCATCTTCAGTAAAATTGTCCTTCCCTCCCACCCCCAGTCCCTTCTCCAAATAGCTGTGCACTGAGCACAAAGGAAGGAAAACCAGTGATCAAAATCTCTCCTCATGTTTATTAGCTTCCAGGAAAAAGGGTCCCACCATACATTAAAGATTTGGCAATTTAGAGCCAGGGAGGAAGCTGGATCAGCAGTTAGACCAGGGATCAGCAATCTTTCCATTATGTTTTGACAAACTTTATTTTCTGGAAGCAGAGGTGACATCTGCTAATGAGCAAGTTCTTGCCTTAGCAAGAGGCTGCAGCTCCTGCTGTGGGCAGAACTCCATAGGAGCTGAGAGTCTCTCTCAAAATGTCACGCTAGACTTGCTATGAGCCACTAAAAGCACATCTACCTGCTGACTTTGACACCAATGCATTTCTGGTCTTGAGATTAGATCTAAAGTTTGAGAATCCCAGTGCTGCTACTGACTTAGTGCATTAACACCTCCAGTGTGAGGAAAGATAGTGGTCTAAATAAAGGGCATTAGAAATCCTACATAGGTATTTAGACTTGAGAGCCATGCTGAAGAATGACATAAATATAGTTCATCTATTTATTTTTTTGCTCTTTCCTTCTTACCTCCATGCAGAGCAAACAGACTCTCAACAATTAAGGAACACAGCTGATGTTTTAAATCTGAAAGGATGAATTCCACTCACAGGCAGGGGCAGAGAAAGGATCTAGTTAAACATCTTATGAAACATGACATCTATTAAACCTTTGAGAAAATAATTGCTTACAACTTTTGTTTATGACAGAGATGAGGCTGGCTGTGAAGATGTTTTTTGACTCCATTCAGTGTGGAAAGTTCCATGTAAAAAACTCTGCAAGCACTTGGCTATGGAAATGAGGAGCCAGAACAAGAATACAGCTGAAACTAGCTTAATTTATCTGATGAAACACCAACAGTTGTGATCTTAAGAAGCATGTTTCCCAGGGTGTGTTGCTATTTTCTATGATGTCCCATGTAACAAATATCCTTCTTGCATTATTAAAAAAAAAAAAACTAACATGAAAGGGAGGCAGAAGGACCCTTGGACTGACCCTGAGGGATTTGTCACTAGGTAATACTATGGCAAAGGCTGAAAAGGGACATCTGTTTCATTAGCAGGAATGTCCTCTTTGACTCTGTTACATGGGACACAGATTCACATGAGATGCAAACTGTTATGGCTTCAGCAAAAACACTAGGAGCTGTGGAGCTGTGGAGCTGTGGAGCTGAAAAAGGATAATTGCCACAACTGTTGAGACCAAAATTGCAAAATTTGCAGCTGACAAAATGTGTATTCATCAAGCATCTTCCCTACTCATGTGGAGCCAGGAAGACATTTCCTCAGGAAGTAGGACATTCTAGCCTTAGATCTTCCAGGAGTTCTTGCTTCTTTTTCTGAAGCATGTGATGCTGGCTGCTGTCAGAGACAGGGTACTGGCCTGGAGTAGTCTGCTCTGGTCTGGCAATTCATCTCTTCCTTTCACGTTTTTGCATATACTGGTTTCACACAGTTCTAGCATGCTGAAAGCCAGTTAAATTAATAAGGAAAGTAAATCAAGCAGAGAAAAAATGAAGAACTGCCCCAGTGCAAGGTAAACAAAAGCCCTGTCCCTCAACCCTAGCATTGAGCATGCCCCACTTGGGGGAGAAATGGAGTAGCATATCCACTGACTGTCTCCTCAGCACTGTTCCCTGGCTGAAGGTGCTCCTCTGTTTCTTGGATTTCCTTCAGCCCTGCAGAGGCCACAACTACCCTGGCAGGTGCTGCAGGGCTGTTGTGGAGGAGAGGCTGGGAGGCTGTGGGGCAGAGAGCTCTGTTGGTTAAGCAAAGAGTGTACATCCTGCACATGGGCATGACTGCATATAACCACAAGCCTGCTGAATGCAAGCACCTCTGTCATGAGACATCAAACAGAGAGTCCTGCCACCCCATCCTGCAGTTTGCAGATTGCAGTGCCAGCTCTGGCTGTAAATAGTAGGATCAGGGCCTGAATCATTCTCCACTGGCCTTTTTTGCATACAGTTTTATGATTTTGGTCTCATTACTGCTCTTTTTGTATTGACACAACTCAGTCACTATGGTATTCAGGTGTCAAATTGGGGCCAAGAATTCCATTTCTCCTCGTTGCAGTCTGGCCTCTCTCTGGAGATGGGTGTCCCTCTTCCTCTCCTCTCTTCAGCTGTGGTGTTTGCCACATGCCACCAAAAAGCTGCCAGGCCTTTCCAGAGGAATTGGAGGAGAGGGGTGGAAGCATCTCAACAATTTCATGTTCCCTGTGTTCTTTCCACCTGGATGTGTAATGGGCAATGCATATACTAGACAGGCTCCCTTTGCCCCCTCCTCAGTGAGGTAGGTCATTGTCATCATCTCCACCACACAGCTGCATGAACAGAGGCCCAGAGGGATAGTGTGGTTTTGCCCACATTCACGTTAGTAGTACACAAGCTCCCAGGCCCCCTGCTAACCACTAGACAATGCTTCCTGCCTCATTATTGATATTAATTCAGAATTATCTCTCAGGCTGGGAGGACCCAATGACAAATGCAGTAGGGGGGAGGTGACCAATGAGGGCTGAGCATCTTTCAGAACTGATGTGCCTTTACATTTTAACCCTTTGCTCTTTGGTTCCTGCAGCTCCAGAGAGCCTTCTGACTCCTCCCCTAACCACACCCAACTGAAACCCGACAGGGGGGAGGGGAGAATAGATAGTGGTGAATGGGAAGAGACATACAGGACAGTCCACATTTCTGTACATCAAGTCAGAGGGCTGTTCAGACGGAGCCTGTGAGACAGCTTCCCTGCAATCCCATCACCTGAGAGACCCTGGCAGTCATGGACAGGTAAAATGGGTGCCTCCAGTTACTTGCTCAAATCAGAATCCAGAGCTTTTCTCTTAAAATTAACCTGCTCTGCATCTGGTGCTCACTGTCCCTTTCCCTTTCTCCATCTGACTCACTGTTCTAACTCCCTCACCCTGTCCTGCTCTCACATCTTCCATCTCCGTGTTTCTGTCACTCTTTCTCTCTTTGACTGTCACTCTGTATTCTTTTCCCTCTCTGTCCTTTCTCTTTCTCAAGATTATTCTCTATTCCTGTTCATTCTTGCTTTCTAGAAAGAAAGAAAGATAACAGAAAGATGAACATTCAGATGCTATTTGCCGCTTAAGCCTTTCAGTTCCTGCCCACTCTTAATTCTTGCATCAGATTTCTGTCTCATTCTGTTTCTGCTGCTCTCATCCTAGCTCTAAGGCACAGACCATTGCAACAGCTGATATCTCTACTTGCATTACACTTACTCTGCAACCTAGTTATCACTAATCACTCTCCACAACTGCATATCATTCCCACAACCAGAGGCCTTTACTCTGATTTGAGCATTGGCTTCATGAATCTTTATTTGGAGAGATGGTCTCTGTTCAGTCTACTTCTTCAGGGCCTGGATATAAAAACAGCTCTTGTGTCCTTGATGCTTTCCCTTGAGCTACACAGTAGCTACAGGAGCTGCACATAACCACCAATTTGTACCTAACTGCAAACCTGCTCAGTTGCTCCCTTTAACATCCGTTCATTCATTTTTTCTTTTTGTAACAGTCACATTCTGAAACCCTTTCTAGAAAAAAAAAACAAAAAACGGGATGGTCAATTCCAGAGAGAAGGTAAAACAGGAACTGACGTAAATGAATATTTCTAGTTGAACAAATTACTTCTATGATTCAAAATTGTCTTGAACTGTCTTCATTTTGTTCTGACATTGAGAAATAACCAAAGTGATGATTATTTTCTTTTTTTTTTTTGGTCATTTCTCATTCTTCACACTTTTTTTTGCAACCAGACACTGCTCTACAGGGTAAAAAACATTGAATAAGGAAAAATGGGGAGAAGGGAAGAAAGGGACAGTGGGAAGGAAAATCAGAAAAATTTTGAAAGCAAATATTTTTGCTCAAAATTTCACAAAGTAAGAAAAAGGAAATCCTTCGTCCCTTAAACTTTTGAACATGTTGAAGAGCATTTTTCCATGCAGCCTTTGGTGAAACATCAACAGAGTTTTCATTGTTTTTCACCTGGTTTATGTGGTTCTTCAACAAATGACTGCATTTTTCACAATTTCTCTGCTCTGTTTTCTCCTGTTGTGACACACCCCAACTAAGAGTTTTGCAGTCCATCTGGCCTATCATACCTGCTCATTTCCTGCATGGTTTTTGGGCTGTCTTCTCTGAAGACCCTGAGATCTGTCACACCTAGAGAGGGTCTCCTCTCTAGCATCTCTCAATATTAAGAAGGAGACTCTTCCCCCGCCATTCCTGCAATTACACACATCTGAAAGGGAGATGCTTGAGATGCACCACTGATTGACAGTTTTGTGAGCCAAAGAAGAGCAATGGTGTGTGCATGTATGTATGTTAGTGAATATACATGTGCACATATGTATTTGTACAAAGTGGAGGAGAACAGGGTAAATACAAGGCGGTAAGTATGCTCCAAGAATGAGAGATACCAGTGGGAAATAAATCAGAACTAATGATAAGGAGCATACAGCACAAGAGAAAAATGGGGAGAGGAAACACAAACACAACCTGAATACCAGAGGGGTGATGAAGTGTAGTGAGATCAGTTTGTGCTCCACTCCTGACACAACCTGCAAGCCCAGCAGAGCAGACTGGAACAGTGCTTAGGTGACTGACCTCCAAGAACTGCTTGAGGCTGCTGAAGAGCTGAATAAGATGCTTAGTAGGGATGCTCTGCCTACTGAGTGTACACGGGACTCTGCAGGGCCTTGTCTCCTCTATGGACTTTTTCTTAGCAGAAGACATGCCACAACTCCCATGTGATCTCCTTCTCTAGGAGCTTATGTGTATAAACAGTGTCATAAATGACTATGTGCATGTTTGTTCTTTCTGTGTAAGCAAGACAGTTTTTTTGCACTGCAGGCTGAGGATGGCAGAGAAGAGGATGTGTGCAAGTGACTTGTGTATCTGTGGGACAGTCAGGGTATCAAAGGCATACAAGGGAAGATTGTGCCTCTGATAATCCAGTGTTTTAATAGGGAGCACTTGAGGTGCAATTGGGAGTGCTACATGAGAGCAAAACACAGGTCTGTGCAATAGGTCAATGGCAAGAGAATGTGTGTGACTATGTGAATGAGCAGCTCTGGTGTGGTGACCATTTGTGAGGGTGCATGATGGAGACGAGTCACTGGAGAAGTAAATAGGATGCCACGGTTATCTGGAGGTTAACTGCTCTGCAGTGCTCAGGCTTTATGGTGACAATGGCAAATAGATGAAGGGCATTTGCATATGAATTTTTTCCTTGCTTAGACTCTCAGATTTAAATCAGGAAATTCCCCAAAACCCCAAATTCCCCTTTCCTACACCTCACTGAGGACCCCCAGAAAACCCAGCCTCCTATCACTTCAACTGACCCCATCTCTCAGCTGAACACCAGCCTATCAGAGGGAAAAGATGACAAAGGATGGGATTATTTTTAACCCATTCACTTCTGTTTTGCATTGCTGTGGGGGAGGTAAGTATTCACCTTGGTAAACACAGCTGTTGTCAGCTGCCTTTGTACCTCCACTTGGGGGAAAAGCTATTAGAGAAAGGTCATGACTTGCTTATCCTCCCAGTGCTCCTACTCCCTACCTCTCTCCAGGAGGATCCTAGGCAGGGGAGCAGGCCCCTGCCAGCCTCTGAATTTGTCTAATAGGGGAATGGCACTTGTATCGGGAGAGGTATCAACATGCTTACCCCATTATGTATCCTCTTGGCTAGAGCATGGCACCTTGCCCTAGCTCCTTGTCCTACACCCTTCCAACCATGCTCTTCTTTTGGCCAGTGCTAAGAAACACTGTCTAGTCTTCTCTAAAGAGGCTCTAGTTTGATCTTTCCCTTGCTCCTGAGGCTTTTCAGGATTTCATACAGCAAAAAGAATATTTCTTGATGACTGAACTCCAGACCCTCTCATCTTCCCAGATCTTCTCTTCTCAGACACCTTCATCCTTTGCCCTCCTTGGTGTCCATTTGGATATCTGCAGATAGTTTCACACTCCACCCAGCTGTAGCTGCTGTTTGACTAATCACTACTAATTTACACACCTTTTACTGTTTCCACTCATAAGGTTACCTGCTTCATCCCTACATTCACGTCTGCACCCTTTCCCTAGCCCATTGCGTGCAAATTACTGATGCTCTTCTTGTACTGAGAGATCTGGACACGACGTGGATATTTTTGATGCTGAGCCCTCAACAGAGACATGGCCAACTGCTGGCTCCAGGGAGGGGCTGATGTAAATTCTCTCTTATCTTCTCCTGCAGCCTCCTGATGAAGAAGAAAAACTTCCTCTACAATTTCAAGAACCTGCGCTGGGCCAAGGGCCGTCGTGAAACTTACCTCTGCTATGTTGTGAAGCGCCGTGACAGTGCCACTTCTTGCTCCCTGGACTTTGGATACCTGCGCAATCAGGTATGGGGAACACCTCAACTTCCTGTTCTTATACCTGTGCTGAGGTGGATGCAGCTCCACTTTGTCTTGGGTGGCAGGGAAAGGAGGGCTGCAACAGCAACACTGTGCAAGCACTGGTGCATGTATCCAAGAACATGCACACTGCACTGGTACATAGCATTTGGGGGATGCAGCCTCCTGGTAAACCTGCACCTTACGCTACCCACAACTGTCCTACCAGCAAGACACCCATACTCCCTGCTGCTCTACCAGTCCCTCTAATTTTCTGCCCAGCTCCCACCCATTTCTCCTGTTGTACATCCCTGCACATCACTGTGTCCCTGCACTTTTCTAGCCAGTCCTCTACCTATGTACCAATGTCTTCTTCATCTGTGCACTAACACTGAGATGTATCCCCCACCTTGCTTATCCTCCCCTCATACCCTACTCAACTCATTCCTCCCGCCTCCTCCTCCCCTCTTACAGCCTGCTTCACCCCTGCCTCATGCTTTGCCCCTCTCCCTCTTTCATGAAGATGGGCTGCCATGTGGAGGTGCTCTTCCTGCGCTACATCTCAGCCTGGGACCTGGACCCAGGCCGCTGCTACCGTATCACATGGTTCACCTCATGGAGCCCTTGTTATGACTGCGCCCGACATGTGGCTGACTTCTTGCGGGCCTATCCCAACCTGACCCTCCGCATCTTCACTGCCCGCCTCTACTTCTGTGAGGATCGCAAGGCAGAGCCTGAGGGGCTGAGGCGCCTGCACAGGGCTGGGGCCCAAATTGCCATCATGACCTTCAAAGGTGAGATGGGAAGGGGGGAAAAAGATGACTGAGAGCTATGGGGGTTAGACTTGGAAGGTGGTGGGAGAAGCTAGGACAAAGAGCCAGAAAAGATGATTGCAGTGATTTAGTGATCCTAGGAGAGATCTATGTCCTCTCCTTAGGCAGTCCTAAGCACTCCTTAATTCCCCTGTGCCTTGCACAGATTACTTCTACTGCTGGAACACATTTGTGGAGAACAGGGAAAAGACCTTCAAAGCCTGGGAGGGGCTGCATGAAAACTCTGTCCGTCTGTCCAGACAACTCCGACGAATCCTCTTGGTGAGGGCCATTTCTCCCTCTCCTTCCAGTGCCTCTTCCCCTCAGCTTTTTCCTCTCTTCCTTGCTGTAGTTCCTCTCTCCTGTGTCGTCACCTTCCATGTCTCTCATGCCCTTCTCCCCCCATTTTCTTCATATCCCTCTCTCCTCATCCTCTTTTCCTTCTTCCACCTCTCATCACCTCTCCTGCCATTCCTTCCTCATTCCTCATCTCCATAGTTTTCTGCTCACTTGACAACTGACCCATCATTTCTATTTTGTCCTCCAGCCGCTCTATGAAGTAGATGATTTACGAGATGCCTTTAAAACCCTGGGACTTTGAAGTGAAAGTCATCAACAATCAGAAGACTACATAAACACTTGTCCTTCATCTCCATCTCTATTCCTCACAGTAGATCTTTCTCTTCTCCCTTCTTTTCATCTCTCCTCCTTCCAGCACTGTGTCCAGAGAGATAAGACTATCCTTACTTTTTCATTTCCAAGGAAAATTAGGCTGGTCTTCTGAAGACACATTGCCCTAGATTCACACCTTATCCATCGCTACCTGGGAATAGCCAGGACTGTAGTGACATTGCCAGAGAGCAATTTGCCCTCCTTTGACCCCTGCAGAGAGAGCTAATTCAGGTTGTCCACTCACGAGTGCTGGGTTCAGCCTTGCCCAAGTAGGAGCAGACAGACTGCAAAGCTGTGCACTTCACTGTGTTCTCACTGACACTGCATTGATCTGCACGTACCACTAGGGCTTTGGAGAGCATGTCTCTTACAGCTGCACTACATTGAGTGTCCTTCCCTGTTAGATAGTTTATCTGTCTTTCTGGATGTGAGTAGGTGCTTAAGTGGTCTAGCCAATGTCTTAACAGCAAAACTGGCCAGTTATTGGACAGTTTGAGAACCTTGGACTGAGTCCTGGACAGCCCAGGTAGCTCAGCTTGAAAACCTCACTTGAAGCCAGCAGGTTCTGTAAGATGACTGTGGGCTGAAGGCAATTCATGAACAGCAGTCGAGTCTTCATGAAAGACTCGCTGAGAGACCCCACAACTGAATTGTCAGTTTCCAAAGATCTGCCTTCTTGTCTACCACAATATTGTCTTCCCACAGCACTGCCCTTACAGGAGAGGCTGAAATCAGAATACCTGTGAAATAATCACAAAACCTCCTGTACAGGCCCACTCCCTGTAATATCTTCTGCCCAGAAAGGAGGGAGATTCAGTAGCTACATGTCCAGGTTCATGCCCTGGGAGAGGTTGAAACTAGTAGAAGATTCTCTGGACTGCATTTTCAAGAGTGAGCTGCAATTCTGGGTGTCCAGGAAGACATTCTCCATGCAGAAACAGGAAGCCCATTCAATTCCCATTGACTATATTGAGAGCCATGGCAGCTCTGGGCCAGTGCTGATCAGTGTGTGGACCTCTCATCCAGCCAGGAAAGGACTCACCAAGGCACTTCACCACTGCAGTGTTTTCCCATCGTATATCTATTGGTTCAGGATGTGGAAAAATGCTTCATTTCCACATTGTAATGTCCCTTTAGACTTAGTTTCTCCATCATGTAGGTTGAGCCTGTGGCATTTTAGATGATGCACTGGCATCCAGATCAGGCACCGTCTGTTTCTTGACATACCACAGGGCGGAGGACCACAGCTCCCACTACTGGGGTACTTCCCAGCCACTGAGCATTTCCTCTTAATCAAACTTGAGATATGCTCCCTCTGTAGCCTGCTGTCCTCTGCTGCAAGCAACCTAGCAGTCCCATAGTCCTGTTTCTTCAGGCCTTTTACCACCCATACGCTAACTAGATACATCTAGTTGGTGACTGGCCTGAGACCTGGCCAGCAAAACACCTGGCATGAACAAAGGTTTACAGCCTGTCAGTCCCTTTTGTAGGGTGCACAATCAAAACATCCTTCTGTCTGACAATCGCTGTTTCCACTAGGGGAACCCATTAGCACTGCTAGAAGCCTTGTCTTGTAGACAACATCTTTACTAGGTTGAAGACATTGGTTGATAGCTATACCCCTACTACCACCTTTTTACTACTTTGCAGCTGGATTGTTCTCTATGGTCTAATCTCTTGAGGCTTTCTCTGATCTTATCATCAGCATCCCATGCTCTGGGGATGCTCTGTCATTCCCTTCATGGTAGCAGCAAGCTCTCTAGTCCACCCTGTTCCTCTTTCTGGGTAAGGCTATAGGCTCCCATGTTGCTCCTCATAATGCTTCCTCTGGTGATGGACCAGCACCAAGACAGTGGAAAGCTCTGCTCCCACAGTGCTTCCTGCTAGCAGAGGTCAGAGCTGGGTGCATCACAAGCTTCCTACAATTTCAGGCTCCTAAGGCACTCTCATCTCAGGGAATCCGGACCAGGAATACCAGTGTTAATTCTTTGCAAAGCATTAATTTGCAAGCATGGTGCTGTATATTTCCTTGATATGGTGTATATTATTTATATATAAATAAAGTTCTTGCATATAAGCCTCTGGTTTTGTCATTATTTTCAGACTAACTGGGGGAGGGATGTAAAAGCTGACCTAAAAGACTGAAGTGTAATCTAACTGTTCTGATTTCAGGAGAGATAAGCCAGCACTATTCTATGAAAATGTCTTTATCCTTTTCAACTATAACTTTGAAGTTGTTCATCCAGCAGATCAACGTGGTTAAAGCACTTGGGCCATTGGTACTTCGGAAATATTACCAAAATAGTGATATAAATGCTAGAAGTTGTTCAAGATGATTCATATATTGATTACAAGCCTATTATACAAATTCATGACTTGTCACTCTGTGTCCACTTTAGTCAATCAATTACAATATACATAGCAAAACCAGAGGAAAAGCACAGATGGAAAAAGTATCTGTCTTCCAGCTTCTGGTACTGGGCTACACAATACCACTGTCCTTCTGAGTAAAGTCATTGGAAATCTACTAGAAAAAATAGCATTTTCTAAAAAGGCAATTGAGATACTGGCTTTTGCTTAAGTGCTGTTATAGTCAAGTTAATATTGACTGTCAAAACATGAAAATTGGTGATATTATATAATAGGAGAATAAACACAATGAGCAAGTATGAAGAAACATGCACAGAATATTTCCCAGGTTGTTTCCTGCGAACCTAAGGAGGATTAAATATTGAGTAGACTGTTTAGCTAATCTTTGTGATTTAGCTATTGGAACTTAGCTCTGCCACTATAGACTTTTTTTTTTTTTTTTTTATTAACTGCGCTTTGTCAGTTCTCATATACCAATCCTTTATCATTTGTTAAAAGATATTCTTTGAACTGGCTTTATAATTCAGCCTCAAATGCATTAGGTATCTCCAAAAATAGCTCCATGGAAGATGACTATTACAAAGTAGCATTACTTTTTCAACCTAATAACTTTTCTACTTGTTTATTAGGTTACATATATAGGGATTATTTCACTATTGCTTATATTCTGTTATATACTCCTTAAGTTTATAGCCTGCCCCTTATGGCAATAGTGGCTGTGCTATTACAGAATCACAGAATGGTTGAGGTTGGAAGGGACCTCTGGAGATCATCTAGTCCAACCCTCCTACAGCAGGTTGCTCAGGACCATGTCTAGACAGCTTTTGAATAGCTCCAGGGATGGAGACTCCACAACCTCTGAGCAATCTCTTAGGGTGCTCAGTCAGCCTCACAATAAAAGAAAGTTCTTATATTCAGACAAAGCTTCCTGTGTTTCAGTTTGTGCCCCTTGCTGCTTGTCCTGCCACTGGGCATCATTGAAAAGAGTCTGGTTCCGTCTTCTTTACGCTCTCCCTTCAGATATTTATATGTATTGATAGGATCCCTCCGAGCTTTCACTTGTCCCAGCTAAAGAGTCCCAGTTCTCTCAGCCTTTCCCCATATGACAGATGTTCCAATTTCTCAGTGTCATTCACTGGGCTTGTTCCAGTAGCTCTGTGTCTCTTATACTGTGGAGCCCAGAACTAGACACAGCACTCCAGTTGCAGCCTCACCAGGGCTGAGTAGAGGGGAAGAATCACCTCCCTCGACCTGCTGGCAACACTTTTCCTAATGCAGCCCAGGATACCATTGGCCTTCTTGGCCACAAAGGCACATTGCTGGCTCACATTCAAGTTGTTGTCCACCAGGACTCCCAAGTCCTTCTCCGCAGAGCTGCTTTCCAGCAGGTCAGCCCCCAGCCTGTACTGGTGCATGGGGTTATTTCTCCCTAGGTGCAGGAGGTTGCACTTGCTGTTGAACTTCATGAGGTTCCTCTCTGCCCATTTCTCCAGTCTGTCCAGGTCCATCTCAATGGCAGCACAGCCCTCTGGTGTATCAGCCACTCTTCCCAGTTTTGTATCACTGTCCCTTCATCCAGGTCACTGATGACTAAGTTGAACAGGATTGGATCCAATATTGACCCCTGGGGGACACTGCTTGTTACTGGCCTCCAGCTAGACTTTGCCCAACTGATTACAGCCCTCTGAGCTCTGCTGTTCAGTTAGTTTTCAATCCACCTCACTGTCTGCTCATCTAGCCCATACTTCCTGAGCTTGCCTATGAGGATGTTATAGGAGACAGTGTGGAAAGCCTTCCTGAAGTCAAGGTAGACAACATCCACTGCTCTCCCCTCATCCACCCAGACAGTCATTCCAGCACAGAAGGCTATTAGGTTGGTAAAGCATGATTTCCCCTCTGTGAATCCATGCTGACTACTCCCAGTCACCTTCTTATCCTTCATATGCTTGGAAAGGGTATACAGAATGAGCTGCTCCATCACCTTTCCAGGGATGGAGGTGAGGCTGACTGGCCTGTAGTTTCCTGGGTCCTCCTTCTTGCCCTTTTTGAAGGCTGGAGGGACATTTGCTTTCTTCCAACCCCCAGGCACCTTTCCCAGTCCCCATGACCTGTCAAAGATGATTGAGAGTGCCCTTGAAGTGTCATTGACCAGTTTCCTCAGCACTCGTGAGTGCACCCCATCAGGGCCCATGGACTTGTGTATGTCCAGTTTGCTTAAGTGATCCCTAACCTGATCTTCATCCAACAAGGGAAAGTCTCCCTTTCTCTAGATTTCCCTCCTGGTTTCTGGCCTGGGATTGCTGTCTTACCAGTAAAGACTGAAGCAAAGAAGGTATTCAGTACCTGTCTTTTGTGTTCTTTGCCAACAGGGCCTCTGCCCCATCCAGCAGTGAGCCCACATTTCCCCCAGTCTTCCTTCTGTTTATGTACTTACAGAAACCTTTCTTGTTATCCTTGACATCCCTCACCAGATTAACCTCCAAATGGGCTTTGGCTTTCCTAGACCCATCACTACATGCTCAGATGATGTCCCTGCATTCCTCCCAGGTTACCTGTCCCCAATTCCACCTCCTGTACACTTTCTTCTTCTGTTTGAGTTTTGCCAGGTGCTCCCTGTTCATCCATGCAGGACTCCTGCCACCTTTGCTCCACTTCCTGTGCTCAATAGGATGGATCATTCTTGAGCTTGGAGGAGGTGATCCTTGAATATCAACCAGCTTTCTTGGGCACCCCCCGCTCCTTCTAGGGCCCTATCCCATGGGATTCCTCCAAGTAGGTCCCTGAAGAGACCAAAGGTTTCTCTCCTCAAGTCCAGGGTTGTGATCCTACTTTTTGCCCTGCTCCCTCCTCTCAAGATCCTGAGCTCCATCATCTCATGGTCACTGCAGCCAAGGCTGCCCCCAACCTTCACATCTTCAACCAGTCCTTCTTTGTTTGTTAGTACAAGGTCCAGCAGAGCACCTCTTCTCATTGACAACTTCCTGATACAGGTGTAGAGCAGCCATCGATGCTCTCCAGGAGCCTCCCGGATTGCTCATGCCCTGTGTTGTCCCTCCAGCAGATATCGGGATGGTTCAAGTCCCCCATGAGGGCCAGGGCCTGCAAACATGAGGCTACTTCTAACTGTCTGTAGAAGGCCTCATCTACTTCTTCCTGATCAGGCAGCCTGTAGCTAACACCCAGTATCACTCATATTGGTCTGCCCCTTAGTCCTTATCCATAAATTCTCAGTTGGCTCATCATCCACTCTAGACAGAGCTCCATGAATTGCAACTGCTCTCACATAAATGGAGAGTCCTCCTCCTCGCCTTCCTGGCCTGTCCTTCCTAAAGAGCCTGTATCCATCCATTGCAGCATTCCGGTCATATGAGTTATACCACCACATGTCCATGATCCCAGCAGGATCACAGCTCTGCAACTGCACAGAGATCTCTGATTCCTCCCATTTAGTCTCCATGATGCATGCACTAGTGTACAGGCACTTCAGAGAGGCACACAAGCATGCTGATTTCCTGAAAGGGTGTGAGTGGTGTCCCCATAATGCTGTCTTGTAGGCTCTACCGTGCCTTCATGCAAATGCTTGATGCAATCCCACCTAAGCCCCATTTTGTTGATTGTGTGTTCCCTGTAACTCTCCCCATACTGTTCCTAGTTTAAAGCTCTCTTTACCAGGTCATCCAGCCTGTTGGGAAAGATACTTTTGCTCTGCTTATTGAGGTGGATCCCATCTTTCCCAAGCAGACCTCAGTCCTTGAGCAGGGTCCCATAGCCATACAAATCAAACACTTGCTAACACCAGCTGCTCAATTGTTGACTCACAGTATCCATTCACTCTTCCTTACACCCTTCCCCCTCACCAGCATGACTGATGAGAAAATGACCTGGACTCCCATACCCCTGACTTCCCCTCCAGAGCTACATAGTCATGTTTGATACTTACTGCCCTTAGCAGTATCATTGGTGCCCACATGGAAGAGCAGCAGGGGGTAAGAGCCAGAGGGCCAGACAAGCCTCAGCAGTCTCTCCACAACATCCCAGATCCAAATCCCCAGCAAGCAGCAAACCTGTCTAGATGACACATCAGGATGGTAGACAGGTGCCTCCATTGCCTGTAGCAGGGAGTCACCCACTGCTATTGCTTGCTGCTTCCTCTTGGTGCTTTTGCGTGGCTCAGGGTCTGTCAGCCCAGATGCTCCATTTGAAAGCATACCCAGCTCCTCCTCAACTTTGAGGGCAGTGAACATGTTCCATAGCTGCAAGCCTTCTAGTGGAGCAGGAACCTTCCTCCTGGTATGAAAAGTCACCAGCTTCCAGCCTTCACCTTCCTCAGACTTCCACATACCATGCCACTAGGCACAGACTCCTCCTGTGTCTCCACTGCCACTGAGGGTCAGGGCTCTTGAAGCTGTATGGTTTCCAAGAACATCTTGTCTATCTCCCTCTCATCCTCTCCAATGCCACACAGTCTGCTGACTTCCACCCATAACTCCTTTACTCAGCAACACAGCTCTTCAACAACAGCACACGTCTTGCAGAAAAGGTGACCATCTGCTCCAGCCTCAGGGAGAGACTCCTTGCAGCCCAAGACTTGCAGTTGCATCCTCCATCTGAAGTTCTGCCTGGATCAAAGCCTCCAACATGGCAGGGACAGCTGCTCCAACAGCTGCTGTGGAACACACCTTGTAGCAGATCACAGCCATACCTGAGGATGTGCGCCCGCGCCCAAGCCCACGCCCACGCCCACGCCCAAGCCCACGCCCACGCCCACGCCCACGCCCACGCCCACGCCCACGCCCAAGCCCAAGCCCAAGCCCAAGCCCAAGCCCAAGCCTTTGTTTTTGCACCCTCCCACACAAACTGCTGCATCTGTTAGCTCTGATCTAGCTCTTATATAGGCCTCACCCTAGCACTGGCTAAAAGGGTTTTTGACCATCCCTAATCATGGGTCAGCTGCAACAAAGGCCCCAACACTCTCTGATCAGGGGCAACCAATAAAGCTTGTTAGCAGAGCTTGCCAGAGCTTCCAGGAGTTAAGGCCTTCAGGTGCTCTAGGTATCTGCTATACACAGGAAAAAGCTGACTCTCAAGGGAACTCCAGGGAATGTATCTTGGGCCCTGTTGCCTGAGCTGTGGGAAACAGTAGCCACATTTGTGAATTCTGGGAAGATGTTTCCTCCAGAGACTGTGGGAAACACCTAGAGCGGGGGGCCTATAATGCTAGCCCAAAACCCCAGTCTCACTCAGTCTAATATCTCATGGCTTGCAGTGATGAACAAGGCACAAGCTGCATCTGAATAATCATACAACCGCTACCCCAAACTGTTTTCTGCAAAAGTGTCCATCTCTGTGTTCTCTTGTTACCATCATCTTTACTACAGGTACAATTAGTGATAGCATCCAAAAGATTGCTCAGCAAGTCTGGTGCAAACATGAGCTCTTGCTAGGCCAGCCCTTCAGAAAACTGCCCCTGTAACTGGATGTGTAGTTTTGGGTGCTTTTCCACGCTCAAGTTAGGTATCCCATTACTGTAAGCACACCTTCATGAGGCCCACAGAGCTGCTGGAGAGTTATCCAGCCTATCTACACGCTGGGAACATTATAGTTGCTGAACATGAGCCTGTATTTCTATGCACACAGTTACCAGAATGATCTTTTGCCATTCAGGCCCTTGTGACACATCCACAGCCCTACGACAACAGACAGTTGCTTTTATCACTTAAGTGGCTCAGATGCAGCCACAGTACCCCCTGAGAAAGCTCCAACTCTCCAGAGAGATACAGGATAGGTCTTTGATAATGAAGGAGAATCAACAGGATAATGAACAGGAGAAATGGGAGATGGGGCAGTTTTTGGCACAGTGTGTAAAATTGGACATGACTGCCATCTCCTGGTGCATGGGAATGCATGGCACCCTTTATGAGCATGTCAGCTGAAGGGATATTGTTACTTGCTGCAAATGGCTCCTGGAGTCCAGCTCTTAACAACACTTAAAACATGCCCATTTAAGAGCAGGACACTTACATCATTCCCACAGCTGCACACAGTATTACTTCAGGTCAGCACACAGTGTCCTTGGACATCTTATCACAGTAATAAGAAACAGATTACCACTAAACAATGCACACATGTTCCAGGCCCTTACAAATACAAGGGGGTTTCAAAGTGTGTGTCTCTCCTGCTTCATCTCTCTCCCTCTCTTGCATGCTGGTTCATGGAAACCAGGACAGAAAGGGGCTTCAGGGTCATGGAATCCAATCCCGTTACTCATCCTTTCCAGGGTTTTAGCCTAGATGCTAACCAACTGGCTGTTGCATAGCCAACATTAATCTTTAGTTCAAATAGTTTTTTATCCCCTCACTGGTGCTCACCCTTTGGTGTTTCTACAGGCAAAAAAATCATGATTTAAGCATGTATATACTAAGTAATCATGGTGATGGAAATCAAATTTGGTTCACAAAACAAATATTTCTTTTTCTGTCATGGGACAGTATTTGTTATGCCAGCATCAGCAGGGATAAGCAGAGCCTGCGGAGGGGAAGGGGAAAGGAAGTTGCTGCAAGATGATAGGTCAGAGAGGAAGGGCAGGAACCACAGCGTGGCAGGGATTTTGAAGGCTGCTTTTGACTTTTAAATCTCTTGCACACTTTTGGGATAGGCAGGTTTCCCCTGAGGCTTCTAAACCCTCCTAAGTGATAGATAAACTACCATTGTTGTTGTTGTAGTTATCATTGTTACTACTAAGCACAGTAGCTGAAGGACTGTTCTAACTTTTGAAGGTATGGGATTAATACTACCTTCAGAGAAGTAATCATCCTGCCTACAAGAGGACTGTCTCCTCACCTCAGCAAATGCAGGTGGCAACCAAGTTCCAGAGCAGAAAGGACATTGATATCTCCATGCTTTTATGTTGTTATTAATCACAATTAAGATCCAGTCTATACTACAAGGTAGAACAATGTTTTTACCTGTCCAAAGGAATAGAAGAAGGTGAGGTGAAACCAACTTCCTTCTGTGGTTACATCCGTGGGATAGTAGTGTGGTAAGCTCACTTTGGGGCCCTAACATCCCAGTAAGAACACAGCAATGATGCAGCAGATTGCAAGTTCACTCTGGCAGCTAAAATTTGTGTAAAAAAAATTACTGGACTTACTTTGAACTGGCAGGCTTCTCACTGAACCAGAGATGGTTTGTCCTCCTGCCATCAGTAGAAGTGCTGAGCCTTTCATAAAGGATCATGCACTTTGGCTAATTCATTAAAAAATTGGCCACGTACTGCAATTAATACAGGCACTTCCGTACAGCTGAATGACTTGGTAGTGCACAGAAATACCAGCAATGGCAGAACTGTAACCCATCATGTGGATGGGGATGCCAGAAAGCTCTGCGTCATCACAACCTGAGCTGAGCCATGGTGACAGACTATCCCCAGCCGACTGTGATTCTGAGAGGCTGGGACTCCAAACTGTGACAGTGTTCACTTGGAAGTCCAGACTGCACTTTGTGTATGACACTAATTCTCATGCTGCCCTCTTCACTGTTTCTGCCTTTGTCATGTGTCCTCCTGCTCCCTTAGTGACAGTTCTACACCATATGGGGCCATCATCACTGAAAAGTTCTTGCCTAATGGACTAGGATCATTGCTGAACAAATGAGCACATCTCTGCCTCGCTTCTCCAGCCCAGGTTACTGTCACTCGTACTGGGGCAGGGCCACAGGACTCTGATCACATTACAGCTGAAGTTGTTACATCTTCCATAAAATGCCCTCTCTGCTTTTAATTGGCTGCAAGATTTGTCTTCATTTCCTCTCCTAGAACAGCAGTGCAGCTGCATATGCTTCAGAAAGGGCTTGTGAATACTCAGAAATGACATTTGGCCTAGGAAGAGAGAGCTGGAGCCTCAGAGTGTGTCAGCCAAGAGGTATTCCAACTTCTCACTCTGTTCTTTCTCTTCCCTAGTAGTTCACTTTCCAGGAACTGTTGTTACTGTTTTTTCCCTTTCAGACTTATTAGTCCCTCTCAGAAGAGGGACAAACAGACAAGAGATTGGGTAGAAAAACAGATAATTATAGGGGACAACAAATGAAAATATTTGTTTGGGGATGAGAGTCTACAAGTCAAAAATGTAAATATAGGGAGCTGGAAGGGGACATACAGTGGCACGTCCATGCACAGAACCCACTGCTCCCTGAAAATGTCCGAGGAGTCAATAGACACTATCCACTATTGCTCTGACTGAGAAAAGATGAGGGAACAGGAGCAGATGCAACCGCTTCCAGGATGTGTGTCCAAAAATCATTAGGCTGCATACCTGCCTCACATTCTTACCAGTGCTGACCTACTATTATTAATCCCAGAGGCATTTCTCACAGCCTGAAGAGAATTTTACCTACTGTGCCAGCTCTCTGGAGAAGCCACACTGGACAATGCTGCAGACATCCATTTTGAATGAAACCCAAGGAGTACAGTGTTACAAATGCATCTCCTTCCCTCTGGCCTCTCATTTTCTTCCTCTTTCACTAATCATTTCATCCTGTGTTGCTCTGCTGTATTTCCTGACTCCAGCTTTTCTCCTTTGGTCACCATCCCACCCTCATTCAAGGCTCTGTGGTCTGGGGATAAACAGTTGAGTGTTAGCTGAAGTTCACAGGGAGAATCAGGCACATTTCAGTGTGCTAGAAACAATTTCTCTGTCCCACAGTAAAGGCACTATTCCCTACCTTGCCTGCAGGAAAGATATTTCATGACAGTAGCTCCAGTGATGTGGGTCTTGGACTGCCAGGAGCAAAGCTGTAGGATTCACAACAGACCCTCAGACAACACTGCAGGAAAAGCAGTTAATTTGGAGCTGGTCACCATGTTTCTGTTACAGGGTCGGAGGCAATGTGGGGAAAGACCTTACCGGGCTATGGGTCCTTTCCTGTTTACGACAACGCAGTTGACACAGCCCCACCTTCTGGACCACCCCTTCACATAGTGCTACTTACAGAAGGCCCCTTATCTCTCTCTTGGGTCTTCTCAAGCCAGTTCTCTCCCATTAGCCTACCTTTCGCTCCTAATTATTCAAGTCTCACTTCATCCCCAAGCAATGTCATCATCCTACTGCAAAGAACTGGACCATCCAACTTGCCATCTTCCTCCAGAGACTTGGAGTTTTAAGTACACTGAGGTCAGACCTTTACAAAGTCAAATTCTGACTGTATGTTTATTCTGAGGTACAGAAACACAGCCACACCTGCCACCATTTTTAAATTGTTTCTTATGAAATAGCAACTTTTAAGCAATTCTCACATTGCTATGTGTAAAGCCTCCTCTGTGCTATGCAAGGTTGTGAGGGAGACCTATGATGCTTGAATAATTATAGCAAGAGGTATGGATGAGTCTTCACATCTTGTAGATTTTCTTAAAGTTACTTAGTAAAAGATTTCCATTTTGTGACAGCCATGGATGATACACATAGTTGCATCATTTTACACCCTTGTGATTTTTAGATTCTCCCAAGTGGCTCAACTAACTTCTCTAGCATAATGAAGTTTCAAAGAAGTCAGACACAAATGGAGATATTTGAAGATATATGTGTTGATGAGGATCCAAGCCATTTGCCACATGACACAGCAGACCAGTAATTTACAAGTACAGGTTTATGCTGCTGAGTGGTTACAGACTTTAGCATACTCAACTATATGTTAAATGAGTGATTTAGTGCCTCACTAAGGAACCAAACAGGTAGTACTAGGATGGCCAGAGAGAAAGCATGTAACATCCAGCCTCAGGACCTGGACAGTGGGGAAGAAAACCAGTCATGCTGTAGATAGGAATAACTACTTGGAGCAATTTTATTTGGCTAGTGCAGGCGACACTTCTCAGACAGCTGCTCTCTACTTTAGATACTGCCTAAGACAGCAGGGGCTGGAGCTGCTTCCTCAGCCTGCAACATTTCTGGCTCTCTTAATTGTCTGCTAAACATTTGGAGACCTCGACATGGTCAAAGGATGCTATAACCATTAATCAGTTAGAAGACATAGACATGGCATCCACTAGTTCCTGCCTTATTCTTCAGACAGTTATTTGTGTCTGTCACGTTGCAACTCCTAAAGGGCCAGCAGCACATTCCCTGGTAGCCTGGGGGGATCACACACTGAGCCACCTGCTTGGAGGGGCTGGGAATCATGACACTTTGAGCTCCCAACCTGTCTTTCAACATTCAGATGTTTTGTACTATTGCCAGTGCAAACTGAAAACTAGCTATGCCAAGCACAACTGTATCTTCTTTTTGCCTTCTGCCTGTTGAGACGCATCAGAGTTTTCAATAACTCCTACCACTAATCCACTCAGCGTTCCTGCTGGAAAAGTAGTAGTTTGCAATAGCAAAATTTTTACAGTTCTGCCAATATTCTCCCAGTTTGCAAGGAACAGCTGGGACTCCAGAGTATGGAATTACAAGGGAAGGATGTGCACCATTGAAACTAACAGCAGGAACTGAGCAAGAAAAGCAAAGTTTTCACAAAGCTGATATTTTCCCTTTATTCTGTTCTTTCCACATGGTTAGAAAAAATAGTCAGAATAAAACTTTAAAATGCAGTAGTATTAACCTCAATAATAAATTTGTATCATATAGTATTAATATATAATAAAAACAGTAATATAATAGTAACATCAAATAATAGTAATATAATAGCATAAATTATTTTTGAAACATACACACTTAGCCATAAAAGTGATCTTCATAGGAAATTCTGAAAAAATAATGCATTGTTCTGATTAAGTCTTTGGAATGGATCAGGACATGAAAAATATTTCTTGCCGGCCTCTCAAGATAGTATTCACAGAATCTGTTTGTAGCATCAGCAGATATGAAAGGCTTGATCCTGGGACCCAGGCCCCATCTCCAGCTGACTTTCAGGAGGCCTTCTAAAGAACCAGAGCCCAGTGTCCTTGCTGCCTGGCTGTACCATTGAAACTTCCTGGTGGCTTCTCTTGCATGTTCCTTCTGCTTTGCCCAATACTTAGCAATGATCAGCAAGTGATATGTGACTCTCTTGGTGGCAGTATGAAACTCATAGTTCAAGGCTGTAATCAGAATGACTGCCAGGGTTTGGCTTTTCCAGTATTGTAAATAAGGCTGTGATGTATAAAGTGAACTGGAAAGTATGCTGCTGATGCTTGTGGGCATTCAAAGCTTGTCAACAATGGAGGAATACCCTAGACAGAAGAGAGAAAAAAGAACATTAAAAACTATATGCTATAAGCTTAAGGTTTTCTCTTCAGAGTTGTCCAGATTTTGAAAATACAGCATCTTTTCCAAGAGATCACTTCTATCCACCTTCAGCATGTCAGAGAGCCTCCCTTGGGACACAGCTTTCCAGACAACAGTGTAACATCCCAGTATTTACAGTGCAGTATAAATCCCTCCTAGAAAGACAGATCATTCAGAAACAGAAGTATTTCAAAAGTGGCAAATTGCATAGCTGAATCCAGGGAAAGTGGAACTAGATCCTGTAGAAAGACAGAATTTTGGGGGTTAGAAAAGACCTCCATAGGTCTCTAGTTCAACAACCTGCTTGCAGCATGGCTAACTCCAAAGCTAGATCAGGTTGCTCAGGGCATTTTTCAAGAAACTGCTGAATATTTCCAGAGATGGAGACCTGACAGTCTCTGGGCACCTGTTCCAGCACAGCACCTCTCTCAGAGGGACAGTTTTTTCCTGTTGTCCAATTGGAATTTCCCCTGTTGCAGCTTGTGCCTGTTGCCTCTTGTCTTCCATCTGTGCAACTTTGAGATGAGACTGGGTAGTGGGGAACTGCAACTAGATCCCACTTAGTCTGCTCCAGGCTGAACAAACACAGTTCTCTCAGCCTCTCCTTGTACAGCAAGTGCTCCAGCCCCCTGACTGTCTTAGTGGCTTTCCACTGGACTCTCTCCAATTTTTTAATGTCTTTCTGTCCTGGGGAGCCCAGAATGTGACACAACAGTCTGCACATTTATCTGGAACATGTGTTAGACTCACTCTCCTCATTACACTTCTGCAAGCAAGGGGACTCGTTCTGCCCCGAGAATTGTGTGAGCTGGAAGTGGTCAAGATAAACAAGGAGACATACCTGAAATGTGCTTTTCAGCAGAATTAATACAATGGGGCTGGGTGTTCACAAGCATCGACCACATAGACCTTCCCATTCATTTTGTGGGGAGTTGCTGGTTAGTCAGAGCTACTGATAACTGAGCCCTATCCCCCTTCATTTTAGGGCTGGCTTGAGTTTTGCTGAAACAGCAAAGCAGTTGAGCAGGTGCTTAACTTTCAGCATGAGTAATCCAGCCAACATGAATCTGTGGTAATCAGTGAGGTTGCCAGGGACACAGGGAGGGACAGGTCATTTGTGAGCTGGCTGTTTGAAACCAAGACCTGAAGGCCAAATTCAGCTGGTCCTGTTGCCTAGGGAACAAGGCTGAGTGCTGTCTCTGCTGTGGTTTGCCTGCAGTCACAAGCACGTAGCAAGACAGCTCTTTTGA
Organism: Apteryx mantelli; assembly: GCF_036417845.1. NCBI lineage: Eukaryota > Metazoa > Chordata > Aves > Apterygiformes > Apterygidae > Apteryx > Apteryx mantelli. The sequence goes on from NC_089978.1 coordinate 136,604,841, forward strand.
GCTGCCTGATAAGTGTCATGCTATGAATTTGGTGGCGAGTGATCTGCTATATTATTTAATCTCAGACATTAGGATACTCAGAAAGACTCAAAGCTGAGGGGAATTCTCTCCAGAACAGCTTCATTGCATTGACTACTTTGTCAGATTAGCTGACTGACTGGATAATGTGACTGGGTGCATATCTTGTTAACTGGACTTCTTATTCAGACAATTAGGATTAGAAATGTCAGGTCCTGAGGTATTAAAAGAGCTATATAAACTTGGGAGTGGGCAGAACTGAAATGAAGTCTAATGCTTAACTTTTCCTCAGTCAGAAATTAAACAAGACTTTTATAGCATCCTACAAATAGGTTAGCTTTCCTCCTTCTAGATGTTACGTTTCAGTTTGTTAGTTCTATGCTTTCCTTCCTCTAGCTTCTGTTGTCCACTCTGCTCATCCCCCTTCTACATATAGGGGACAGTTCAAGCAAGAACTGCCTTGCCCCACAAAGTATGGCTGAGCCAAGTATTTAACTGCAGTCCTGATCTTCTCTCCTGTTCAGTGGATCATCTTCTCTTTCACGTACAGTGGGACATCAGACCATACAAATAACTTCTGTAGTTGTATAAATTGCATGAAACAGCTGTTAAAGACCACAGTTCTCAGTCATATGATAATCTTATATGTAAGTTCTGATCCTGAAACTGAATCCACCCAGCTGGGCTTGTGAATTTGCTCAGAACCTCATTGAAATCAGTGGCCCTGTCCTGACGGGCAAAAAGAGAGTGTGCTTGAATAATGTTTACTCAGCTGAATGAGGTGTCAGGACGAAATAGCTCCAGTAAGCTGCAGGCTAGCATGCTTGAAGCTGATCCATTTTAAGAGTTGAAATAATTTACCCTTTCCTAGTATAAAACTGTGAATGGTGCTGAATCTCTTCTCTTCTCCTGGACACAAAGGCACAATGTTAGCAGCATAATTCTTGCCAACTTCTCGCCCATTTGGCTCTCTTTTCATGCAGCACTAAGCCCATGCCTATTTCTCCTACAATAGTTCCTGGTAACATCATTGCCAGGATCCCCCAAATCTCATTTTCTTAGGATTTTGCATTATTTTTTGCTTTCAACCTTTTTTTTCCAAGCTGTCTACTAACCAAAAGGGTATGAGAGAGCTCTATCCAGTTCAAAATGATTTATGAAGAGAAGCTCCAGGGCCAATAATCATCTTCTCCATGTTCGTATGCAACAAATTTTTTCAACAGTAACTGTAATGTGAGAAAAGAAATATCCAGTCACTCCTGATGAAAGCAATACCCAGTTCTTTCTTGGAGAATATGTCATTGAGAAACTCCTTTCTCAGTAAGAAGACAGTAAAGGACAGGAGAATGTTGTTTATATAAGGGTATTCATGCAAGGGGCCAACAATGACCTGCAACTACACACATATGTTGGTGGAAAGAGGAACTAAAACTGTACAAATAGCAACATATCTAAAAAAGGGGAATTGCCAGACAGAGAGATCATTAAAGTGGTAATTGCCAGGGAAATCATAAGGGCATAGGCCAGAGAACCTTGGCTGAGGTAATCAAGGCTAGTTATTTCTTTTGTAGAAACCCATATATGGCAAGCTTAAGAATATAAGAACTCTCCAGTTCGTTTTACTGAAGGGAATGGAGTTAATTTCTTTAGAATTAAGATACTAAAGGGGCTTTTCCATAATTCTTAGCACTCTAAGATTATGAAATAAACATAGCCCAATTAAATTTCAGCAGGAATCACAGAATCACAGAATCACAGAATCGCTGAGGTTGGAAGGGACCTCTGGAGATCATCTAGTCCAACCCCCCTGCTCAAGCAGGGTCACCTAGAGCACATTGCACAGGATTGCATCCAGGCGCGTTTTGAATATCTCCAGAGAAGGAGACTCCACCACCTCTCGGGGCAACCTCTTCCAGTGCTCTGTCACCCTCACAGTGAAAAAGTTTTTCCTCATGTTCAGATGGAAGTGTCTGTGTTTCAGTTTGTGCCCATTGCCTCGCGTCCTGTCGCTCGGCACCACTGAAAAGAGTCTGGTCCCATCCTCTCGACACCCTCCCTTCAGATACTTGTACACGTTGATAAGATCTCCTCTCAGCCTTCTCTTCTCCAAGCTAAACAGGCCAAGCTCTCTCAGCCTTTCCTCATAAGAGAGATGCTCCAGTCCCCTAATCATCTTTGTGGCCCTTCGCTGGACTTGCTCCAGTAGTGCCACATCCCTCTTGTACTGAGGAGCCCAGAACTGGACGCAGTACTCCACATGTGGCCTCACCAGGGCTGAGTAGAGGGGGAGTATCACCTCCCTCGACCTGCTGGCAACACTCTTTCTGATGCAGCCCAGCATACCATTGGCCTTCTTGGCCACAAGGGCACATTGCTGCCTCATGCTTAACTTGGTGTCCACCAGCACTCCCAGGTCCTTCTCCGCAGAGCTGCTTTCCAGCAGGTCAACCGCCAACCTGTACTGGTGCATGGGGTTATTCCTCCCCAGGTGCAGGACTCTGCACTTGCCTTTGTTGAACTTCATGAGGTTCCTCTCCGCCCACCTCTCCAGCCTGTCCAAGTCTCTTTGAATGGCAGCACAGCCCTCTGGTGTATCAGCCACTCCTCCCAGTTTTGTATCATCAGCAAACTTGCTGAGGGTGCACTCTGTGCCTTCATCCAGGTCATTGATGAAGAAGTTGAACAAGACTGGACCCAGTACTGACCCCTGGGGGACACCGCTAGCTACAGGCCTCCAACTAGACTCTGTGCCACTGATCACAACTCTCTGAGCTCTGCCATTCAGCCAGTTCTCAATCCACCTCACTGTCCACTCATCTAACCCACACTTCCTGAGCTTGTCTATGAGGATGCTATGGGAGACAGTGTCAAAAGCCTTGCTGAAGTCTAGGTAGACAACATCCACTGCTCTCCCCTCATCTACCCAGCCAGTCATTCCATCATAGAAGGCTATCAGATTGGTTAGGCATGATTTCCCCTTGGTGAAGCCATGCTGACTACTCCTGATCACCTTCTTTTCCTCCACATGCTTAGAGATGGCTTCCAGGATGAGCTGCTCCATCACCTTTCCAGGGATGGAGGTGAGGCTGACTGGCCTGTAGTTTCCTGGGTCCTCCTTCTTGCCCTTTTTGAAGACTGGGGTGACATTGGCTTTCTTCCAGTCCTCGGGCACATCTCCTGTTCTCCATGACCTTTCAAAGATGATGGAGAGTGGCTTAGCAATAATGTCCGCCAGCTCCCTCAGCACTCGTGGGTGCATCCCATCAGGGCCCATGGATTTGTGGGTGTCAAGTTTGCTTAAATGATCTCTAACCCACTCCTCCTCCACCAAGGGAAAGTCTTCCTCTCTCCAGACTTTCTCTCTTGCCTCCAGGATCTGGGGTTCCTGAGGGCTGGCCTGAGCAGTAAAGACTGAAGCAAAGAAGGCATTAAGTAACTCTGCCTTCTCTGCATCATTCGTCACCAGGGCACCCACCCCATTCAGCAAAGGGCCCACATTTTCCCTAGTCTTCCTCTTACTGCTGATGTATTTGAAGAAGCCCTTCTTGCTGTCCTTGACATCTCTAGCCAGATTTAATTCCAAATGGGCCTTAGCCTTCCTCATCGCATCCCTGCATACTCTGACAACGTGCCTATATTCCTCCCAAGTGGCCTGTCCCCCTTTCCACTTTCTGTAGACTTCCTTCTTCTGGTTGAGTTTTGCCAGGAGCTCCTTGCTCATCCATGCAGCTCTCCTGCCTCCTTTGCTTGACTTCCTACTCATAGGGATGCACCGCTCTTGAGCCTGGAAGAAGTGATGTTTGAATATTAACCAGCTCTCTTGAACACTCCTTCCTTCTAGGGCCCTCACCCATGGGATTCCTCCAAGTAGGTCCCTGAAGAGGCCAAAGTTTGCTCTCCTGAAGTCCAGGGTTGCGATCCTACTTGGTGCCCTGCTGCCTCCTCGCAGGATCCTGAACTCCACCATCTCATGGTCACTGCAGCCAAGGCGGCCCCCAACCTTCACATCTTCCACCAGTCCTTCTTTGTTTGTTAGTACGAGGTCCAGCAGCACACCTCTCCTTGTTGGCTCCTCCACCACCTGTGTCAAGAAGTTGTCACCAATGCTCTGCAGGAAAAAAATAGTCTGCTCAACATCAACAGAGACTGGATCATCTCCTTACACAGCCTCAACAGGGAAGAGAAGACTTTATCTGCAAAAGCTTGTGGTTTTATGGATCTCCAGCAGGCAGTGATGGTTACTGTCATTTCCTTTCATGGGAACGTTCTGTGGAGTTCCAAGGGCCATTCACACACTCATACACATTTAAGCAAGGAAGACCCCAGATGTGTGTGAGGACACATCTACAGCTGCGGTCATGTATTGGGTGGACTCTCTAAGCAAGCTGCACAGCATCCAGGACAGCTACAGCAGCAGACAGCTTGGTGTGGGGGGGAGCACCCAGGTATTTATGAAACTTCGCAACTGAGCAGACCTCTGTACTCACATGGGCACCCTGAGAGCAGGACCTGAGCCAGCTGGTAAATATCTGCAGAAGCTACTGTCGTGCAAGGTCAGTTCCCTGATGTAACAAGAATAGGCTGGAAAAAACCTGGTCCAGCTCCCCAAGACATCTGCTTGGGTTTATGAACTGGACATCACCTTCCTTCCTTATCTGTTCTGTGACTAACACATTTAATCTGAAAAATGAGTGTAGTTGATAGTCGATTGAAATTGATAGTGAGAAGCTTTCTTCTGACTGACACACCCAAAACTGGTTTGTGAAGCAAAGGGGCTACAAAAGGATTCTTTGTGTAGTTTAGCTAGAGATGCCTGTGCTGAGTCAGTCTCTGTCACTTAGAGTTTCCTCTGGTCTTGTGACATGATTTTTCTAGGGCCTGATGCAAGATGCTGAAGTGGATCCCTGGTGAGCCATTGTCCAGGAATGTGCACCTCCTCTGAGGGCAGTGGCAAAGCCATTGCCTCCCCCAATGCCAAGTCTGACTTCCGATTTAAAACCTAGGAGAATAATTTATTCATATTGTCCCAGGCCAGGCCTCAACATTTTACTGCCAAAAAATAGTCGGTTTTCTGCAAGGACAAAACAAACACAAGTGAGCATGGAGTGCTGGAATAAAGAGGGAGGAGGGATTCAGGCATGGGCAGGACCCTCTGTGAAGGAGAAGGCTAGTGTTAGCAGATGTTTGGGAAGGTCAGTGCCAACACAGCATCTGCCTTCAGGGCCTCTTCTAATACAAGATCACCACCCATTTCACAGGATAAAATTGCTCCCTAGTGGTTCCATTTGTTCATACCTGAGAAAGAGTGAATGGGATCAGCCCAGATGCTCAGAGACTTCATGAAACAAGTAAAACACGTCTGACTAATGTGGTTTTGAGTTCATGAATCTAATACTCTGTAATGCCACAAATGCACTGGTATTACAATATTCTCTCCACTTCCTTCTCCCTGTGATATTCACATGTATGCATTTGTAAGTTAGGCTTTGAGATGCCTAGTTTGACCTGCAAGAAATGGCTTGACTAGCAGCAGTGCACAATAACAGTAGCTCCTGATGTAAAACGAATAATGTGCCATGGGAAAGAGAGGAGAAAAAAAAAGCTGTTGAGTACAAGCAGAATCAGGGAAATTGCAAGGCAAAGTTTCCAGGTGTCTTTAAAAAGCTGATTATTTTCTACATGATAGTGGAAAGACAAAAAAAAAGTCGTTCCTGTGAGTTTGATGTGAAGTGAGGAATCCCTTCCAAATCAGGCAGTAAAAAGTTGATTTAACCCTAACTAAATTAGAAAGACAAGGTTACCACACAGGTGAATTTTCTGGCTTCTAGAACAACTGACACATCCCATCTACGAGGATCAGATCTCAGTGCTTCAGAAGAAGATGGCAAAGTCCAGAAATAAGGCAATTTGTTAAGGGGGGGAAACTCCTTCCTGTTCTCTGTAGGCAACCAGTGGTAAAATGGCATGCCTTTAAGATATTACACATTTGGTGTAGCCAATGTGGTCAACTGCACAAGCACAAGCAAAACTTAAGCTAAAAACATCTTAGGCAATAGTTAGGCAATAGACAATAACCACCTGATCATTGGGCATATCTGCCATGAGAGCTAAACATTTCCTAAACCACTTTAGCTGTTACAACTAAAAACAAGCTAAAATGAGTTAGGGGTTTGTCAGGTCAAATCCAGACTAGGCCTGACAAGTCCTGAGGCCCAATACAGCTAGTTATGGCAATAAAGTTGAGGTTTATCACTAGCACTGGCAACACAAGACTGGCTGAGCCGCAGTTCTATGGCACCCATCCTCTGAGAGAGAATGAAGTCATGTGAGCATCTGCTATGAAGATGTGCTGCGTGGTGCAGTATTTTCTCTGCATGCCCAGTAGGAGTTCATTCTATGCGATATTCTTATCTCTGGAATGAGACCAGCATCCATGCTCTGTTGCAAAGAAGGCAGTACATGGAACATGAGAAAAAGGAGAAACTGTTGAGGTAAATGGTGGATCAGAAAAGCCACTCTGTGGAGTATCTGTTTGGATTTAGGATAGAAAACCAGACCTTGTATCCCACAGATGAACTTGTAGAGTCCATTTGTGATGTGCAACAGGGAACCATTACTACATTATCACTACCAGGACAATACCAAAGAACACAATTTAAAAAACACTTTGAAAATGGTGCAAAATAGGTTAGAAAAACTGTGTTAGTTTATTCAATTGCTATGGTCCCAAAGACTCAAAAGGAGACTCTAACAAGAGTAAAATAATTCAGAGAGCTAACAATGAAGAATAAATTTTTGGCCTTTTATATTAAAACACATTATGCTAGTGTTTCCCAAACAGCTCTCCCTTCCCAGTACTGAATAGACTAGGTCCTGCAAAGCAGGAGTTCAAAAAGCAACAGTAGAAAGCAATAGGAAGTTAAAAACTCAGGTGAACATTAGTATTTTTCCAGAATGGTCTCTAAGCACTTTTAGTAATTATCATCTCCTGCAGGGAGATAGAAAACTAGAGGCTGGAAATTACCTCAGGAAAAGAGAGATTTGAAATTAATTTCCTTTCTGGAGATTGGCAAATTTATAACCATGTTTATTCTTATTCAGATATTAGTAGGACATAGCCAGAAATCAGTCTATTCAATGCAAGCCTGACAACATTTATTTCTACAAGCATCACTCGAAACTGGTTGGCTGATTGCCTCTTAAAAGGTCACATGGACTAACTAGAAGAACTTTTTCAGAGATTTCTGAGGAGACAGATTTCATTGGAAAACATGACTCTGGCCAGCCTGAAAAGTTCTGTGGAGAAGCACAGATTTCAAGGAATTTTTTTCTGGATAACATTTCCAAAGGTCTCAGATGGAGCTCTGAGCAAAAGCAAGTCCAAACTGGACAAGACATGGACCTGCAGGAGAGACAAGCTGGAGCCTTCTCAAGCTTGCAAGAGGATTACACAGGGCTGCCTTGCATCCTAGGCAAGCATCCAAACTATAATGGGACAAGGCATCTTTGACAATGCTACCCTCCTGCTTTTCACTCCAGCAAACATAGCAGTATTTAAACTTCAGGCAGGCGTGAAGAACCTTGTAATGCTCCTTCCTAAATGTTGACCTGTGACAGAGGGCCATTCTGGGAAACAATGTACCCTGCTGTAAGGATCCACTAACCTCCAGGATGTTGTTAAATTCAATAGCATACACATCTATGCAGGCAGCAAAGTTGCTGAGAGGTTATTCGTCAGGAGGAGGAGAAAGAGTATGGAGAAATGTTCCCCAATAGCTCCTATAGTTTGGGGAAATGAGACCAATCGTGTGGTGGAACTAGCATTTGGAACGAATGGTCTCTTAATTTTTTTTTGTCTTTCAGTAGGTGACTCCTTCAGTCAGCCAAGGGAATACATTTACTGCCCACAGACAAGTGATGATTTTCTAAGGGTGGAGGAGACTACTGCTAAATCCTCAGACCTAGTAGCAATACAGTGCCTGTTAATGGACAAGTTTTACACTCTGGCTGGCCTTACAAGACATCTCTTCCATGGTTCTTCAACATCATTGAGCACCATTGAGTTGGATGAGTTGATGTTGCCAATGTAGGAGGCATCTCTCTGTGTCCCTTTCCTACTACCCTCTGATAATACAAACTTGTAGATACACAAACACACACCTTTAGAAGCATATGAATTTAAAATACTGACCTATAAGAGTACTCATCCATGGCCTTTTAATCCCTCTCAGCACCTTTTTCTTCCTCTAACTTGAGATTTATGCAACATCATCATACTTTACTGAAACTCTCATTTAGTTTCCATACTTGGCAACTGAAAGGTAAGAGATAACTGGTGACACCCTGTTAGTATGCAATGAGTCAGTTTTATGAGTCTGATTCCAAACCACAAAGCTCAAAGTCAGCCAGCCAGGAGGGCATGTGGGCAGAGCCCTTATCTGAGCAAGGCCCAGAATAGGTGAG